>NC_047034.1:39716848-40030286 GCF_011762595.2 Tursiops truncatus
GATAATCCTGACAGAAAATTAATAAGGAAACACAGGCTTTAAATGACACAATAGACCAGATAGATTTAATTGATATTTATAGGACATTCCATCCAAAAACTGCAGATTACACTTTCTTCTCAGGTGCACATGGAACATTCTCCAGGATTGATCATATCTCAGGTCACAAATCAAGCCTCAGTAAATTTAAGAAAATTGAAATCATATCAAGCATCTTTTCTGACCACAACACTATGAGATTAGAAATCAATTACAGGGAAAAAAATGTAAAAAACACAAATACATGGAGGCTAAACATTACACTACTAAATAACCAAGAGATCACTAAGAAATCAAAGAGGAAATCAAAAAATGCCTAGAGACAAATGACAATGAAAACACGATGATCCAAAACCTATGGGATGCAGCAAAACCAGTTCTAAGAGGGAAGTTTATAGCAATACAAGCCTACCTCAAGAAACAAGAAAAATCTCAAATAAATGATCTAATCTTACACCTAAAGGAACTAGAGAAAGAAGAACAAACAAAACCCAAAGTTAGCAGGAGGAAAGAAACCATAAAGATCAGAGCAGAAATAAATGAAATAGAAACAAAGAAAACAATAGCAAAGATCAATAAAACTAAAAGCTGGTTCTTTGACATGATAAACAAAATTGATAAACCATTAGCCAGACTCATCAAGAAAAAGAGGGAGAGGACTCAAATCAATAAAATTAGAAATGAAAAAGGAGAAGTTACAACAGACACCACAGAAATACAAAGCATCCTAGGAGAGTACTGCAAGCAGCTCTATGCCAATAAAATGGACAACCTGGAAAAAATGGACAAATTCTTAGAAAGGTATAACTTTCCAAGACTGAACCAGGAAGAAATAGAAAATATGAACAGACCAATCACAAGTAATGAAATTGAAACTGTGGTTAAAAATCTTCCAACAAACAAAAGTCCAGGACCAGATGGCTTCACAGGTGAATTCTATCAAGCATTAGAGAAGAGCTAACACCTATCTTTCTCAAACTCTTCCAAACAATTGCAGAGGAAAGAACACTCCCAAACTCATTCTATGAGGCTACCATCACCCTGATACCAAAACCAGACAAAGATACTACAAAAAAAGAAAATTACAGACGAGTATCACGGATGAATATAGATGCAAAAATCCTCAACAAAATACTAGCAAACAGAATCTGACAACACATTAAAGGGATCATACACCATGATCAAGTGAGGTTTATCCCTGGGATGCAAGGATTCTTCAATATACGCAAATCAATCAATGTGATACACCATATTAACAAACTGAAGAATAAAAGCCATATGATCATGTCAATAGATGCAGAAAAAGCTTTTGACAAAATCCAACATCCATTTATATTAAAAACTCTCCAGAAAGTGGGCATAGAGGGAACCTACCTCAACATAATAAAGGCCATATACAAGAAACCCACAGCAAACATCTTTCTCAATGGTGAAAAACTGAAAGCATTTCCTTTAAGATCAGGAACAAGACAAGGATGTCCACTATTGCCACTATTATTCAACGTAGTTTTGGAAGTCCTAGCCACAGCAACCAGAGAAGAAAGAGAAATAAAAGGAATACAAATTAGAAAAGAAATAAAACTCTGACTGTTTGCAGATGACATGATACAATACATAAAAAATCCTAAAGATGTCACCAGAAAACTACTAGAGCTAATCAATGAACTTGGTAAAGTTGCAGGATACAAAATTAATGCACAGAAATCTCTTGCATTCCTATACACTAACAACGAAAGATCAGAAAGAGAAATTAAGGAAACAATCACATTCACCATTGCAACAAAAAGAATAAAATACCAAGAATAAACTGACCTAAGGAAGTGAAAGACCTGTACTCAGAAAACTATAAGACACTTATGAAAGAAATCAAAGATGACACAAACAGATGGAGAGATATACCATGTTTCTGGATTGGAAGAATCAACACTGTGAAAATGACTATACTACCCAAATCAATCTACAGATTCAAGGCAGTCCCTATCAAATTACCAGTGACCTTTTTTTTTTTTTTTTTTTTGCGGTACGCGGGCCTCTCACTGTTGTGGAGCACAGGCTCCGGATGCACAAGTTCATCAGCCATGGCTCACAGGGCCAGCCGCTTCCTGGCATGTGGGATCTTCCTGGACTGGGGTATGAACCCGTGTTCCCTGCATCGGCAGGTGGACTCTCAACCACTGCACCACCAGGGAAGCCCACCAGTGGCATTTTTTACGGAGCTAGAAAAAAAATTCTTAAAATTTGTATGGAGATACAAAAGACCTCAAATAGCCAAAGCAGTCTTGAGGGAAAAAAACAGAGCTGGAGCAATCAGACTCCCTGACTTCAGACTATACTACAAAGCTACAGTAATCTAGACAGTATGGTACAGGCACAAAAACAGAAATATAGATCAATGGAACAGGATAGAAAGCCCAGAGATAAACTCATGCACCTATGGTCAACTAATCTATGACAAAGGAGGTAAGGATATACAATGGAGAAAAGACAGTCCCTTCAATAAGTGGTGCTGGGAAAACTGGACAGCTACATGTAAAAGAATGAAATTAGAACACTCCCTAACACCATACACAAAAATAAACTCAAAGTGGATTAAAGACCTCAATGTAAGGCCAAACACTATAAAACTCTTAGAGGAAAACATAGGAAGAACACTCTTTGACATAAATCACAGCAAGATCTTTTCTGATCCACCTCCTAGAGTAATAAACAAAAATAAACAAATGGGACCTAATGAAACTTAAAACCTTTTGCAAAGCAAAGGAAACTACAAACAAGACAAAAGGCAACCCTCAGAATGGGAGAAAAGATTTGCAAATGAATCAACGGACAAAGGATTAATCTCCAAAATATATAAACAGCACATGCAGCTCAATATTGAAAAAGCAAACAACCCAATCCAAAAATGAGCAGAAGACCTAAACAGACATTTCTCCAAAGAAGACATACCAATGCCAAGAAGCCCATGAAAAGCTGCTCAGCATCACTAATTATTAGAGAAAGGCAAATCAAAACTACAGTGAGGTATCACCTCATACCAGTTAATTGGGCATCATCAGAAAATCTACAAACAACAAATGCTGGAGAGGGTGTGGAGAAAAGGGAACCCTCTTGCACTGTTGGTGGGAATGTAAATAGATACAACCACTATGGAGGTTCCTTAAAAAACTAAAAATAGAATTACCATATGACCCAGCAATCCCACTACTGGGCATATACCCAGAGAAAAACATAATTCAAAAAGACACATGCACCCGAATGTTCATTGCAGCACTATTTACAATAGCCTGGTCATGGAAGCAACCTAAATGTCCATTGACAGATGAATGGATAAAGAAGTTGTGGTACATATATACAATGGAATATTGCTCAGCCATAAAAAGGAACAAAATTGGGTCATTTGTAGAGATGTGGATGGATCTAGAGACAGTCATACAGAGTGAAGTAAGTCAGAAAGAGAAAAACAAATTTCGTATATTAACGCATATATGGGGAACCTAGAATAATGGTACAGATGAACCAGTTTGCAGGGCAGAAATAGAGACACAAATGTAGAGAACTACTGTATGGACACCAAGGGGGCAATGTGGTGGGGGAGGGGTGGTGGTGGTGGGATGAATTGGGAGATTGGGATTGACATATATACACTAATATATATATAATAGATAACTAATAAGAACCTGCTGTATAAAAAAATAAAATAAAATTCAAAAAAAAACAAAAAACAGTCTGGTAGTCTCACAAAGACAGACACATAGATCAGTAACATAGGACAGAGAGCCCCGAAATAAACCCAAGCACCTACAGTCAATTAATCTATGACAACGGAGGCAGGAATATACAGTGGAGAAAAGATAGTCTTCTCTTTTTTTTAATTTCATTTTATTGGAGTGTACTTGATTTACAATGTTATGTTAGCTTCAGGTGTACAGCAAAGTGATTCAGTTATACATATATTCATTTTTTTATATTCTTTTCTCATATAGGTTATCACAGAATATTGAGTAGGGTTCTCTGTGCTATACAGTAGGTCCTTGTTGGTTATCTATCGTATATACAGTAGTGTGTGTATGTTCATCCCAAGCTCCTGATTTATTCCCCCACTCCATGTTTTCCCTCTGGTAATCATGAGTTTGTTTTCAATATCTGTAAATGTGTTTCTGTTTTGTGAATAAGTTCACTTGTATCATTTTTTTCAATTAGATTCCACATATGAGTGATATCATATGATATTTGTCTTTCTTTGACTTACTTCACTTAGTATGATAATCTCTAGGTCAATCCTTGTTGCTGCAAATGTCATTCTTTCTTTCTTTTTTATGGCTGAGTAATATTCCATTGTATATTTATACCATGTCTTCTTTATCCATTCCTCTGTCAATGGACATTTAGGTTGCTTCCATGTCTTGGCTATTGTAAATAGTGAATATTTGGGTGCATGTATCTTTTCAGATTATGGTTTTCTCCAGATATATGCCCAGGTGCGATTGCTGTATCATATGGTAGTTCTATTTTTAGTTTTTTAAGGAACCTCCATACTGTTCTCCATAGTGGTTGTACCAATTTACATTCCCACCAACAGTGTAGGAGGGTTCCCTTTTCTCCACACCCTCTCCAGCATTTACTGTTTGTAGACTTTTTTTTTCAATTTATTTTTCGGCTATGTTGGGTCTTCTTTGCTGCTTGCAGACTTTTCTCTCTAGTTGTGGTGAGCAGGGGCCACGCTTTGTTGCAGTGTGTGGGCTTCTCATTGCGGTGGCTTCTCTTGTGGAGCATGGGCTCTAGGCGCGCGGGCTTCAGTAGTTGTGGCTCGCGGGCTCTAGAGCCCTGGCTCAGTAGTTGGCACGGGCTATGTTGCTCCATCACATGTGGGATACACCAGGACCAGGGATAGAACCTGTGTCCCCTGCATTGGCATGCAGAGTCTTAACCACTGGGCCACCAGAGAGGTCCTTCTTGTTTGCAGACTTTTTGATGATGGCCATTCTGACCAGTGTGAGGTGATACTTCATAAAGACAGTCTTTTCAACAAGGGGTGCTGGAGAAACTGGAGATCCACATGTTAAACAATGAACGTAGAACATTCCCTCACACCATCTACAAAAATAAGCTCAAAATGGCTTAAAGAGCTAAATGTAAGAATGTAAATGTAACGAGACCATAAAACTCCTAGAAGAAAACATAGGCAAAACACTCTTTGACATAAATTGTAGCAATATTTGCTTGGATCAGTCTCCTAAAACAAAAGAAATAAAAGCAAAAATAAACAAATGGGACCTAAATAAACTTAAAAGCTTTTACACAGCAAGGGAAACCATAAACAAAACAAAAAGACAGCTTACAGAATGGGAGAAAATATTTGTAAATTATGCAAATGACAAGGGGTTAATGTTTAAAATATACAAACAGCTCATACAACTTAATATCAAAAAAAAAAAATCCCATCAGAAAATGGGCAGAAGACCTAAATAGACATTTCTCCAGAGACATACAGAAGTCTAACAGGCATGTGAAAAGATGCTCAACATTGTTAATTACTAATATTAGAGAAATGCATATCAAAACCATAATGAGGTATCACCTCACACCTCTCAGAATGGCTATCATCAAATATACAGGAATATACAGTGGAGAAATATACAGTGAAAGAAGTTACAAATAAAAAATGTTGGAAAGGATGTGGAGAAAAGGGAACCCTCAGAAACTGTTGGTGGGAATATAAATTGGTGTACTCACTATAGAAAACAGTATGGAGGTCTCCAAAAAACTTAAAATAGAACTACCATATGATCCAGCAATTCCACTCCTGGGTATATATACAGAAAAGACAAACCCACTAATTCGAAACAGTTATACACGCACCCCAATGTTCATTGCAGCACTATTTACAATAGGCAAGACATGGAAGCAGCCCAAGTGCCCATCAGCAGATGACTGGATTAAGAATATGTGATATAGATATATATCACATATTCTACATATAAAATGGAATATTACTCAGACATAAAAAAATGAATTCTTCCTTTTGCAGCAAAGTGGATGGACCTAGAGAATATTATGTTTAGTGAAATGAGACAGAGAAAGACAAACACTATATGATATCATTTACATGTGGAATCTAAAAAATAATACAAATGAAAGTATATACAAAACAGAAATAAAATCACAGATATAGAAAATAAATTTGTGGTAACCAAAAGGAAGAGGGAAGAGGGGAGGACAAATTAGGGTCATGGGATTAACAGATACAAACTACTATATATAAAATAGATAAGCAACAAGGTTATGCCGTATAACACAGGGAATTATATCCGTTATCTTGTAATAACCTATAATGGAATAGAATCTGCAAAAATACTGAATTACTATGTTGTATACTTCAAACTAACATAATACTGTAAATCTATGCTTCCAAAAAAAGAAGTCCTGATAAATTTTGTCTAGAATTGTCCTTGACATTTTCACCATTAGAAAGAAAAATTAGGGGGACTTCCCTGGTGGTGTAGTGGATAAGATTCCATGCTCCCAATGCAGGGGGTCTGGGTTCGATCCCTGATTAGGGAACTAGATACCACATGCATGATGCAACTAAGAGTTCACATGCCACAACTAAGGAGCCAGCCTGCCACAACTAAGACTGGGCTCAACCAAATAAATAAATAAACATTTTTTTTAAAAAAGAAAGAAAGAAAGAAAAATTAGGGTCAATCCTTCTAAATTTCTATTTGAATATTCAAATTTGTACTTCAATAAAGGGTACCACTTTTGAACCCCAGAATATTGCCAGAAATCCATTTTTACTTTATATTTCAAGAGATAATGAAGGGTTTCCATGACCAATTTAGTTAGACACATCAGCACTGCTTTCTTAAGCAGAACAATCTTCTTAACCTGTTAGAGGAGCTCCTGTCTATCTGGTCCTATCAATGGCTACGAGCCTCAGAAATCAAATCTTCAGACTTTCTATTTGACCGTGTAGGTATGGAAGCATGGTTCCTGGACTTAAGGATGGAACTGAAGTTCAAACAAAACACAAAGGATCTATGTTACCATCTGGGTAAAAGGAGGAGACTAGATGTAGCATTTGGATCACTTGGGAAAGACTGGAGGAGTACCCACGGGGTTAGTCTTTCATGGTTGTCCTGGGCCATACGGCCTCCCTAGGAGACATTTGAGACAGTTGGGGTGTGTTGATATTGAGCCAAGCGAAGGGGAGGGTCTACAGACATTTGTGTGGAAGGAGGCCAGGGTTGCTAAACTCAATGCATGGGACAATTCTGTACTGTGATAAATTGTCTCACCCAAATGCTAATAGCACCACTGTTGAAAAGCAGATGGTCCTCTCCCTGTGTCTCCTCATCCACATTTAGCTCAATCACCTCTGCTCTCCAGTTCCCAAAATACCCACTGTTTTCAGCATAAAAGTATATGTAACCCATAGGTTTTTGTGCTCCAGGTGAAGAAGGTACTACCTCAAACAATACATGTGGTAGCTTAGCTAACTAGTGTGTAATGATTGGCACTGTCTGCAAAGCTAGATTAAAACCAAGGGAGAGGGACTTCCCTGGTGGCACAGCAGTTGAGAATCCGCCTGCCAACACAGGGGACACAGGTTTGAGCTCTGGTTCGGGAAGATCCCTCATGCCGCGGAGCGACTAAACCTGTGCGCCACAACTACTGAGCCTGCAAGCCACAACTACTGAAGCCCGCGCTCCTAGAGACCATGCTCCACAACAAGAGAAGCCACCGCAGTGAGAAGCCCACGTGCAGCAACCCAGAGTAGCCCCCACTCGCCACAGCTAGAGAAAGCCCGTGCAGAGCAACGAAGACCCAATGCAGCCAAAAATAAAATAAATAAATAAATAAATTCATTAAAAAAAAAAAAGACAGCAGGCTTTGTTCTGATGGCCGTTAAAAAAAAAAAAGGGAGACCCTAAATTCTAAAAAGTATTGTTATTCCTCTCCACCATGTAATTTGAATGACACAGCCATAACATAAGAAAGTTCTGACTTTTCATCTGGTGACTACTTTGATGTTTTTTATAAATATCAAATACTTTTACATTTATTCTCATTTCTTTTGCCTATCTATTGCTACTTGTTGGATGAAAATTTCAAAGAACTCTTCATTCTGAATTTAGTTATGAAATAGGGTGTTGATGGTTCAAAGTGATGGGAAAGCAAGCTACTTGCTGCGTCCTAGGTCTCTTGCTGAATTCCAGTTCTGGCTCCATCACTTACTAGCTAGATGCCTTTGGGTAAGGTACTTAATATCCATTTGTCTGTAAAATGGGAATAATGGAATACGGCTAACGGTTGGTAAGGATTAAATGAAAACGTATGTGGCTGGTATATAATAAGTGCTCAGTATATTTTAGCTATTAATGGTGTTATCATTCTATCTTCTTCTACTCCTGCCATTCTTCAATGTTCATTCAAACCCCTTTGAATGCCTACAGTGTGCTAGACCGTGTGCTAGATCCTGAGGAAATAAAGATAGAATATAACTCTGGGGCTTCCCTGGAGGTCCAGAGGTCAAGAGTCTGTGCTTCAAATTCAGGGGGCGCGGTTTCGATCCCTGGTGGGAGGAACTAGGGTCCCACATGCTGCGCAGTGCAGCCAAAAATTTTTTTAAAAAAAGAAAGAAGATAGTGTCACGTTACTTAAGAGAAAAAAGCCTACATAGGCTATAGTGGGGAGGGGGCAAAAATGTTCAGTTCTGAAGGCTGGGAAATGTCTATGGAATTTCTTTAAAAACAATATTGTCACTGACTTTCTTAGAGTATTTTCACCTAATTCAAAAGCAACAGCTGTCATCCAGATGTGCAATGCATAGTACATAAAATAAGGTTTTAGGAAATGTTGGCAGTCCTTCTGGAAAGACCATATTGTCTGATAACTCTTTTCTGAACCATTAATGATAAGATACATCCCAATAAGAAAAAAAGTTGGCCAAAAGCAGTGGTAAGATACCACTGATTGTATCGATGCACTCTGATTTTAGAAATGTTAAAGTATGAAAAAAGAATGTGGAATCAATTGAAATATAGTACAGTAGTGTTATATTTCGAGACCCCCAGTGGCTGCCTGAAATCACAGATAGTACTGAACCTTATATATATACTATGCTTTTTCCTACACACGTGCATACATACTTATGATAAAGTTTATAAATTAGGCACAGTAAGAAATTAACAATAAAACAGAACAATTATAATACTGTATTAAAAGTTATGTGAATGTGGTGTCTCTCCCTTTCTCAGAATATCTTTTTTTTTTTTTAGAAAGAAAGGCATTCCTTATTTTATTTAATTAATTTATTTATTTTTGGCTGTGTTGGGTCTTCGTTGCTGCGCATGGGCTTTCTCTAGTAGCGGAGAGCGGGGGCTACTCTTCGTTGCGGTGCACGGGCTTCTCATTGTGGTGCCTTCTCTTGTCGCAGAGCACGGGCTCTAGGCGCGGGGGTTTCACTAGTTGTGGCACACGGGCTCAGTAGTTGTGGCTCGCGGTCTCTAGGGCGCAGGCTCGGTAGTTGTGCACGGCCTTAGTTGCTCCGCGGCATGTGGGATCTTCCCGCACCAGGGATCGAACCGTGTTCCCTGTATTGACAGGCAGATTCTTAACCACTGCGCCACCATGGAAGTCCCCAGAATATCTTACTGTACAAATTTAATGCCTTTCCATTTTAACTAAGCATTTCTCATGCACTGTGGCTGTAACTTTTGCAGTTCAAGGTGCAACAGCAAAACTGGCACTCATTTTTCTCTCTCCACCATTTCAGATAGATTTGTTCTTACCGTAGATCTTAACAACCTCAGCATATGATTTTTTTCTTTCCTCACTAGGAGCTTTCACCTTTTCGCTTAAAGGAAGCGCTTTACAGTTTTTCTTTGGCATATCCTGATTGCCAGCATCACTACTCTTGCGCTTTGGGGCCATTAAGTAAACTAAGGGACACTTGTATACAAGCACTGTGACACCTTGACAGTCAATCTGACATATCTGATGAGATGGCTACTAAGTGACTAATGGTTAGGATACACTGGACAAAGGGATGATTCTCATCCCTGGGCAGGATGGAGCAGGACAGTGAGAGATTTCATCATGCTACTCAGAATGGCAGCAAGGCAGCAATTTAAAACATGAGGTGTTTTTTGGGGGTTTGTTTTTTGCGGTACGCGGACCTCTCACTGTTGTGGCCTCTCCCGTCGCGGAGCACAGGCTCCGGACGCGCAGGCTCAGCGGCCATGGCTCACGGGCCCAGCCGCTCCACGGCATGTGGGATCTTCCCGGACCGGGGCACGAACCCGTGTCCCCTGCATCGGAAGGCGGACTCTCAACCACTGCGCCACCAGGGGAGCCCTGAATTTTATTTTTTATACAGCAGGTTCTTATTAGTTATCTTTTTTATACATATTAGTGTATATATGTCAATCCCAATCTCCTAATTCATCCCACCACCACCCCCCAAAACTTCTGAATTGCTTGTTTCTGAATTTCCCATTTAAGATTTTTGGACCACGGTTGGCTTTGGGTACCTGAAACCTCAGAAAGTGAAATCAAGGATAAGGAGAGACTGCTGTACTGTATATGTAGATGTGGGCGTGTGTAATTGGGAACTAGTTCAGGCTCTTAGCATTGAATACCTAGTAAACTGATGTCTTCCGGTCTCTTTGTCTACTTCCCGTTACAAATCTATCCTGTACGATACCCTTTCCACTTTCTCATTTATCCACTCAAAAATTGAATGTTTCCTCTCTTCTTATGAAACCAAATTCAAATCTGTTGACATGGCACTTTTAACCTTGTTTTTCACAATCTCCTACCTCTGGACTCTCAACCCTCTATACTCTGCACCCCCTTACCGCTCAACCCCTACCCCTCTGTTTTAACCTACCCAAATCCTGTCCAAAGATTTTTATCCCTTTTTTGGAATGTCTATTGTCTTTATCAATTCTATTAATTATCTACTGCCATTTATTGTCCATTGATTTCTCAACTGTTTATCTCCCAACTGAAGTACAATTTAAGAAATTCTTTATATGAGACTGCATTTATGACAGTCCTGAACTCATACAACCAAACTCATGTATTAATGTGCTCTTGTGTCAATAGTTTCAGATGATTATATAATTGTAAAATATTCAATAATCCTTGTTAGTAACTATGCTTACAAATTAAAGAAAAAAAATAACAAGTACCAAAAGGAGCAGGTTAACCTGTAACTACATAATTTGTAAGTTTAATGCTTATAATAAAAACATTTCCTATCCATTGAATATTTGTTAATGAGCCTTTGTATTGTTACCCTTTCAATTTCAATGGCAATTTTTACCCACATTTGTTTTCTTCCACACCACTGTCCTGTAACCTGGTCACCCTGCACTCTAGGAACACATGTTAAGCTGAAATTTCCCTTTCAGTGACTGAAGTCCTACTCTCTGCTACATAACCCAGCTTAGCACAGAAGGGGAGGCCATATGCACAGAACAATGAACTAGATATTAAAATTAGTTTATTTTTCTACTTAACTTTTAATAAATGAGAAGAAACACAGTAGTCTGTCTCATAAAGAACATTTATAATACAGAACAATCCATAAAGCCTCATGGTGAGGTAGGAACAGCTTTGGAAACAACGCACAGTCAGAAGACATACAAAAGTTAGGTAAAATGTTGCAGCACTAAAGACATTTTATCTGCATCTGCATTTCATGAGATGATAATTGCATTTAACTGTGCCACATCTGGCCCAAAGGACACCCTACGGCAGACACAGAACAACACAACATGTAAGTTTCATAAAGAATCACAGAATACACTGATACACTTCATTGTGCTGTTTCAAGGCAGAACCATAACAGGGCAATTTTTTGTGTCTTTTTATATATAACCACATTAATTGTATGTTACATTCCCTTCAGCATCTTTTTGCCAAAGACACTAAACCATAAAGTTTTTGGTTTAAAAGTTTAAATTGAATGACATACAAAAAGCTCTTGTGCCAGTGAAAATGACTGCTAAGTATTCCAGAGCTTGTTAGTAAAACTAAATAGCATTGTCACATAATATTGGTAGAGCTACATCAAAATAGTGCTGTTACAATTCCCATTTCAGATGGTCAAACACTGTATGACAGTTTCAATTTAAAAAACGAGAAACCCTCCACCTTCCCAAGAGTTTTAACACTGTTTTATGACTTAAATGAAACTCTATTAAAATAAATATTTCTATATGGTAGGATTCTTCTCCTTATTTGCGTATGTATGAACATCTTAGGACAGCAGGTAAATGACATTTCATCAAATGGTATCTGCTTAAAAACAGTAAAAAGCTTCAACTCAATACCAGTTAGCCTACTAAATACTTCACATTAGATTCCATAGGACTTTTCCCTCAAAACTTTCAAAAATTCAAAATTAACTGAGGATGTTACCAAGATACAAACATATTAACATAGTCTTCTACCTGTTGTGATTTTCCAAGGTGCTCTTGATGGAAATCTTTCCCGTTCAAATTACACACCTTAGTTATTCAAATAGATTGTTTTCTAAAATGTTAAAATACATACAGCAAAGTGTTTGTGAGTTTTTGACTATGCTTTTAGGTTCTAGTCCATACTTTTATAGTGCAGATGCTCTTCAAAAAGAAACCTTATTAAAAAATCATATAAACTAAAATGTGACAATGGAGAATTAAATCTCTCTCATCACTAAGGCGGCATTTGGCTTGGAAATAATGTCTGGGTTGATTTTAATTCAGGCACATGTAGCACCTCCTTCTTACTAAATTGAGACAACAGACACATTTCTAAACACATATTCTAAATACACTGATCTTGCTCAAATATAAAAGAGCCAGCAGGCGAGATGCACCTCCTAAAACTGATGCAGTGTTATAAAACAGCATTTAAATATTGGGTTTAAGTCGCCTAATGATCCATGGTATTTCCCTCATTTTCTTGCAGGAAGGAATAAGCTATTTTGGAAAAGACACTTAAATCCCACAATATTTAAATATAAAAGCATTTTTAAAAAAGATAATGCTAATATAGCTAAAAATGGGTTAGAAAGTGCATTGTAAAGAAATAAATAATTCTCTGCTAAAACTCAAAAGGTGAGTCAGTGCCCACTGATTTTGCTATTATGACAAAAGTCCTTTGAAAAAAGAGAATCCTATGGTACCACTTTGTTACATATGAGCTACTTAAAATTATCAAAAGTGAAGTAACTGAAATCTAAAGGCTGTTACTTTCAAAGCACTTATGAGAAAAAAAAAGCCCTTGTCCCATGCTTATACACCATTTAAAAAAATCCTCTTTCAGTCGATGTCTTATGCATTACACAACCTTTAAGAAATAGACCCAACAGAGCACTGTAAAGAAAACCTCATTGAATGTAATATATTTCACCAGTTATCCTTTTGTATCATTACTGACATGTTTCTATAACATAAACTGTTTTGAGATCTTCAAAAAATGGTTTTGTAAAGTGTTAAATCAGGAATGTACTTGATACAATTCGAAGCTTTCTCTTGTTCACCCATGAGATTCCCCAATTTCATGTTTAAAAAAAATGTTTGCAAAATTCAAAGTAACTACCAGTTTAGGAATTGAAATACACAATATCAGAGAAAAGTATTAAATGATAAAGATGTATTGCAAATTGGCAGGTTATGGTTTTGGCCCATTATAGCAAATGTGAACTTACAAACTGTGTTCCTAAAATTACCTCATTCTCACTGGAAAAATCGGGTGTTCTTAAATACGCCCATTGCCAGCAATAGGCTTACACTAGGAAAAAAACACACCATCTACCACAAAAGATCATCCCTTTAAAAAGTTAACTGTCAAATGCCACCATTTTCATCTTAAGACCCATTAGATAATGAATTATTTCAAATCCCAAAAGGTAGCCATCCCAAAAGTAGTCAGCTATAAAAGTTACTAAAGTAGTCAGGATACCTCGTTTCTAGAAAAATAGAGCTATACATGACAACTGATATTAATATCCATCCTTTTGAGGACAAAAATCTAGTTTCTTCACAAAGCATAACCCCTCCCTATCAAGAAAAATATAACTTAAATACCCTTAAATAATATTTGTGTATGGATTTGGAATCCATACCAACAATGAAATAGCTAAGAACAATTTCCTGTGTAGATATTACGGCATCTTGCAAGATAAGCTACTATTGGAAGATCTGAGCAATGTCAAGACAGAATGACTTATAGAATCTCAATTATTAATTGTGGCGTAACTAATTTTGCTTTTTGAGAATTTAATACCCAAACTGCATTAACCTTCAGATTCCTTTTCTCTCCCAAGTCAATGGCTCTTGGCAGAGCACAGGCATTGCTGGTTGGGCTCAGACAGCTCTGTTGAATCCATTCATGATTGGTCACTGTGAAAGGACTAACTCTGAAGTTATTTTTAAAACCCACAATTTAAAAGATGAGATTAATAAGCTTTCATTTAACATGTAGTTATTAGATTAAATTTAATGTCCTTAAAAATATTTACTGTATATATTTTATGAGTAAACTTTCAACTCAATGTTCCCAATGCCAATCTTTCAAAGAAAGTAATGCTGGTGAACACGTCCATGTTTTAGACCATGTTTTTTTTTTTTTTTTTAAAAAAAAAAAGGTTAAAATTCTCAGAATAATTTAGAAATGTAGTCTGAATATTAACATACAAGAATCTAAATAATTTGGTAAACTTTCTTCCCTGCTCTTACTCCCCATATGCCCTATTATATGTACACTACAGTTCAATTTGTTAATTATTTCACTATTTGTTAGAATAATACTCAGCAATATAAGATACAGAATAGTAACTGATCTTCAGTATCATAAATATCCCCATGTGAAGAAAAAAAGGAACTTTTCCTAATAATTTTCATGAGTCATTCTTAAAATGTTGCCATTATGCTATGCAATGATCTCAAAGGGCAAGTAAATATTACATAAAATGTCAAAAGAAACAAACCTGTTGATGAATTTTTAAAGTTCCAGCATTTATAATTCTAATAAACAAAATATAACACTGGGGGAAAAGAAAAGCAGAGAAATTCCAGTAACAATTTTAATTTATTTATCCCCCTAATTAATTTTTTACCATGGAAAAACTGGAAATCAAATGTCATTATGTTATATAAGGTTTATACTTACTTTAAACAAAAATGTAACATAGTGTTAAAACTGGCTTTCCAAAACTGTTACAGCATAGCTGTACTCTGCACTAATAATCACAAAGTTGTAATATAGAACTCTGTTAAGCAGTCCCATTATGTTCTTACAAAAATAGAATTAAACTGTGTGACCAGACAAGGACTTCAATTACACTACTTGGCAAACATAGAATTTCAATGGAGTCTTTTTCCTCTTGCAGTTTAAAGCAAAAGTCAAATATCACATCTTTTCCAAGACTCACAAAGATGATTCAGGTTGTTTGTTTGGCATTTTTTTAATCTCTATCACAACAGCAGGGATGTTTTCAACTTTAGTCCTCCTGGGCTGCTTCTCTAGATTGTCACTAAGTTCTAAACAAGAAATGCTAACTGCTGGGGCCTTTTCTGCATCCTTTCCAGATTGGGCTTGTGGCCGTGTCCCACAACATTGCTTCAAAGCACACTGAGTTCTGCAGGCAAGTTCACATGGGACTACACTTGACTTAGAGCCTACACTAGCAAATTCAGGCTGAATGGTAGTAGCATGAATTCCGTGATTATGGAAAACGTCTTTAATGATCTTAGCCACCTGCATATATGATGTCGGGTCTTCACATTTTATGTGAGCAGTGGCAATGATTCTGCTTCCAGCAAGTTGCCAAACATGTAATTCATGAACTTCCTCAACTCCTTCAACATCTCGAAGTTCTTTTATCAAATTTTTGATATCAATTTGTTTAGGAACAGTTTGGAGAAGAATAAGAGCAGACTCCTTAAGTAATGGATAAGTTGTGTAAAGAAGTATACAAACCATTACAATACAAAGAGTTGGATCTAAATATAGCACCCAGCAAGGACCAGCCTCATAAACTGTTGCATGAGTACTATTAATTAATTCTACAAATGCTTTGCAGGGGTCAGGGGTACATGGGTTCACACACATCTCCCCTTCAGGACAACCTTCCCAAGAAAAGTAAAAGACTAAGGCATTTACTACTACAATCACTGAACCCAAAGCATCTCCAAAGACATGCAGAAAAACTCCACGCATGTTAAGCTGTCCAGCCTTATCATCATCATCTTCCAATTCCACCTGGTCAGGTTCTCTGATAAGATTCCCATTCACTTGTACTTCCATTGCATCATTTCTGGACTTTTCTGGATCTACAAAGAAATAAAAATTCTGTATCACACACATCTAAAGTGTTTATATAAACATTCTTGCCTAATTCCATTTAAGTGACAGAAGTGAAAATTTTTCATAAAACATAATAAGAAATGTGCTCAGAGTGATTTAATATAAATTGACATACTGGGAACAAGCCAGGACATAATGGCCAGGGCTAAATTAAGTCATTAAGAAGATATTGCTTCCCCATACTCCTAACCACCCTCCTACCTTCCCACCTCCAAATAAAGTTCACCTTTTCTGTGGGGGTGGGGTCCTGTGAACATTCTCCTATACTTGTTGGCATACACCAAAAAGAAAACAAAATTGAACGCTATCACCCAAAATTAAATGCAACTATGGATAAATCTAATACAAATGGCTGACCTGACGCAGAGGTCTAGTCACTTTTCGTAGTCACTAAGGTGTTAACTTTTATACTTTTATCATTTATATAAATGATACAGTCTCTTGATAGAAGAGGTTTAGAAACTGACAAATCAACAATATAAACCTATCAGCAATCACAGAGACTTCAGGAAAAGTTGGAACTAAATGATCACTATCTACCCTACTAGCTCCTAAACCAAACGTACGGATCCTTTAAAGGAATTATACACATCAGAGCAGCTTAATATTCTTTGGAATAACACCTGGCAGAGTGGGAGTGAGAGGAAATTCAATTGTTTATTAAACATTTTCAATGTACAACTTGAATTTCATTAACATGATATTCTGCATCCTGGAAAGAGGAAAACTGTCTATGTGGTATCATACAACTAGGTAAATAGATGTAAATGGAAAAAAGTGGAAGGAAATACAACAAATTGTTAACATTACTGAGCTTGGGTAGTAGGGCATTAGGTTGATTCCTTTTCCCGTCTCCTTTCTTTCAACATTCATTTCCCAATTTCCTTCAAGCGCGCTTAATGTTTAGAATGAAAACTATCCATTAAAAATATAAGATGAATAAATTACCATCGCTTTTATCTTAGTACGATTATGAAAAATCCTAAAGTGAAATGTTAAACATGCCCATACACGTTCTAAGTCTAGGATTTTCAGGATTAGGTTTAGATTTTAGAAAATTAACTGAAACATACATTGCTGCTCATGATAGAAACCTTTAACGAGGGTTTTGAGCTCAGGAAAGTCAATCACTAGATAGCCCCGAATACAATATTAAGAAACTTGTTTGAAGGGCATAAGAACTACTTGGGCAGAGCAAGGTTCCTAACAGCCAACAACTGAGGACCAAGTGGGGATTCTCTCCGTTTCCCAATAGGCCCAAGAAATTAGCATTTTTTGATCCTGCTAATGCCAAAATCAGGCAGCCTCTTGAAACGACAGCCTGTAAAGACTGTTAAGTGCGGTTGCGGACCGCAGCGGGCTGACGGTCACCTCCTGACCTTTTGCCCGCTCTCACCACCACGGTGCCCATCTACACTCCCAGACGCGCTCCCCCGGCTCCTGACACCGGGCTGAAAGGGGGGCCGCGTCCTCCGGGCGAGGCGGGGTGTGAGTGCCGGAGCGGGAAGGAGTGGCCAGGTAGGCGGCGCGGCGCGGTCGGCTCGGACACCAGGGGGCGTGCTGGCCATCCTGCCTGGGGCCATCCCGGGGTCCGGGCTCCCCAATGCCAACCACCTGCGGCGGCGACTTTCTCTGCTCACCTGTCCGGTCCAGTTTCAGCCCGTTGGAGTTGCTGCTATTGGCCACCAGGATGTTGGTCTCCTCCTGGTCGGGACCCTGCTCACCTGGGGCCCTGTTGTCGCTACCCCCGGTGCGGGTGCTCTTGCCGCGGCCCCCCTTGGGGAGGCCGTGGCTGTGCCCCCCGTGCGAGTGCCCGTGGCCGGAGTCGTTGCCGAAGCCGCTATGATGGTGGAAGAGGCAGAGCCCCAGCACGTTGACCACCAGCCCCGCCACGCCGACCCCGAGGACCACCAGCGGCTGCTGCATCTCGTGCGGCTCGAGGAAGCGCTCGATGGCCTCCAGCAGGATGGCGAAGCAGAGGCCGGTCAGGAAGATGGCGTTCACCAGAGCCCCCATCACTTCGGCCCGGATCCAGCCGAAGGTGTTCTTCTGGGTGGCGTGGGTCCGCTGGGCGAAGCGCTCGGCCACCAGCGCCACCACCAGCGCCAACACATCCGACAGCATGTGGAAGGAGTCGGAGAGCATCGCCAGCGACGAAGTCACCCGGCTCACCACCACCTCCAGGACCATGAACATGAAGGTCAGCATCAGCATGCACAGCAGCCGGCCCCGGTTCCGACCCCAGCACCCCATGGCTGCGGCTCAGGAGCCCGCCGAGCGCGGCCCGGACGCTCGTGAGGCGGCGGCGGCGAGGCGCCGAGGGCCGGCGACCCGGCGACGGATGGAGGGCGGCGCGGGGCTCTCACCGCCCGAGCCGGGCCGCTCGGGAGTCTGCCGTGGGGCCTCGGCGGCCGGACAGGGGCGAGCCCGGGGTCAAGCCGCCGAGCCCCCGCGCCTGCGGGCGTCCCCGGCGGGCCGGCGGCGCGCTGCTCCTCAGGCGTCCGTCCTCGGAGCTGGCGCGGAGGCCCGGCTCAGCCCCAGTAGCCCCCACACCTAGAGCGGGCGGCGGCGGCGGCGCGGAGCTGAGGCTCCCGGAGCCCGCGGACCGAGAGCCGGAGCAGGAGCAGGCGAGCGGCGGGGGCGGGCGACCAGCAGCTCCGTGCTGCAAAGGCTCCAAGCATCTGCGGGCTCTCCACGCAGGTCTTCCCCTCGCTGGTCTCCCTCCGGAGTCGCTCGGACCGAGGAGCCAACGCCTGAAGAGCTAAAGAGGCGGCGGCCACAGCAGCTGCACTCGGCCCGGTATCGGGCGCCTTCTTCGCCCCCCCCGCCTTTGCAGACGGTTTACAAAAAAACTTTGCTTTGCACTCGGAACCCCCGTTTTCACACGGACCCGAACGTGACAAGGCCTCGCCGTCCCGCCCACCAGGCCCGGCACGCTTCCCCATTGGCCAGGATCCCCTCACGACAGCTGTCGCGCCCCGCCCATCAGCGCTCACTATTGGATGGAGGCTCGGCGGGGCAGGAGGGGGCGGTGTCACGGCGCCAACAGATGGGGGGCGGGGCCTTTCCCTTCAGGAGCCGGGCGTGGGCTGGGGGCCGCGGCCGGGTGCAGCGATGGACGTCGTGGGGGAGGGAAGGGGGCGCGGGCCGCGTGCAGCAGGAGGGGGAGGGACAGGGCGGGGCAGGAGGGGTCCCCCAGGCGTGGCGGGGCTTTTGCTCTGGGGCTGCGGGTTCTCGCAGCCCCCCGCCGGGCAGCAAACAGACTTTGATCCTCCGAGCCGGGTCCACGTGGGGCGGGCCGCGCGGCCGCTCTGTGACAGACGGCAGCCTGGGAGGGTCCGGGAGGGGGAGCCGTTGTGTTCGGGGCCCTCGGGTGGGCGCTCCTGTCCGGAGAACCGAGATTAGGCCGACAGACTCGTAAACAAGTGCAGCACGTAACTTGTGACTCTGCTCAGCACCTAGCTGAAGAGTTAGTTCAGGGCGGTCCTGCGAGGGGCTGAACGGAATCTTTGTAAATGTTTCAATAAAGCAGATCACCCCTATCACCACCATCCCCAGGAGAGCTTGTGTGAAGTACGATATTTCTGTTACTGATTATTTAAGGACCATTTAGGGTACAGAGTTAAAGCAGGAGAAACCTGGGTTCTGGTCCTTGCTTTGCCACTAGCCAGCTGTGTGACCTTGGGCCAGTCAACCGATCTCTCTAGACCTGTTTCTTCATCTATAGGATTGGACAAGAGGAACTCTTAAGATTCCTCCTGACTTTAAAATTCTAAGGCTCTATGACTTAACATTTTATTTATAGGCTAGAAACAGCAGAACCCTGTGTCAGTTGCCATGGGGAAGGGGAGGAGCAGTAAGAATACAGAAGAATGAGCTTCTGTCCAGGTGAAGGTAAAATATAAACATAAAAATTTAAATTACTATGAAATACTCCTAATTGTGCCAACACTAGTTTAGATTGGATACATATGTGCTGTGCTATGAGTGGAGATTAGCTAATTTGAAAGTGAAGCCTTCCTGCTTCATAAGTGGAGAGATGGCTGGACTCAGAGTGGCCTGAACTGGACTCCCAAAGGCCTCACCACAGCCCCTGAACAGCAGGAAGGACCTGGAATTGCTCTGGACTGCTGGAAGACAAAGGTAGTGCTAGCCAGTGCCTCGGGGTCTGTTAAATAAGGCTTGTTTGGGGGCATGTTTTTTCATTTAAAAAAATATTTTTATTATTTCTATAAAAGATTTCTCACTTGTGTATGGTGTGTTTCTTATCTCCCCACCCAGACTAGAGAGCCAGATCCTCATCTATTTCTGTTCTTCTGGAATAGAAAGAATGGAGGAAAATTTCTGAGACATTTATTATGGAAGAATTGCTAGGACTTGATTAACGGGATATTGGGAGAGTGAAAGCTGATGAGGAGAATTTAACAAAGATAGTTTTTAACTTGACAAGGAAAATATTGCTTTAAACAGGTGAAGAAGTTGGGAAGGGGGTGCAAGGAGCTGATTTTAAGGGGAAAATACTGGGCCTGTTTTTAAGGTGCTGAATTTGAAGTCTGGATGGTGGCAGCTCTAAGGAATGGGGAGATGGGATTGGGGACTTCCATAATCTCCTCTCCTTTGGTGTAGACAGTTGATGTTTGTGTGCTCATGTATGTAAACACAGCTTCAAACGTCCTTCTAACCAGCTGCTCCTATATAGAAATTGGGGAGCCACGTTTGGGTCAAGATATCCTATGGAAATGGCCAGGAGGCAGTTGGAAGACCATTTTGCCTCCTATTGGGAGGGGCTGTGTCCCTTTATTTAAAAAAATAGATTCCTTTATGGAGTTCCCTTGTGGTCTAGTGGTTAGGATTCAGTGCTTTCACTGCTGTGGCCCGCGTTCAATTCCTGGTCAGGGGAACTGAGATCCCTCAAGGCGCTTGCGGGGTGGCCAAGGCGGGGGAAAAAAAGATTCCTCCAAGTGTGAGAGCTTAATGCCCAAAGAGTAATCAATGAGGAGATGTAGAAGGCAAAGATTCTCAGCAAACAAGGTAGCAATCCTTTCAAAAACAAAGCGGACTGAATTGGGAGATGTTTAGGCTCACATAAAAGCAGGCTCTTAGGTTCAATTCAACTCAGTAGTCACTTATGAGAACCTGCTTTGTGCAGCGTCTTTTTTTTTTTTCCTCTTGTAAGCCACTTCCCAGACAATGTGCTTTATACTCTCATAACCTAGAAGGGGGGAGGGGTGTCAGAGGTACATTTTCCACGTTGGAAAAAGTCATAATCATGCATTCCAGAAAGAGTAATATCATTTATATAACAGCAAAACATTTCAGTCAAATAAACTTTTCTTCCCCCCACCCGGCATAGTGTAGTCAAAATTCTTCAGTAGCTTGACTCAAATTTGTCCTTTTTCAGCTGGTTATCCTAGCATAGCGTTAACACAGCCAGAAGGGGGTTAAAATGAAGAGAAACCATACCATTATTCACCACCACCCCTGGAAGTTGTGGCCCCAGGATGAGTAAGATGGCTTGGCTGTTTCTTCCCAATTCTTGAGAACTCTCCTGACAATTTGCTTGGCTTCCAAACTGACTAAACTCAGCATACTTTAAAGATGAGAAAATAATGCTTCTTTTGGAAAAAGACTGCCAGTTTGAGTGAACGTCAAATGTTTAACACAAACTTTGCAATTTCAGAGCCCTCTAAGACCTCTCCCTGCTCTATCAACGCCAAGCTCCTCCAAATTGGAGCTTCCTAGCTCAAGGATCTAGCCTGCACGCTATCAACCCAAAGTGTAGGTTTAAAAGGATTCCTGTAAAAAACAAACAAAAACTGCTAAGCACAGACACACCTCTGAATCTTGGTTTTTAAAAATCATGAGTGTATGAAGCTGTACCGTCGACAAACAGATGAAGAAAAACATGTGAAAACCAGATTACATTCTGACTTTGGTTGATGGCAAATCACTTCTAATGTTCAATCTTGAGGCAGAAATGATGAGGAAATCAGATCTGTTTGTTTTGTTTTGGAATGTATTGAATAATTATTACAAATATAAACTAAAATCTCTAGCAACAACGTGAGGGCCAAGGCTTGAATTTTTAGCTGCTTCCTGAGGGAACAGGCAGTAGAAAAAAGAATAAACAAGTAACAGTGCAGTAATAAAGCCCAGAAACATCACAAAAGGGCTCGGAGGTATAAGGGAAACCATATGAAAGAAAGGGTCAGAGCAGGAAACCCTACTCGGAAGCAAAGGAGAAACAGGAACAGGGTAGGGAGTAGAATGTACAGTGAGAGGCCCAGGAGAAGCACTGAGCTTTGTGTATTTGTTGGTTAAGCTAAAGAATGGCAGGTGAGAGTGAATAACAAAGGAAAACTCATTTTTCTTAGAGACTGAAAACTGGATCCAAGATCTCTGGTCATGCCTGGAAAGTAAATCTAGAAATAAAGGCCCTGACACCTATACAGAAAGGCTTGTTAAAAGCATTTGTGAATTTTTTGGGTGCAGTGTTATGTAATACCAGAAATTGTGGAAGGCACAGTTAGTCAGTTTTAAGGTTTAGGCTGACTGCCCATTCTTTCTTTAGCCCTTCTACTCTAGGAGCTGGAGATTGTAATTAAAATTCAAGGTACAGAAGTTTTAAAAATATATAATTTAATTTAAAATGTGTTTCTATGACTCTGTCCATTACTTATCTATAAAGATGATGTTGACCAGTAAACTATTTTGAAAGTATTACACGCCTAATGAGTTTTAGAAAGTTCAGGGAACTGTTCCTTAAAAATTACTGACTTTGGACAAGTTACTTAAAACTCTCTAGGCCTCACTTCCCCCATCTTTTTAGTGAGGCATTCTGAGAGATGGCCACTTCACTGGAGTTAAGATGTGAGTAAAGGAGATGGTACAGCCTGCCTGATACTCTCACGGTGGGTGGGCGTGGGGGGCTTTCAGGCTACCTGTACCTGGGGTCACCATGAATCCAGGGCTGAAATTTTTAACTTGCAGATTCAGACACCACATTTTTATCATTTTACCTGGGGTAAACTGATTCACACGGACTCAAAATGGACTAATTTGCCGGCCATAACCCCCCCTTTATTCACTTTGTCTTAGAGGGGAGAGCTCATTGCACAGAGCCTGCCTCTCTCTTGCGGGCAGGGCCTCTCAGAAGCAAGGTTGTATGGGGAGCAGAGAACTAGGCCAGAGGAGTTGGATCTTCCACGGAAGGGAGCGTTTCTCTCTCCGGAGCTGTTAGAGTCTCCTGCCTGTCTCTGCACATACACTCTGCCCTCCTGTGTCTGAGTTACACTCCATTTTGCTGCCAGAGTGATCTTTTCAAAAAGATCTGATCCTGCCAGATCTGATCATTTCAAAATACACATCCTCCTCCACCACCACCACCACCACCATCACAGCTGCAATCCCTCCGTGGCTTCCCAGTGCTCTGAGGAGACAAGCCAAACTCAAATGCACAGGGCTGGGCATGGTCTGGCCCTAGCTGCCCTCCCCAGCCTCGTCCCATCACTGCACCTAACAGGCCTGGCCTTTCTGATCACTGTGCCTTTGCGTGCTCCCTCCTGTGAAAACAGCTGTGCACACACTGTTCCCTCTGCCTGGGACACTCTTCCCTCCCTTCTTCCCCACCTTCGTTCTTGCTCATCCTTCAGCTCTCAGCTTAAGGGCCACTTCCTCAGGGAAGTTTTCTGTAAGCCCTCTGACTGGGTCAAATCACTCTAGTACAAGTTGTCTTGGCTTCTGGTCCTGATCTTTTGCCACACAGAGCAAGGATGCAATTTACATTTATCCATTTGAGTATCTGATTAGGCTGTAAGCTCCATGTGGGCAAGGGCAGTGTGTGCTTTTGTTCATTATTGTATCTATCCCCAGCCAGCCTGGCTCAGTAAGTGTTTATTGAATGAATGAATGAATGTTGATAAATTACCTTTCTCAAGCTTAGTAATTCGTGTATTCATTCAACAGATCCTTATTGAACATCCATGGCTCCCTGTCTAGACTGGAACATGAGAATCAGAGAACCCTTTTCTTCTAGACAGTGTAGAAAACACTGTGACACGATCTTATTAATTACCTCATTGTTTTCTTTACTTCAAGCAGGCTACCACCATTTTGCTGTGATATTATCTCATACGAGGTGCAATTAATTGAATGAAGCTAGGACCCACCCTTGAAACCCACCACGGCAACATTCTAAGTTCTCATAGTTTTCAGAGTACTTCCACATCCCTTATTTAAGGGGCTTGATGACCCTATAAAGTTTGCAGGGCAGATTCTACAGATTATGGGCTGAGACTCCAAGAAATGAAGAAAGTTGCTCAAGGTCCCACTGCTTTTGAGGCCCTAATCGCACCAGCAGCGTGTTTGTTTTTAACTTCATACCCAGATTTGGGAAAAACAAACTCAGTTTGAGGCTCCAGACCTCACATGCACTAACTACTACAAATCTATCATTCATCTCAGTTTTAAAGGTCTCTGGTTCTATGATTTTCTTATTAATTTGTAATTACTATAAGGACTAAGGGGAGGTGGCCTACTTGTGAGTGACACCTCTTTAACAGGTCACTCCAAAATCTGATTCTCTAGTGGTGTGTTCCAAAATTGGGTCCTGATCACACACAACTCTGTAGAGTGAATTCCTCATTGTTTTGCCTACTGCTTTTGTGTACCTCTTACTTTCAATTTCTTTAACAGCTGGGATGCCTTCCAAAGGACTAACATTAGGGAAAATACTGACCCCTCACCTGGGGTGGCTTATTAAAATGCTGATGCAGTAAGGTCAGTCGTGGAGCCTGCCATTCTGAATTTCCAATAAGCTCCCGGGGGATGCCAATGTTGGTGTTTCCCAGACCACACTTTGAGGACCAAGATGTTAGAAGCTTTTTTGTTTTTGTTTTGTTTTGTTTTTTTGCGGTACACTGGCCCCTCACTGCTGTGGCCTCTCCTGTTGCGGAGCACAGGCTCCGGACGCACAGGCTCAATGGCCATGATTCATGGGCCCAGCCACACCGCGGCATGTGGGATCTTCCCGGACTGGGGCATGAACCCATGTCCCCTGCATCGGCGGGCGGACTCTCAACCACTGCGCCGCCAGGGAAGCCCGAAGCTTTTTGTTTTAACCTTGGAAAGAGGCTATTCCGTGGAGTTAAGCTATTCCCATGCCAAAAAAAAAAAAAAAAACCTCAAACTTTAAAATGTTTTGATTTTACTTTTTATTTTATATTCATCTGTCATATTTGAATTTTATTTTGTTATAAATGATATCACTTCTATATTAAAATTTTTAAATGAAATCAAATGTCTTATCCTTGTAGGAAAGCACGCCTTAAAATTAATCAAGGTCCAGGTGTGAATATGCATTTCAGTTTCTGCCTTCACTGTGTCAGAAAAAAATAATTACTTGGCAGCTTTTGGAAATATTTTTGTTATTCTGACTAACATGAATGGCTCCCGAAGTCTGAATAATAGGTTGGGCTGAGGACTCAGCGTATGACTGGGGGTCTCTTGCACTCAAACCTTTCATTATCCAACATGAAAAGCCTATCAATTACTGATCAAATCCTCGTAAGGAGCCTAAAAGACGTAAAATGAATAAGGGGTGTTTAATATTTAGGCAGCACCAGGAGCAGCAATAGTCACCAAAAAGAGTAGTGGGAAGTGAGGTTAGAGATGCTTCCCTCTGCCTGTCTGCTGATTCTAGAAGAGAGCGAAGATCTAGTCTCATGGTAGCTGCATCTACAGACCATTCCCATGAGTCCTTGTTATTGACTTTATTTATGCTTTGCACTGGCTTCAAGGCTTATTCCATCTTAAGGTCAGAGTTGACCATCTCTTAAACTCAAGAGAGACATATTTCAGTCCCCAAAGTGCCATTGTCTTAAAAGTGACCACAATCAAAACTATGGGGATTGCATTTCTAGGCGCTACTCAGGTGTCTTCAAATGTGAGAGCAATCCTTTAATGGAAAAACCAGTGCCTGCTAAATTGGGGCAAATGGAGATTGTTTTATCTCTCAATTGCCTCCTGATGTGGAACCTAGGAAGGTGGAAGAGATAAGTCTAATGGAAAAGAGCATCTGGCCCCACATGTTAGGATGAAAAGAAGGATGAGCTATTAAGCATTCCTCTCTGCTTCTGTGGCCAGACCTCCAGTCCAGGCCTACATGTCTCTCAGAGCAATTATGTGAGCACTTCTAATAGGTCTCCCATTCCCGCCTTCCTCCAATCTATTTAACGCAATGCTTTCTGATCAATATTCCCGTATATCAATGCTCACAGGACACTCTTGCTCAAAACCCTCAGTGGCTGCCCATTAACCACAGAATAAGGCACGCCATTTTATCTAGGTATTTAAGGCATCCTGCATGTGACCTTGTCTATCCAAGCTTATCTCTCGCTCCTCTTCCACAAGCCTGCTACTCAAACCACATTATCCCTAGGTAAGGATTGCAAGTTACCTAATGACCATGGCTCCATTTCCTCTATGTGGACCAAAATAATAACTTATGTCATTGAGTTGTTGAGAACTAGATGAGTTAATATGTATAAGATGCTTAGGACAATGCCTGGCACATGGAAAGGTCCTGTAATGGGTTGAATAGTGGCCCCCTCCCCAAAAGATATGCCCATGTCCTAATTCCTGGAAACTGTGAAAGTTCCCTTATTTGGAAAAAGGGTCCTTTGCAGATGTAATTAAGGATCTTGAGATGAAAAGGCCATCCTGGATTATCCAGGTGGGGCTTGAATCCAATGACAAGTGTACTAGCAAGAGATGCGTAAGGCTGATGAGACAGACAGAAGAGAAGACCATGTGAAGATGGAGAACAAGATAGCTAAGCAGTGGTAACAGCCACCAGAAGCTGCAAGAGGCAGGAAAGGAATCTTCCCTAGAGCATCTGGAGGGAGCACAGACCTGCCAACGTCTTCATTTCAGACTTCTGCCTGCAGACTACAGGACAGTAAATTTCTGTTTTAAACCACTGCATTCATGGTAATTTTTATGGCATCCGCAGGAAACTAATACAGGGCCAAATACATTTTAGCTATTATTATCATTAATTAATCACAAAATGTGCCTTTGCCGTTTCCTCTCAGCATCGTTTTTTTAGTAAATGAAGCAATTTTATTTTATTTATATTTATTTATTTATTTATTTATTTATTTTTGCTGCGCTGGGTCTTAGTTGTGGCATGAGGGATCCTTAGTTGTGGCATGCAGACTTCTTAGGTGCAGCATGCGGACTCTTAGTTGCGGCATGCATGCGGGATCTAGTTCCCCGACCAGGGATCAAACCCAGGCCCCCTGCATTGGGAACGCAGAGTCTTACCCATTGGACCACCATGAAAGTCCCTCAGCATCATTTTTTATCTCACTGTTCTCAAGTGTCTGGCACAGTACCTTGCAATTAGAAAACAGAATGAATTTTTATAGGAAGGAAGGGAGGGAGGGAGGGAAAGAAAGAGAGAGGGAGAGAGAAAGAAAGAAAGAAAAGAGAGAGAGAGAAAAAGAAAGAAAGAAAGAAAGAAAGAAAGAAAGAAAGAAAGAAAGAAAGAAAGAAAGAAAGAAAGAAAGAAAGAAAAGAAAGAAAGAAAGAAAAAGAAAGAAAGAAAGAGAAAGAAAGAAAGAAAAGAAAGAAAGAGAAAGAAAAAGAAAGAGAAAAGGAAGGAAGGAAGGAAAAAAAGCCTACCCCTACCACTTAGTTGGTGCTACACACCTGCAATAGCTTTCCTGACTGTTTTTTCCATAAATTCTAACAAAGAGTGACAAAAACACTCATGGTACTTTTCATCTGCTGCCCTGTGATGTACCTTGTATGTCTCTCTCCCCCCAGAGCCGCTGCTTCTTTTTTTTTTTTTTTACTATTTATTTATTTATCTTATTTTTTAATCCCTCCCCTCCTTTCCTCTTTGGTAACCATAAGTTTGTTTTCTATGTCTGTGAGTTTATTTCTATTAATATTTTGTATATAGGTTCATTTGTATCATTTTTAATTTTTAGATTCCACATATAAGTGATATCATCTGTGCCCAGAGCTTTTTGAGGTCAAGGATCATTTCTTTTATCTTTCTGGGTCCCAAGGGCCTAGCACATAGTAAGTAACTCAAGTCCATGGCAATAATAATAATCCCATTGTCAAACATTGTATACTAATTTGTTACTCATTCTAGAGTTTCCTTAAGCCCTAGCATGTATTGTGTTCTTGTTAATGCTAGCAGTTTGCTCCTTGTGTCAACTGCCTTTCCCAACTAAGGCAGAACCTTTTAGTCCCAATATATTTCCAGGAGCAGCAAGAGGAAGATGAGCTCAAACAGACTAATTCGTCCCCTGGGGAGACTCATGTTGAAATAAGTGGGCTATAGGCCTATGCCTGAAAATCTTTCCTTACACATACAGAGGTACTGGTTTTCCTGGTGTTTCTCACAGTGGAATTATTCCATTATTTGTTCACTTGTGAGCCTGTTTTCTGTGCGATCCACATAACTCCTTAGGTCGGTTGGTGAACCCCTAAACAGCAGGGAGCCAGCTCAGCCTGAAGTTTCTCCCATCTGATGACTGTGATTCTCATGGCTCAATGCAGGTCACTCCTTTTTTTATTTTCTTTCCTCCACATAATTTGAGAACTCAGAGATTGACCACTACTTGCTAATGTGATATCAGATTGACTTAAAAAAAAAAAGTTTCCTTATTCGGACATATTTTCAAACTTAAGAAAAAGTTTCAAGGACACCCCCCCGCCGCTATATACCCTTTACCTAGATTCACCTGTTCTTAACATTTTACCCCATTTGCCTTAGCATTTGCTCTTTCTCTGTCTTTCTCTTTCTCTTTTGAACCACGTGAAGGTGGGTTCCACACATTAGGACCCTTCACCACTAAAAACTGTGTACATTTCCTAACAATAGGAATATTCTCAACATAACCACAGTGCATTTTTACCAGCTTTATTTATTTTTATTGGGAGGACTTTTTTTTTTATTTTTTTATAAATTTACTTATTTTATTTATTTATTTTTGGCTGCGCTGGGTCATTGTCGCTGCACGCGGGCTTTTCTCTAGTTGCCGCAAGCCGGGACTACTCTTTGTTGCGGTGTGGGGGCTTCTCATTGCGGTGGCTTCTCTTGTTGTGGAGCACGGCTCTAGGTGCGTGGGCTTCAGTAGTTGTGGCGTGTGGGCTCAGTAGTTGTGGCTCGCGGGCTCTAGAGCACAGGCTCAGTAGTTGTGGCACATGGGCTTAGTTGCTCCGCGGCATGTGGGATCTCCCCGGACCAGGGCTCGAACCCCTGTCCCCTGCATTGGCAGGCGAATTCTTAACCACTGCACCACCAGGCAAGTCCCGGAGGACTTTTTAAAATTATTATTTATTTATTTATTTATTTATTTGGCTGTGTTAGGTCTTCATTTCTGTGCGAGGGCTTTCTCTAGTTGCGGCAAGTGGGGGCCATTCTTCATCATGGTGCGTGGGCCTCTCACTATTGTGGCCTCTCTTGTTGCGGAGCACAGGCTCCAGACGCACAGGCTCAGTAGTTGTGGCTCACGGGCCTAGTTGCTCCGCGGCATGTGAGATCTTCCCAGACCAGGGCTCGAACCCGTGTCCCCTGCATTAGCAGGCAGATTCCTTGAGGACTTCTTTAAAACACACATCTCTCACGGAAAAGCCTACCCTTAGCAAGGCACAGCAGGATTCTGGAGACCATGGGAATCCCTTCACAGGCTCCTCTAGCCACGTACTCTGCTCCGCTTCACCTACTGCGCCATTTTTACCAACTTTATAAATTTACATTGTCCATATTCCAATTTTGTCAGTTGATCTAATAATGTCTTTTGTAGCATTATCCACACTGCCCCCTCCTGTATAGCATCAAGTTTTGGGTCAAGCTTGAATTTAGTTGTCTTGTCCCTTTAGCCTCCTTTAATCTAGAACATTTCCACAGGCTTTCTTTGTCTTTTATGATGTTGACATTTTTGAAAGAATACAGTTCCCTTTACCTTTTTTTTTAATAGAACATTCCCATGTTGCATTTGTCTGATGTTTTTGTTTATGCATTCTTGGCTGGAATATTGCAAACTGATATTTCGTCCTTCTAAGGGTATCACAGCTGGAGGCACACAATGTCCACCTGCCCCTTGTTGGTAATGTAAATTTTTCTCACCCATCAAGGTGCTGCCCAGTTTCTCCCCTGTATAATTAATTTTTTTCTCCCTTGAACTAATAAGTAGTTTCTGGAGAGATTTTTTTCTTTGACTGTGTTGCGTCTTAGTTGCTGCATGCGGGCTTTCTCTAGCTGCAGCAAGCGGGGGCTACTCTTCATTGTGTTGCATGGGCTTCTCATTGCAGTGGCTTCTCTTGTTGCAGAGCACGGGATCTAGGTGCGCAGGCTTTAGTAGTTGCAGCACGTGGGCTCAGTAGTTGCAGTGCATGGGCTTCATCAGTTGTGGCTCGCGGGCTGTAGATCACAGGCTCAGCAGCTGTGGTGCACGGGCTTGGTTGCTCCGCAGCATGTGGGGTCTTCCTGGACCAGGGATCGAACCCATGTTCCCTGCATTGGCAGGCAGATTCTTAACCACTGCATCACCAGGGAAGTCCCTGGAGAGATACTTTAAAACCATGCAAATACCAGAAAACTACTAGAGCTAATCAATGAATTTGGTAAAGTTGCAGGATACAAAATTAATGCACAGAAATCTCTTGCATTCCTATACACTAATGATGAAAAATCTGAAAGAGAAATTAAGGAAACACTCCCATTTACCACTGCAACAAAAAGAATAAAATACCTAGGAATAAACCTACCTAGGGAGACAAAACACCTGTATGCAGAAAACTATAAGACACTGATGAAAGAAATTAAAGATGATACAAACAGATGGAACATACCATGTTCTTGGATTGGAAGAATCAACATTGTGAAAATGACTATACTACCCAAAGCAATCTACAGATTCAATACAATCTCTATCAAATTACCAATGGCATTTTTTACAGAACTAGAACAAAAAAATCTTAAAATTTGTATGGAGACACAAAAGACCCCGAATAGCCAAAGCAGTCTTGAGGGAAAAAAAGGGAGCTGGAGGAATCAGACTCCCTGACTTCAGACTATATTACAAAGCTACAGTAATCAAGACAATATAGTACTGGCACAAAAACAGAAACATAGATCAATGGAACAAGATAGAAAGCCCAGAGATAAACCCATGCACCTATGGCCAACTAATCTATGACAAAGGAGGCAAGGATATACAATGGAGAAAGGACAGTCTCTTCAGTAAGTGGTGCTGGGAAAACTGGACAGCTACATGTAAAATAATGAAATTAGAACACTCCCTAACACCATACATAAAAATAAACTCAAAATGGATTAGAGACCTAAATGTAAGACTGGACACTATAAAACTCTTAGAGGAAAACATAGGAAGAACACTCTTTGACATAAATCACAGCAAGATCTTTTTTGGTCGAACTCCTAGAGTAATGGAAATAAAAACAAAAATAAACAAATGGGACCTAATGAAACTTAAAACCTTTTGCACAGCAAAGGAAACCATAAACAAGATGAAAAGACAACCCTCAGAATGGGAGAAAATATTTGCAAATGAATCAACGGACAAAGGATTAATCTCCAAAATATATAAACAGCTCATGCAGCTCAATACTAAGAAAACAACCCAATCCAAAAATGAGCAGAAGACCTAAATAGACATTTCTCCAAAGAAGACATACAGATGACCAAGAAGCCCATGAAAAGCTGCTCAACATCTCGAATTATTAGAGAAATGCAAATCAAAACTACATTGAGATATCACCTCACACCAGTTAGAATGGGCATGATCAGAAAATCTATAAACAACAAATGCTGGAGAGGGTATGGAGAAAGGGGAACCCTCTTGCACTGTTGGTGGGAATGTAAATTGATACGGCCACTATGGAGAACAGTATGGAGGTTCCTTAAAAAACTAAAAATAGAATTACCATATGACCCAGCAATCCCACTACTGGGCATATACCCAGAGAGAACCAGAATTCAAAAAGACACATGCACCCCAATGTTCATTGCAGCACTATTTACAATAGCCAGGTCATGGAAGCAACCTAAATGCCCATCAACAGACAAATGGATAAGAAGTTGTGGTACATATATACAATGGAATATTACTCAGCCATAAAAAGGAATGAAATTGAGTCATTTGTTGAGACATGGATGGATCTAGAAACTGTCATACAGAGTGAAGTAAGTCAGAAAGAGAAAAACAAATATCATATTGTGGAACCTAGAAAAATGGTACAGATGAACCAGTTTGCAGGGCAGAAGTTGAGACACAGATGTAGAGAACAAATGTATGGCCACCAAGGGGGGAAAGCCACGGGGGGGTGGGGATGGTGGTGTGCTGAATTGGGCGATTGGGATTGACGTGTATACACTGATGTGTATAAAATTGATGACTGATAAGAACCTGCTGTATAAAAAAATAAATAAAATTAAATCTAAAAATTAAAAAAAACATGCAACTATCTTGCTTATTTACATACCCCCCTTAAATTTAGCATCCATTGACGGTTCCTGTCTGATCCCATCTTTATTCTGATGATTACCAAATGATTTTCTGGTTCCAGTGGTCCCTCCACGTTTATCAGTCAACCCTCAGTATTCTATGTATGTATGTATCTATCTATCTATCTATCATCAGTAAGGGCATTCATGAATCCTCTCTTTTCAGTGGTTTATAATTCATCACTATACTTAATTTTGGTGCTGAATTTGTCACAGAGTCAGCCAGTGGGACCTCCTTCAGACTGGCTCCTGTGTCAGACAGATATTTAAGGAAGATTTCTAGATTTCGATTGAAAGGTAAAATACATGACTTTAATAGTTATTCTATGTACCCTAGCATAATAAGAGAGAATGTAGTGGTGGTTAGGGTTTGGAGTTGAAATAGATCCTGGGTTGAGTCTGGCTTTCTGATTTATTGGCAATGTTTCTTGGGTAGATTACTTACCCCTTTCTGTACCTCAGTTTCCTCATGATAGTGTGATAATATTAGAAGCATAGGGCTGTTGTGAGATCTAAGTTAGATAATGCATGTAAACTGCTTAGTAGAAGAACGGATACATAAGTACTTGATGCTTGTGGGTTAGTGCCATTATTTCATTTCCCCATATGACAGCTTGTACATGAGCTGGCTTGTCTCAATTGCTCCTGCCACTTCCTACTTTTAGCAGCCACCATCTAAAATCACCCCCAATTCATATCTATCTGCCCTTTTACAATACATGTCAATTAACTGAATTGTTGAACATTGTAGGTCTCCAGGGATACAGAGATAATCTAGCCCCACTTTCCTTTAGCTGAAGATGAGGATCTGAGACCCTGAGAGGTTAGAGGGACTGCTCCAGGTCACCCAGGAAGAGTGGAAGAGCTCCGAGGGGTGCCCAGTCTTCAACTACACACTCTGTATGTCACAGCCTTCTCTACCACGATCAAGAGCATCATACACTTCCCTGGTGGTCCAGTGGTGAAGACTCCGTACTTCCACTGCAGGGTTCGATCCCTGGACAGGGAACTAAGATCCCGTGGCCAAAAAAAAAAAAAAAGCAACACTCAGTTGGTTTCTTTTCCCAGTCAAGGGGTATTATTCAAAGCATCAGTGGGAAAGTATCTCATTTTCTGTATGACTCATCCTCGTTCCAAGATTAACTAACATGCTCCACTTTCATTCTTTGCCTCCCACTCAGTTTCACATCCAGCAGGAGCCCTGAGAGTCTCTGTGCCCTCTCTGCCCCACCCCACCCTATTCTCTTTCCTCCCCAGCTGTGCTGTTACCTCCTGGCCCCAGACTGTCCCACCATCCTCAGATTCCACTGGCCATTTCTGTTGGACTCTGGTTTAAGAAAGGCATGTCTTCCTGAAATACCACTCTAAGCTATGTTGAAAATAGAATAAAGAAATATACTTAAGTTGCAGCAGATGTACAGGGACAAGTGTTTGTCCATATGTTTCCAACATTCCATTAAGGTGCAAGCATTATAGCAAAAAGCGTGTATTTCTGGACATATACATTTTATTTCAACCTCCTCCAAAAAGAAAAAAAAATTAAGGATTCTTCAGATGTGCTAAGACGTTGTGGAACCAAATAGAACTGGGAATAAACGTGCCATTGGCTGAAGCTTGGGGGATCTTTTCATTGCGCCAAGATTTTTGGTTTGGGGCTGTTTTTTGAAGCACATTCTGACCTGTATAATTTGACCCTGCTTATTTCAAAATGCTAGTAAAATACTGAAATATTTATAGATGGAATGCTATGATGTCTGGGATTTGCTTCAAAATAATCCATGTATGTGGAGGAAAGTGGGTTGAGGGCATAAATGAAGCAAGATTGGTCATGAAACGATAAGTGATGAGTACGCGGGGCTTCTGCCTCTTCTTATATGATCGAAATGATCTGTAATGAAAAGTAAATGCTAGTTCAAATTTTCATAATTTACTTTCTACCTCCCCCGCCAACCCCCCATTTATTTCTATTTGTTTATTTTTTGCTCTGCTTCTCCCAAATTTGCCCTTTCTTGAAAGCCATTTCTGGCTGCACACCCTTTATTTTATTTTATTTATTTATTATTTTTTATTTTTTTGCGGTACGCTGGCCTCTCACTGTTGTGGCCTCTCCCATTGCGGAGCACAGGCTCTGGACGCGCAGGCTCAGCGGCCATGGCTCACGGGCCCAACCACTCCGCAGCATGTGGGATCTTCCCGGACCGGGGCACAAACCCGTGTCCCCTGCATTGGCAGGCAGACTCTCAACCACTGTGCCACCAGGGAAGCCCTTGCACACCCTTTAATAAAATCTTCCTGGCTACTTTAATCCACTAAATTACTAACACCTCTTAGCACCTAAATGTGTGAGTTAGTCTTGTAGCCCCCTAGCTTGGACACTTTTTCTTTTTTTTTTTTTTTTTTTAAACATCTTTATTGGAGTATAATTGCTTTACAATGGTATGTTAGTTTCAGCTTCACAACAAAATGAATCAGTTATATATACACATATGTTCCCATATCTCTTCCCGCTTGCGTCTCCCTCCCTCCCACCCTCCCTATCCCACCCCTCCAGGCGGTCACAAAGCACCGAGCTGATCTCCCTGTGCTATGCGGCCGCCTTAGCTTGGACACTTTTTAAGGGTAGGGACTAAACCTTATACTTTGGGGTAAAGCCCACACTGCATGGCCTAAAGCCTGCCTCAGTCAGTTCTTCCTAATTGATGGACACGCTTGTTGGTAGATTGGAAGAGATTGGTGAAAGTGTTCTGAAATGTCGATGTAAAGAACAGTCTATAGATTTGTCATATTTTTTTTCTTTAAAGCTTGACTACATAGAATTTGAAATATCTCATTTTACCTTTAGGGAGAACTGGCTTAAGAGAAATACCCCTCGCAATCGAAGCATTTCATGCTAGGCAGTGATTCAGGAGCAACTGATGCAAAAGCTAGTGAATAGTTTACCCCAGAGGAGAGTTAACAAAATCAAATCCTATACGTGGGAATAATCTTAGAACTTTGCATCTCCCCCACTGCACAGTCTAATGGAAGGAGGCAGTAGGGTGCGAAAATATCAAGAAGAAAAATGTCAGATTTTAGCTTTCAAAATTTTGCCAGGGTACCATCTAAGAGCCATCTCATTTTAGGCTTGTCCGTGCTGGTTTAATGCAGGGTGAGAGCCAAATTCAAAGGGAATCTCATTGAGCTGCAGTTTGCTTATTCCCTCACACAAACTGATCTTTCAAAATGCTCAGAACTGGTGCTTTTTCAGACCAGGGGAAGAGCCACTGCAAAGTTGGAAAGAGTCCAAGAAAAATTTCTCTTTCTTTCCTCTCCCACTGGGGAGCACAGGGAAATCATCCCTGTGTTGAGAACTACTCCTGTTTGTAAGTCCTCCTGGGAAGGAGGTGCCACAGCCTCCCTCTAGATCAGATTTTACTTTAATAATAGCCCTCAGAATGAGAAAAATCCCTTCCATCAGGCTAACCTGAAAGCCGTCACTCTGCAGTTTCCTAGGTTGTGGATACCTTCGCTCACTATCTTCTGTATTCGTGTTCCGTTGATTCGTCTTCAGCCTTCTCTTCTCTGGGGAAAATAATCCTTGAAGAGGGTGGATCAGGGAAGTGCAATTGTCTGGCATTCAGGCAAAGCACAAAAGAGCTAAAAATACAGACTAGTCTGCCTCCGCCTGCAGAAGCTCCCCGCAGAGCCTCTCTGAGAGGGTCTTTTAAGGGTCCCCTGGAGTTGACTCTTCAAAAGAACAAGTGAGTCCTCACAATAGAGAAGCCCTGTTCTCTCCATGAAACACTGGTTGGGATGACAGAAAGAGTTACAGCAACAGAGTGTTTGGTTAGACTTAAGGAAGAACTGTAGGGAAGTACAAACTTGAACCAAGAGGTTGGAGGCATTATGAAGCCTTTGCCCTCAGACAATCAGTAGTCTTGGACGCTTTCATTGGTCACCTGCAGTGAAGCAAGTGAGGCAAATGACCTACTGAAATGCCTTCCAGCTTTAGTGTCCTTTGATTCTAGAAACCCAGCAAGTTTCTATTCTGCTCTGATTGTACTCTGAACTCCATATGAGTGACCTTGACTGGGCTTTAATCACTCCACTCAGTCTTTAGATTTCCTGAACTGTAAATCACCGGTGGTTGTAATGGGTGGCAAGTCCAAGGGGCCAGGAAGCTGTATGACTTGCAGTGGCCAGATTTCTTCTAAATAAGGTGGCACTTTTGAGACGGTTGTTAATGTGTGTGGCTGAGCTCCTGCAGATACGCCTAGTGGAGAGAGGTTGGATGGAAGTTTTCCAGGGTATCCAAAGGATATTTTCCCCCAGGAGTAATGCATTTTAGTGCACTCTTAGGCATGCTGCAAATAGGGGACCTTGTTTTTCCAAAAGAGAGTTCTGAGGGGTTTACATTCTGTTCCCCCAACACCCTGAAATGGCTTCTAACTACAGCATGAGTTAAACATAAGCACGATGCTGGGCGTGTCCTATCTCTCAACAAATACTTACTTCTTGACTGATGTTGTGGGGTGTCTCCTGAATTCAGTGAAAATGCCCACATTCAAACTTGACCCCTAGGAAAGGCCAGCAGCCGACAGGCCCCTCTGGGAAGCTATAGCATACATGGTGCGTTCTTCTTCATCAAAGACTTTGGGCTGACCGTGACTTTGAGAGCCAGGTTTTATAAATGAGTGACCACAAACCACAGGGCATGGAGCTCATGTACAGAAGCCGGAGGAGACATGTGTCACACATTTCCCTATCTTGTCTGCCACAGTGGAATACAAAGGGCAAGTGGCCTTGTCTTTGGAAATGAAGGACAGATTTATCTGGCAGCTGTTCCCCAAATGGCAGGTCTGTCTGTTCAGCAGAGGCAGAAATCACTGAGCAGCGCTCCCAGGCACAGACTGGGGCCACACTCCACTCTTCAAGGTGGGCACTTGGGTGACAGAGGACAACTAGGCAGTCTGGGTAAGAATGCCTGTTTCTTTGTTCTTCTACTTACATAGTAAAAGGAGCACTGGCTCAGAATCAGGAAACCTGGCTGCTAGGCCTGGCTCTGACAAACAGTCCTTGCCACCTTAAACAAATTCCTTTCTCTCTCCGGGTCTTGGTTCTGCCTCTGCTAATTTAGAGATTTATTGGTGTAATTCAGATGCTGGGGCCCCACCCAGACCTACAGAATCAGTCTCTAAAGGTGAGGACTGGGTAAGTGAAGTTTGCAAAAGCTCCCCAGGAGGTTCTGATGTGCACACCAAAGAAAAGGACCACTGGATTAAGATTGATCCTCCAGGATTGAGAGGAAAGACGAAAGGCTGTAGGTAGCTTCATACAGCTGACAGTTTATCCCTTAGCTCAGCTTAGGGCCCTCCATCTCCAAGTGCGGTCAGGGGCTCACTACCTGTTTGTGCACTTTCTCCTGTAGTGTTGGGGATTGGTTTTGAAAGTTTATACTGTCTAATGAAAATGCCAGTGTGCTCAAGCCTTGAATACATTGAAAAACTAATTAAGATAATTCTATAATTACCAGACATGACCTCACGAGTTACCTTTATCCTAATGGAATCTGCTGAGAAGGCTTCTTCACCCCTTCTGGAGCTGTGATCTACAACCGCCTAGGTTCTCTAACAGGGACCTCTGAGAAAGCCATCTGGCCGAGCTAGAGATGTTGAAAAGGGTTACACTCACAACAGTTTTCTCATCTGAGCACTTTCCTTCGAAGGTCTCACACACATCTGCGGGTGTGAGATTACCTGGCAGGGAGCCCAGGAAGGCCCAGACCCTGTCCTCTGGCCAGCAGCCCCTCTCCATGAGGTCCTCAAGGGAAACCCATGCTCAGAGAACAAGGTGACAGCAAGGACTGCGACTCTGAGACACGGGACCCGAACCCCAACATGGAGCCCGCTGTCAAGGCTGGACTGAGTTCACACAGAACCCCTTTGACTTAGGCATGAGGCAGCTTTTTTCCTTTACCCTTTTTACGTAAGTCCACCCCCAAGGCTGGTTCTTACCATGTCCAGAGGAGAGAACAATCCAGGCAATCAGAGAAGAGCACAAGGTGCATGACTCCAGGGCAAAAGGGCGTTTGTGCCGCTACCGGGAGCGGAGCTGGCCCAGACTGCCCGCCTCAGGCCTCCCAGGTAGGGGCAGCTGTAGCCTGATTGACTTGACAGACAACTGGAAGAGTCCCCAAAAAAAGGAATGCCAGGGGCTTCCCTGGTGGCGCAGTGGTCGAGAGTCCGCCTGCCAATGCAGGGGATGCGAGTTCGTGCCCCGGTCCGGGAAGATCCCACATGCTGCGGAGTGGTTGGGCCCGTGAGCCATGGCCGCTGAGCCTGCGTGTCCAGAGCCTGTGCTCCGCAACGGGAGAGGCCACAACAGTGAGAGGCCCGCGTACCGCAAAAAAAAAAAAAAAAAAAAAAAAGGAATGCCAGAGAGAGCCAAAGAAAAGGCAGACACTACTTCTCCAGCAGGAGAAAGTGTCCAGAGAAAAAACAAATGATGGTCCACCTTCTGCTTAAAGGCAGCTGGGAAGGCACCTGGGAAGAGACTCTGGTATCCCCAAGGACCACTCACTGGGGCTGAGTTCCCGCCAAGTGTACCCCTCTTGTTAAGAGCAGAGATTGGGCTTTTCTCCCCTGTTTTCCTTACTGGCATATGGTGGGTCCCAGGTACTTATAGACTGAGTGTCTATGCGCCCAAATTCCTATGTTGGAGCCCTAACCCCCAATTTGATGGGATTTGGAGATGCAGCCTTTGGGAGGTCATTAAGGTTAGATGAAGTCGTGAAGGTGGGGCTTTTATGATGTGATTAGTACCCTTATAAGAAGAGACACCAGAGAGCTTGCTCTCTGTCTCAGCATGCACAGAGACAAAGCCATGGGAGCACACAGACAGATGGCAGCCCCCTGCAAGCCTTCATCCTGTAGGCCTCAGAATGAAACCTACCTTGCCAGCAGTTTGATCTTGGACTTGTAGCCTCTAGAATTGCGAGAAATAAGTTTCTGTTTAAACCATTCGGTCTATGGTATTTTGTTAGGGCAGCCTGAGCTAAGATAGTGCTCCATACATTTTAATTGAATGAGTGAAAGACTGTACAAATGAATAGGAGTTTGCTTTCCATAGAGGTATAGTACGATGGGTATAATACCACATCCTCTGAGATGCTAGGGATGCTCACCTCAAACAGGCTTAAGCAAAAATGGAGACTGTATTGGTTCATGTAACTGAAAAGTCCAGGAATTAACCTTTGAGCACAGCTGGATCGAAAGACACCAACACTGCCTTCAGGAATGTTTCTCTCTCCATCTCTCTGCTCTGTTTTGTTCTGATTTGACTTCATACTCAGCAGCAGTTCTCCAAGCGTCTCTGTGACCAGCTTAGCAACCCCAGTTGAAAGCAAATATTGCTTTCCCAGTAGTTGTCACAAAAATCCCATGGTTGACTCTCATTGGACTGATTCAGGACACATGAGCCTCCTGAATGCCCTCGTGGCTAGAGAGTTGGGGGGTGTGGATGGGTGATGTACTCCTCCACCGGGGCTGTAGGGTCAGCCTCGCAGGAATCTCTTGGCTGCCAGAGGGGGAGGGAAGGTTCCCCAAAGGCAAACCAGGCCCCTTACCTGAAAAATGAGACTAGATACTGCTCAGGCAAAACAAACACAGAAACAGCAGGTGTCCAACACAGGTAGTATGTGACTTTCGTGGATTAATATGAACAGCAAAGCCACAAATTAAGATCTTTGTTTATACATGGCTGTTAAGGTTAATATTGTGGGTAATTATTTTGCTTGAGTTAAAATAAATGGAAAAGTGAAAATGAAAATATGCTTAAATTTTATACAAAAGTCTTATCCAACAGGATCCTTTCAAAAATAACTTTTTTTTCTGGTTATGCAAGTAATACTTGTACATTATAAAAATATTTCAGAAAATACAGCAAAGTACAAGGAAGAAAATAACCATCCCTTATAATCCTAAAAAATACTAACTACTAAAATCTTTTCTGTAACTTCCAGACCGTTTTTAATTTTATATATGTGCTGTGTATAGTGCAATCTATTTTACAGAATGTATTTTAAGAAATATATTTGAATGTTGAACATTTTTTCATGTTTATAAATATCTAAATCATTGTTTTTAATAACCACACAGTATGATATTTATTTAACCAATCGATGGACATTGCTTTCAATTTTTCACTATTATAAACAATGCTCCCATGGACAGCCTTGACCATATAGCTTTACACACTTGTGAGATTATTCCTCTGTGATAAATCCTGGAAGTAAAACTGCTGTGACAAAAGGCACAGGTAGTTTTAATTACGGTGCATATAAAAAACTAGCTGTTTATGTCTTTTGCTCATTTATCTATTTTCTGGTTGATTTATAAAAGTTCTTTACATATTAAGGATATTATCTCAGGTTGAAATTTCCAGAAACTTGACTCTGAGATAGATTCCCATGCAGGAGTTTATCCCTTGGGATCAAGACCTAAGAGGGAGTGAAAAAAAAAAAAGCAGGATTGGGTAGAAGGCCTCACTCAGCTGACCCCCATGGAGAGCTCTGGAGCTGAGATGCCTCTCACAGTTCTGTCTTGAGGCAAGAGGACCAGGTCTTTGTACTCCTTTACTGACCTGTCATTGGATGAGAGCTGTCCCCAGGAAGCGGGGATGACCGTGCAAAGTGGCTCCCTGCAGCTCAGGACACTTGTAGAAGAGGAGCCCAGCTGTGAGCTGTTAGACACCTACACTCCCAACAGCTGGGGAGACCCCAGTACTGTAGGTGGGATCTGGGTGAGGCACCCTAGCATCCACTACAGGTATCTCTGATTATCATGTATGCTGTGGGTGTTTTTCCTACTTTGTCATTTGTCTGTTGACTAGTTCATAGTTATCGTTTGCTTGTTTTACTGAGTTTTTAAACATGTTTTATAGAGTCAATTTGGTTTTTTTTCTTAATGGTTTCTGACTTCTATATCATCCTTAAAAAGTCCTTCCCCACTCCAAGATTAATTAAAAAAATCTATTTTCCTCTACTATTCTCATTTTTGTTCCCATTTACATCTTTAATCCTTCTAGAATTTATTTTGATTTAAGGAATGAAGTAGGTATCTTCTGTAATGACAAGGACCAGTTTTCCCAACACCGTTTATTAAATAATGCGTCTTTTCCCCATGGATTTAAAATGCCATCTTTAGCAAAACTAATTAACTATGTTTCATTTGATTTCTAGCTCACTATGCTGTTCTGTTGATCTGTCCATACTTGTACTAGTGTAACACTGGTTTATTTTATTTTTCAGTTGACATACAGTAAAATTCACTCCTTGGGATATACAGTTCTGAGTTTTGTCCAATGCATAGAGCTGTGTAACCACCCCAATCAAGATAGAGAAGTTCCATCATTCCCCCAAATTCCCTCATGCTGCCCTGTTGCAGTCAAACCTCACCTCTCCCTTTAACCACCAGCAATCACTGATGTGTTTTCTGTCCCTGTTTTGCCTTTTCCAGAATGGTAAATAAATGGAATCATACAGTACGTAGCCTTTTGAGTCCGGCTTCTTTCACTCAGCACAATGTCCTTACGATCCTTCCACGTAGTTGCATGTATCAATTGTTCCGTCCATTTTATTGCTGAGCGGTAGTCCACTGTATGAATGTGCGGCAGTCTGTTTATTCATTCCCCAACTGAGGGACATTTGAACTGTTTCCAGTTTCTGGAATAAAGAAGCTGATGAATAAAGGTGCTGTAAATATTCAGCTTTTGTGTGAATATAGTTCTTCATTTCACTTGGATAAATACCCAGAAGTGGGATTTCTGGTTCATATTTTAATTACCACATATGTATCTGAACATTGTCATGTGTATTCATATATGAAAAGGAAAGTGACTCCCTCGTTATCTTATTACTCTTCTTAATCTTCTTCTCCTTCTCTTCTTCCTCCTCCTTTCTATTCCATTAGGATATCAGCTGGAGTTACATTAAATTTGCTGATTTGTGTAGAAAGCCACCTATTTTAGGTCATGTTACCTCTTACTAAGGTGACAAGTTCCTAAAACTAAACCATGAGTAGCCTTAATACCTGATAAACAGACAATTTGTGACTTTGCTAATGGTTCCACTCTTACAGACAAGAGCAAATACCTCTTGCCTTAGTTTATATATACTACCTAGTCATTTCCTTCGTGTGCAAGCCATCAAGACTCAGGTGGGCCAAATTCCCCTGGGTCAGGTGAGCACAACTGCATGAAACCTGTGGATAGAGGATCCAGAAAAGCATAGGTGAGCCTCAGAACCACCACTAATTGTTCTCAAGTGTAGTCCATCCTCTTTAGAATCTCCCCATTCTGACACATAGTTCAGCATAAATCATGGGGAAAATGCATCCCATCAGGACGCTGGAATTTCCAGGTGGGAAGAGTCCTGAAGAGCTCCCCAGGCTCCTTGCTTGGAGACAAGATTACATTTGAGGCACAAGGAACATACATTCTCTGACTTCCTTCGGTAGTTACTTCCAATAGGTGTCAACCCTTACCATCTGTGTCTAAACCAAAACTTTTGTTTTCAACACATTTCTTCCTAGCCTTTCCTTGAAAAGGCAGTAGCAAACTCTTCAAAACTGGAACTACTTTTTCAAAGCCAGCCCTGAGCATGGTGCTTTCATCAGGGTAGGCGATTGCAATTACGTTGTTTATCCACTTAGGCGCACTGACTCTCAGCCACCTCAGGGTCTTCCTTTTAATTTGTTTGTCTCTTTTTGTTAATTGGATAAGATCAGTGAAATGAAGCATCTCTTACGGAAGTGCCTGCAAAAAGGAAGTCACTGCAAATGCACCAGTGTGGGATTCTCTGGGATTTGCCAGTAATAAAGGGATATAGAGAAGAATCTACACTTCCCGTCTGCCTATGGCCCTGGTGAAAGCTCGGCTGCTACTCTACGTCAGGAAAGAATCCATTTCTTTTAAGGGCTCGCAAGGTGCTCTGACTTCCCAGTGTTTTAATCTATCCCATGGTTTTCAACCTACAGTAATGGTCAACCTACAGCATAGTTTTCAAGTAGGACATTTATCCAGTCATCTATGCTTTCATGCAAACCTTGGGTTGAATTGAGCACCGAGTTTGGGTTGGAAATTAGATAGTCCTTGACGTTCAGGTTATTTATGATTGGTTAGAAACTATAGTTTGGAGATTAAAAATGAAGCCTCTGAAGTGAAGCCAGGGATGGAGACAGGCTTTGTGAGGACTACAGCAAACATACTTTGGGGGCCCTCTTTAAGAAAAAGAACACACAATTATGAGCACAAAATTAGGCACAGGGTCTTACAAGGGGCCGGTAAGTGAAACATCAGCTTGTGAGTTTCTCAAAAGCCCCTTTTGAGCCAGGCACATTTAGGTTTAAACCCCAGCTGTGCAATCTTGGGCAAGTGACTAAACTGCTCTCTGCCAGCGTCCCCATTTGCAAAATGAGAAAAATGATGAGATGATAAATAACACTTCATGGTAGTGTGGGGAGGGCTCCAAAGATGGGGGCAAAAAGCGCCTAGCCCAGTGTCTGACCCATGACAGGTGTACAGCAAATGTTAGCTGTTATTAAGAGTGTCACTATCAATATGAGCTTTCACCCCAATAGGATTTCATACCCACAAAACCTAGCTTCCTGAACAGAATTTAGGAAAGAGAAAGAGAATGAAGGCCAAGTTCATATATTCTTGCTAATCCAGCTTGTAAACTGTGTGACCGTGAAGCTCAGCCCCACTGGCTACAACCACCCACACGCAGCGGACAGCAGGCATTCCTGCCTCTGGGTTCATGTCTCCTTGCATCGAGAGCTGATTCATGCTGAGGTCATAAAGTGTTTATCTTCAAAAACAGTGTATTAACATCCGATTGTGCAATTAAACAGGACCTGTCTAGTTTTGCTTTCCTTGAGTGAAATATGTCCATTCAGCAGAAGTGAGAAGGATAAATACAAACAAGTCTTTTATTTTTTTTATTTCAATACACAAGAAAAACCATTTGGAAACTATTAAATTACATCCTTTGTATTTGCACAGCACATCCCTCTGATCTTGATGCCGTGATGTCCCTATAATGTAGGTGAATATATGCTTCCATATTGCCAGTTTACAGATTTTAACTTGTCCTTCTAACCACATTTTTCTCCTTTTTTTTTCTTTTCAAAGTCCAAAACTACCCTTCCCCTCCCCCACCTCCGCACGAAAAAAGACTTAAGTATTCTCAGTCTCGGAGCCTGTCGTGGACATCAGCCCTGAGAGTCAGGTTCTCACCAATGCCTCCCTCCAAGAGAAGCAGCCAGGGCAACTGGAAAAAAAGTCGATAAGTTATCAGAGAAGACCACTGCTGCTTCCTCCCTTTGAAATTTTGTTTCTGAAATCTTAGTGGATTTGGAGGACTTCCCTCGTGGCACAGTGGTTAAGAATCCACCTGCCAATGCAGGGGACATGGGTTCGAGCCCTGGTCCGGGAAGATCCCACATGCCGTGGAGCAGCTAAGCCCGTGCGCCACAACTACTGAGCCCACACACCTAGAGCCCGTGCTCCGTAACGAGAGAAGCCACCGCAATGAGAAGCCCGTGCACCGCAACGAAGAGCGGCCCCTGCTCGCCGCAGCTAGAGAAAGCCTGCGCGCAGCAACGAAGACCCAATGCAGCCAAAAACAAACAAAAAATAAAAATAAGTTTATTTTAAAAAAAAGAAATCTTAGTGGATTTTGAAGCCTGAGATAAATGAAAGTCTTATAAACAAAATATAATCATGAAAAGAAAAAAAATACAATTATGCTTCAGTTAACTAGGATCTGTGGGAGTTCCAAGAGGTGGCTGGGAGGAGGCAATGATTTAATTATCCCATAATTGTTTTGGTAGCCGCCTCTAGCCATGCCAAATAGTCATACAATCTGAGCAGAAACAGCATGCTTGCTGTGTGAACATGATTTCAAGACAAGTTCCAGCCTCCCTTCCTGCAGATTGCTGGCCCTTAAGCCTCTCCTGTGTAGAGCTATGACTAGAAAAGCAGACGAGAATGTTTTAGTAATCGAAGTTAATTGAGTTATCTAACAGTAACCAGAAAAATTTATTTGCTTCAGTCTCTGTAGTAGAAACCCACGCTTATGATGTGTTCATTCAGTTCTTGCTTTAGCAGATAGAATGGCCCTAATGTACATGTTCGTGAAACGGGGCCAAGTCTTATAGCACAGCCCAATGGCTGGTGCAGATAAGGCATTCAACAAATGTTTGATAATATAATTACTAATTAGTCAGGGAGCGGAACAAAGACAGAGTTTAACTAGTTCGCCAATTTTCCCTAGTCTTGTCTTTAATTATATAACTGACATGAAGCATAAATTACTTGAATGTGATAAAAATACATAGTTTTTTTAAAAGTCCCATTGCTTGGACTCTATAAGCTTTCAAAGCATTCCTTATTATTTAGGTTCATTTAAAGTCATTCTTTTGGAAGAGATATTTTTTGTAGAAATATTTACATTCAAGTAACCTCCAAAGATGTCTCAGAGGTTTAAAAAAGACAATACATGTGAGTTTGAAAAAGAAGCGGGTGAACTATCTAATTCATCCAGTCATCAAATATTCCTTGAGCATCTGCTGTGTGCCAACCACGGAGGGTTCACTGGTGAGCAGAACAAACACCGCCCCTGCCCCACAGAGCTACAAATGAACATAATATAGACATAACTACAACTTAAAACTAGCTTCTAGTAGGGACATCAGTGGGGTGAGGGGGTGTTAATTTAGTTTAGGTGTATTGGAAAGTTCTCTTTAAAGAATGACATTTAAGTGAGATGACATAAGAAGAGGAATTAGTTAGGCAACAAATATCAAATATCATGGAGACTATTCCCCACGAAGGGATCAGCCTATGAGAAAATCATGAGGGAGAAAGAAATTTAGTACGTCCTGGGAATTTTACATAGCACATCCAGCAAGAGCAAGGTAAGACAGGGCCAGCTCATGCAGGCCTTGTGGACCACTTGTAGGGGACTGTTCATGGCCTCTGACCCTTCCCATCCCCTCTCTTCCTCCCCAACAGGACCTTGGACATGCTCCCCGGAGCCTCAGGTGGAGCTGCCATCCTCTACACTGCCAGGAGCTTCAGGGGATGTTGATCCCACCCCCAAAGTAAGGAGTGGCTCCTGATTGGTCCAAGCCTATCAGTAAAGGGCATTTCTCTAGTGAGTCTTACTGGGTTAGGGGTGTGCACATGATCTAAAGTGGCCCAATCAGATTGCAGAGAAGGTTAGATTCCACGACTAAGGGAGACAGGGAAAAACTTCACTATCTCTCTTGTGCCCTTCCAGTTGCTCAGCCAAGGGAGGAGTTCACCCTCACTTAGATGAATCCAGTGCCACGTGCAGCAGAGCAGAGAAGTGGACAGAACATGGATTCTAAGTAACGCTATTGAGCTGCTGAATCAACCAACCCCAAATCCAGTCTGAAATCACCCGTATTTCCTTGTTGGTTAAAATCCTTGAATTTAACAGTTATTTCATTTTTTTGCCGAACACCATAACTTTTCTGTATTTGAGGATTTTTTTTATTTTATAATGAACTTATTTATTTATCGCTGCATTGGGTCTGTTGCTGTGCATGGGCTTTCTCTAGCTGCTGCGAGCCCGGGCTACTCTTTGTTGCGGTGTGCAGGCTTCTCATTGTGGTGGCTTCTCTTGTTGCGGAGCATGGGCTCTAGGCATGCGGGCTTCAGTAGTTGTGGCATGTGGGCGCAGTAGTTGTGGCTCGCAGGCTCCGTCGTTGTGGTTCAGGGGCTCTAGAGCGCAGGCTCAGTAGTTGTGGTGCATGGGCTTAGTTGTTCCACAGCATGTGGGATCTCCCCAGACCAGGGCTTAAACCCGTGTCCCCTGCATTCGCAGGCGGATTCTTAACCACTGTGCCACCAGGGAAGCCCTCTTTTATTATTTTGTAAAACTATTCTAATGTATCTCACACCTTGCCTAAAATCTAATTGGTTTAAGAGCATTTAATTGAGAATGACAGTAAGGTCAGTTTGACACGTGTTTTGTCAAGATGTTCTTATTTTTCAAAATTGCATTGGCAATTCTTTTTTTTTTTTTTTGCGGTACGCGGGTCTCTCACTGTTGTGGCCTCTCCCATTGTGGAACAGAGGCTCTGGACACGCAGGCCCAGCGGCCATGGCTCACGGGCCCAGCCGCTGCGCGGCATGTGGGATCTTCCTGGACCGGAGGACGAACCCATGTCCCCTGCATTGGCAGGCGGACTCTCAACCACTGCGCCACCAGGGAAGCCCCGGCGATTCTTGAACCTTTTAATTAAAATTAAAATTTGAATCAGAAAGTAAATTTCCATCAAAAAAAAATCTTGAATTTACTCTTCCCTTGGATTCTTTGGACGCTACCATCCTAGCTCCCCCGACTCTCTGGTAAATCCTTCTGTCTCTTTGCCTTCTATCTCTATCTTCTTAAACCTTCCAATCTCTAAATGTGGTTGTTCTGCAAGTTTCCTCTGACCTTCTCTCCACACCCTCTCTCTGGGAGATCTCACTACTCCCATGGCTTCCTTCTTTACTTAAGGGTCTGCTCACCAAGTGTTGGCATTTCCTTATGACATCTCCACATGATGGTGCATTTTGAATACCTCCAGGAAACTCACTGGCAATGCAAATAAGTTCCACGTTGACGTAGTTTCACTTTAGCATCAGCAGTCCCTCCTGGTTTCCCGACTTCAGAACTAGTTGCTTAAAATGTATATGAAGAAGCCAGAGGGTGTCTCACAGAGCCCAGGAACAGGAAATACATGCAGAACATTGACAGCCTTCAGGGATCTAGGCAGCACCTCCCAGGCGCATTCTTGGAAGCCGTATCTGCATCTGCAACATTCTTCTCCATATTGCAGACTGGCTTCCTGTGCTCCTCGGTCCATGTAGAAGAACAAGGCCAGTAACAGGTCACAGACTTGCCTGTCCTATCTTCAACCTCCCAGAGACAGACAGACATCACTTTCTCAGTTCTAGTGCCAAGCTGAGGAAGAGTTCTGATAGTTCCATTTCAGGTCAGGTGCCCGTAGACAGGGCTTGTGTGTTAGCACAGTGGCCTCCACAGTAACCATGGAGGGATGGTGGGGAGTGGGCAGTTCCCAGAGGAGGGAAGGGTCCATCCCCAGAAATGGGAGGAGTGCTAGGCTGCCAAAACAATGGGACTCCAGGATAAGGACCCTTCCCTGTGAGTGGGGACAGTTCTCAGAGAAGGGCTTAAGGATGTGGGACAGATACTCCAAAATTTTAACCAGGTCAGAGACCGTGGGGTCATTTTTGACCCCTCCCTCTGCCACCACCACCCCACTTCCCTAATGTCTAATGAGACACTCCTATTACTTCTTTCGGAACACTTCCTAGTTGCCCGCCTCTTTCCTTTTTGACTCTAATGTCCTGGTTTCAGTCCTCATTGCCTAACCTCCTGCACTCTCTAGTGACCCCACTGGTTTGCCAGGCTTTCCCCTCCTCCTCACCATTCTATAGTCAGACTAACCTTCCTAAAATACCACTTGGAAGAGGTTACATCTCAGCTCTGAAAAACTCCAGTGTCACCTGACTGCCTATAGAATAAAGTCCAGTCCCTTTGGCTGGCTACTCAAGACTGTCCCCAGCTGTAATCGGCATCCTTAATTGCCTTCTCAGCACCCGTGACCACAAAAGTCTTCCCAGTGAATCACCCAGCCTTGTGCCCAGGGTATGATCTCACCTACCCCAGCCTCAGGAGCGGGGTTTGAATGGCTTAAGGCCCCCAGCGATGCCCCATCACCCCAGTCCTAGTGACTGGTTCAGGAAAAGCTGTGGAGATAGGTCCACGCCAGCCAGCGTATTTTCCAGGCCAATGTCATTGGCTCAGGGAATGGTCTTTGAGCCCAGATGACCCACCAGAGTGAACCATGGGATTTCTGCTTGTCAGGCTGAGACATAGAGGCCCTTTTCTTTCCTCTTGGACATAAACAGAGAAGTTAATGTAATTCTAAGGGCTGCTACCAGCTATCTTCATCCTCAGGAATAGCTGAAAGCAGGGCAATTTGCCTAAAAACAATTTCCTGAAAGCCAATTACTGAATCAAATTAAAAATGTACACATTTTCATTGACGGTTTTAAAAAAGAATATTCCTTCAATTATGTTTTTGGCAAATTGGTTGTTTGGCAGATTGACTTAGAGCCAGGCCGGTGGGCTTAGCCTCCTTCAGAAGAAGAATGGAAAGGCACAGAGGCAAGGTCATTGTCGTGGCCTTTGAACTCCGGATTGGGCCTTGCCTGAAGCCTGCCTCACATGCTGACTTTTCCCAAACATGAGCCAGTCCATTCCTGTTAGAGTTTAACCAGGGTTTAGTGGGGTTTTCTTTATGAGCAACTGGAAGCATCCTCACTGACGCGACAATGTATCTCTCTGAATGTTTCCAAATTCTGATCTATGAGCCTCTGGGTCCTTCGCTCCACTCCCGGGTCCCCAGTGATACGCCCCTGTCGGAGGTGCCTGTGCCCCCCTCCCTGACTCCCTGCCAGGGCCAGTGAAGCAGCAGCCTGTTTAAGGGCCACGCGAACGCTCCCAACTGCCTCCTGAGGCGGGAAGGGGCAGGTTTGTCCACTTTAAAGATGGAGACGTGAAGGAAGAAGACGTCTTTGGAGCTACGCAGGTCTTGCTGGTTGCTGGGAGCTGGGGAAGCGCTCACGTATTCTGCCAAGGTCCCTTCCAGCTCTGAGGCTCCCCTCCCTCTGCCTGTCTTCCCACTACCCCCATCCCCATAAACCAAGCTTCCGTTCATTACCCAGACCCCCTTCCCATCACTTTCATTCCTCCACGGGGTCCTCCTGTCGCTGGAAGCTTCTGAATCCTGACTTGAACAAAGAGGCGCTGGAGGAAAAGGGAAGCGCTGTGGGCCAGAGGGGGGTGGAAGAGGATGCCTAAGTTCAGCAGACAGCGCCTGGAGGCGGAAGGCATGCCTCAGGCCCAGAGAAGCCACACGCTGGACTGCGCCAGCACAGGAATGAACCTGCCAGCAGCACAGGAATGAACCTGCCAGCGAGGTGCAGCAAGAGGGGGCGAGGCTTTCTAGTGAAGAGGGAGGGAGAGGGCTTCCGAGGGAAAGAGAGAACCTCGAACCCTCCCCTCCCCAGTCCATCTCCTGACCCACCTGGCTGTGCCTCTCTCTTCTCAGAGCTATTTTTTCTGAGTAGGCACCTAACACGAAATAGGAAGGTCAGGTCTGCGAGAGACCTTGGAACTCATCTCGGAACACTACCTTTTTATAGTTGAAGAAAGTGAGGCCCAGAGAGGGGTCACGTCTTGACCAAGGTCACACAGCTAATGAGCAATAAAGCTGAGCCCCGCAAAACCGTGCTCTGGACTGCCCAGGGCTGCCTCTTATTCAGCCACCCGTGCAGAAGGTCCCCATGGAGAACGTGCCAGCCACTTCCCAGGACGGTGTCCAAGAAGCTGGACCTCTTCTTAGCTCTTCAAGCCTGCCCGAGGACCTCAGTTTGTCCTGTCCCAAATTCTGTTCCCTCCAGTAACATCCTCTCCTGTAGCAGATGATGCTCCCCAGGCGGGTTGCTGTGTGTGGCTCTGGTCAGGGAGGCAGAGCCAGCATCACGGCCCCCGAGCCACACACAGTGCTGGTGCTTTCTGGGCTCCGCGGCCCATTGGCCAAGCAGGGTTCTGGCTGCGCCCTGGAGTGCGCAGAAGCCCAGGGCCCACAGAGCCCCTCCCCACACAAACCCAGCCGTGCTGACTGGCCCTGCTGCTTTCTGCCTCCCAGGCTTCCTGCCCTCTGCCGGGCCTCGGGACATTTCCAAGGGGGTGTTCTGCACCCTCCTGCTCACCTGCTACAGCCTCGCGTGCAGTGGCTGAGTGGGGATCCTCGTGGAGCCCTCTGTCAACACTAGAGGAAGATGGCCCCCATATGCCTTGCTCTCTGGCCAGAATTAACAGGCCACCATTTTGAAATCCCAAGAAATCTAGACGCGACAGAATGGAAGCTCCAGAGCCTGCTGGGCACTCCCCGGCACCTAGAACTGTTGCTTCTCATCTCTGAGGCGCATGCTGGTGGGATGGGGGCGAGAAGGAGGGGTAGGGCGTCAGGGCTTGCATTCAAACTGTCTTAGAAATAGCCAGGATGAGTGTCCCAGGAAAAGGCTATTAATAGGTCTCCTTCCACACACTCAACTTTCCGGGGCTTGAGCTGTGTGAGAATGAGTCAGCAGATGGAAAGGCTCATGATGAACTTGGAGAAGCAGAACCATCTCTCCAGCAGGGGAAGTGGAGCTGTGAGAGTGCACTTTTCACCAACCTCTGGTGCATCCCACCCCGCCCTCCTTCGAGTATGTGATCTGATCAGCTGGTGCGTTACAGATGTTGTCAGTTCCCATTCTGAAACCAGAATTTAAATCGGCAAAAGCGTCCAGAAAGTCCATCTTCCCACCTCCCCTCCCTTACTTTCTCTTCATGGACTAAGCCGGTGGCCAGGGAAGAGTGCCCGTCCCCCGGGGCGTGGAGGGCTGCGTGGGCAGTGTTTATGCCCCTCTGCACACCTGTCTACCTGCCGACTCACTCTAGGACGAGCTCCCATTGTAGATTAGACACACCTGTTGAACCCCAGGCCCTGTGACAGGCGATCTACAGATATCTTCCCATGCTCGCAATAACCCCATGAGTCCAGCATATTGATATCTTGCTTTCACAGATGGCGAATCAAAGCTGAGAGAGATTAAGCTATTTGCTGAAGGAGCCACGGCCAATATCACTTATTAAGTGGCTAATATATGTCAGGGACCTACAGTTTTTTACGATAGGTAAAGATCCTTATTCTACAGATGAGGAAACTGAGGCTCAGAGAAACAGAGGCAACCCAGTAAGTAGCACCATAACTTGATCCTGGGTCTGCCTGATTCCCAAGTTGGTGCCCCCTCTAAGCCACAGGGCAGCAGGGACTCCAGCCACAACTCTGCCTGTAAATCTACCACACCCACGGCCTCTCCAGGAAAGCACTGTGCCTTGATTGAACGCCCTGATTGAATGCCCATTAGTCTGGGGGTGCCCACAATCACCACGGGCTGACTGGCCTCCGGGCAGACCTTCTCTTAGCCCAGATTACACTTTGCCCTTCCACCCTCCTGAAAGCTGGGGACTACGCAGGGCTGGTCCCAGAGTGTCCGTTCAGGAGAGCAAAAGTTGAGAGAGTGACCTAAAGCCCATGGTGATCTTAGCAGAACTTACTCTCAGCCTCAGGTTTGAATGAAGTGGCCTTAGATGTAACAGATACAATATCAGCCTGCCAATTTTGATCACATCATAAAAGTTCTGTGGCTTATGGTTGGTGAATTTAGATACAGGAATATTTGATTCTCAGGAAAGTTTTGTACAAAAGGGGTAGTGAGGGAACAAAGAAGGGGTCTCAATGGGTACTTGAACCTCTGATTTCTAAGAACTTCAAGTGGTGGGGACAACGACAGAGTCCAGAATATTTTTAACACCAGGAAAAAAAAGGTGTAATAAGTCAACCCTTCTTGAGCCTCTTTCCCCACCTACCCTGTCGAAAAGAGCCCTTCTCCTCTGTCTTTACTCTGTCTTAATTTTTTTCATAGCCCTTTTCTCTAACTCACATTACATTATATATTAACTTGTTTGTTTATTTCCTCCCTCCCCTCTCGCCCGTAGGAGTGTGAACTCCGAAAGAACAGGACTCTGTTGCTTGTTCACTGCTGTTCCCCAGAGGCTGGAATGTGTAAGAAGCCCTCAGTAAAGGTGTGTCAAATGAATGAGCGAAGGAGTGAGTGTACCTTGCGGGGTCATTTAACCACACAGAGATATCCTGCATGTTGGTGTCTCTGGGGAATGGGGGTCAGAGTCCTCTAAACCTGGCCTCCCCTCTCCTCAGCATCAACCAGAAAGAGCGTCTCCTTGGGCTGTGCTCTTTGGAGGAAGAGACAGGGAGCTGCTGCTTATGAAGAGCCCCGTGTGGAGACCTATTAAGCCCTGAACAGAGGATGAAAAAGACACACTTTCCACCCCACCTAAGGGAAGTCCCATTCTTGGGAGTCTCCCCACTGGGATGTGGCAGTGTCTGAAGCCAGTTGTGGAGAGCAGGGCCACTTTCTGGAAAGTGCCCCATCCCAGATGATTGTGGGCCCTCCAGCCACCCACCTCCAGCCTAGGCACCCGCCTCCCCCCATCCGCTTTTGTCCATCAATTCCCGGAGCCACAGCCAAACGGCAGGTACACAGAGGGTTCGTGTTGCCTCTGTTCCCAGGCCTCATGGATAACAAGACCCTTGCCAGGCTCAGATGAAAGGGGGTTCTCCTTGCAAAGGCCCAGGTTGCACAATTCCACGGAGCTCCCTGGAGAGGGAAGCTGGTTGGTCCCTCTGAACTCGAGATTACCGCAGTGGAGATTAAAGGCTTCCTGTCGGAGACAGCCATCCCCCGGAGCCAAACAACACTGGAGGCTGGCTGGCGGCCATTTGTCAGGCCCACCCCTGGCTGCGGGCTGGATGACTGACTCCCTCACCGGCCAAGCTGCCTGGGGCAAAGTCAAGGTGCCCAGGGCAAAATCGTCCCTTGGTGAGCGCAGAGCTGCGGCCCAGGCGCGTTCTCGGCCGCCCAGCTCCAGCCTGGGCCCCTTTGGCAAGAGCCGCTGTCTTGACACATCCGCCGGGAGCAGACTGAAAGCCGAGACTCGTTCACGTTTCCCCAGGCCCCCTGAGAAGTTCTGATGTGTGTTAGAGGGGGAAGGAAGGGCTCGCTGGGGAAACCAGCTCAGGGGACTGTGAGGGCTGGGAAAGGTCACTGCCCCGAGCTTGCCGCGTTCACTCCACCATGTCAGACCCTGTTCTCCTGGCCTAGTGCCCCCAAACTGGCTAAATAGCAGAGCATCTGGAGGCTCTTGGGGAGAAAGAGGAACTCCGGCCCCGCCCCGTGAGTTCTGACTCCATACGTGTGAGGTAGGCCTAGAAATCTGGGTTTTGACAAAACCCCAGACACTGCTCCAGGGCTCTGTGGGCCAGCCCTCCTCACCACCCCGTCCCCTGAAGCCCAAACATACCTTGCATGGGGCTGGGAGAGGCAGAGGCCCCGGTGACCAGGGCAGTGGACTCGATTCCCAAGGGGGCCACAGAGCTCCTGACAAAGGTTCAAAGGCCATGTCCAGAATCCTCGCGGGATGAGAACAGCTTCATCCAGAGAGGCAGAAACCGCCCATGCGCAGTGAGACATGTGCCCCTGGGGTCGGCTCCATGAACCCCCGGAATCCCACGTGCAGTGAACCCACGGTGTGCCGTGGGCAGCTACGCAACACGCATACTCATGGGATGTGGCCTGAGGGGGGCAGACAAAGGCCAGGAGCTGTCACTCCTTTTAACCAGAAAGGATTCTCTCTCTAGGGAACCTGAAGCCCAATGCTGGACCCGCTGGAAACATGATCTCTCTGTCTCATCAGCCCTCATCACTCCAGGACGGCATCAGGATCAACTGAAAAGGGCCCCTGTGGGGAATGCAGGGCCCGACAGGCGGGGGAGCCTCCTTACACGTTCACACCCACCACACTTGCACAGTACACGTACACACAGGCTCACACCTTCACACCCTTGTTCACATGCTGCCTTGCACACACATCACACACACTGACACACAGGCACTCACACCCATACACTCACTCTCAACACCCACACACACACACCACACTTACACACGCACATTCGCTCACAGACTGAACACGGGGGCGGGTGTCTAGAGCTGAGGCAGGACCTCGCCCCTAGCTGTTTCCAAATGTACGGAGGAAGTAGGCTCTGCCCTCGCCTCACCCCGCCATCCTTGGGGCAGCTGGAGACAAGCAGAGGCAGAGGAATATCCCTGAGGGCTTCCCCACACTGCCCGGGCAGGGAGGTGCCCGCCCTGGCAGGCCAGCCTTGGCCACCACCAGAAAGCTCTCCGGAGCGCCCTTTCTTCTCCTTGGCTTCCCCTGCTGCTCCCTGGTTCTCCCCTGGGGCTCAGGTCGAGGTGGGCACCACTGCACTCCTCGGTCTGCAAGGTCAGGGCTGTGTGGCGTTGCCTGGGAGGGAGAGATGGAGCTAGGGAAAGGGGAAAGCTGATTTCTCAGGAAAAACACGCAAGTGGAAGGCACTCCCCAGCTCACTGCTCTCTCCTTGAAGACGGTTCTCTTTTCATCACAAGGACAGAGGGTCTGGGTCTCTGGGGACCAATATCCCCGTGTGTCCACTGTGGTCAGTGCTGTACACCCTCCCCCACCAACCATGAGGCAGGCAGAGCTCTGCAGCTTGATTAGCTAGAGACACAGACCTTCCAGGTGTTTTGCAGACAAGCCCCTCCAAGCTTTTCAACCGGCCCCAGGAAACCTACCCTCCCACCCTCCTGGGTCCTACTACGGAGCTTTGTAACCTTTGTTACAGCTGGGCCTCCGGTCCCGGCCTCCACCCCCAGACTCCTCGCCCAGGCCGCTCGTCCACCCCAGGAATAGGCCTTCCTCCTGGCACTCCCCATGACCCGGGCCACACTGCATAGGCCCAGCAGCCTTGGCCCTACTAACAGAACCCCGGTATCTTAACCAGTCCCTGGATGCCCGCAGGGCTGGAGGCCCAGCCTCGGACTCCTCCGCAACGGGGCCTGCACATTCTTCCGTCCTCCCGTTGTCCTGCCTGCCTGTGTTGTTGCCAAGAGCCGCCCTGGGGAGACGGCAGGGAAGCCTTCTGCTAGCAGGCTCACTCGGCCCTCAGATTCTGCCCTCCACTCCCAGAGCCCCCTGCAGTCCATGGTTTCCTGCAGCGTTTTCATGCATCCTGGATGAAGAAGGTCCCTCTTCTGGGTTCCTGGCCTGAGCTCCCAGTCTGCACCACGGCCACCTCAGCGAACTCGGGGTCCACAGCTCCAGCCCAACCCCGCTGTACCAGGGCGTGGATAAGAGAAGATCTCTCAGAGCAAGGGCATCCCCACTCCCTGGGAAGCAGAGGGAGGATCCTGTGCTCTGACAGAGATGGTCAGGCCACTTGCTTCTAAATGGGGAAGCCAGGAAAGTGGGGAATACCAATGCCACTCGTCATTGACCAGTGACTTCACAGCTCAGTTTGGCTCTGGGACTATACCTGGCAGAACGCCCCGAGGAAGCCTAGGCCTCCTCCTCTACAGTTACCACAGCTCTGGCTTCAGAACAGGCATCCCAGAGGGCCCTGGCCCTGACGTCAACATGTATAATTCTTCCTTTAACCCTGACGCTTATTAGCAGCAACTCCCAGCACCCTAGAGCCTGCTGTGCCCCGCCTTGGCCTGGCTGGCTGGTCCCTCTGTTAAGAGAGTCTGCGTTCCTCTTTCTCTCTTTGATCCAGATTTTACCTGGCTCAGCCCTCCCCCTCCAGGCGCCTGGGCCAACCCCTCTCCCAGAGTGGGTGCTGCGAGGAAGTTGGAGGCTGCAGAGTTTTGGTCTCTGCTCATCCTGGGTCTCAAACTTTCACTGGGATTCCGTGATTCTTTGGGAGTCAGCATTGCGTCCTCCCAGGGTGAAGAAGCCGGGCATTTCCCCACCAAGCCAGGCATTGCTATTCATTCATTCATTCATGCATTCGATGTGTAAGTACTGAGTACCTACTTAAGGAGGCAGCAGCATGGCAGCGAGACAGGAGCAGAGATTAAACTCAGTGGAAGCACAGGGTCGGGGCAGGCAAGGAAAGCAGGGTCATGCTGCTCACTCCTGGAGAGATGTCAAATGCCTTAGTCTCCTAGACTGTAAACTCCTGAAAGCTGTAAGGAGGGTACCATATATATCTTATTTTTATTTTGGCTGCACCGGGTCTTAGTGGCAGCATGCAGGATCTTCTTTGTGGCACGTTTATTTGTGGCATGCGGGATCTTTAGTTGCAGCATGCGGACTTCTTAATTGCGGCATGCGGACTTCTTAGTTGTGGCATGTGGACTCTTAGTTGTGGCATGCATGTCGGATCTAGTTCTCCGACCAGGGATCGAACCTGTCCCCCGGCATTGGGAGCATGGAGTCTTTTTTTTTTTTTTTAACTTTTTCTGAGCTTTATTGAGGTATAATTTATACACAATAAAATTCTAAAATGTCAATGACAAATGTATCTAGTCATGTAACCACCACCATCACGATAGTTAATATAGAACATTTCCATCACTCCAGAGCGTTTCCTTTTAGCCTTTGGTACTCAGTATTCTGCCCCCACCTCAGACCCTGGCAACCACTAATCTGCTTTCTGTCATTGTAGTTTTGTCTTTTCTTGAATGTCGTATAAATGGAACTGTACAGTATGCAGTCTTCAGTGTCTGGTTTCTTTCACTTAGCATCATACTTTTGAGAATCATCCACCTTGTGTGTATCAGTAGTTTGTTCACTTTTATTCCTGAGTAGTTTTCCATTTTATGAATGTACCACAGTTTGTTTATCCATTCACCTATTAAAGGCCACTTGAGTTGAATCTAGGTTTTGACTCTTGTTAATAAATCCCCACAAACATTCAACTACTGATCATTGTATAGATAAATGCTTTCAGTTCACCAGGGAGCATGGAGTCTTACCCACTGGACCACCAGGAAAGTCCCACCATATATATTTTTTCAAGTTTCTAGAGCATAGCACTTAGTCGAATACATAAGGGTTCCTTAATAAAGGATTACTGGTTGAATGAATGAAGATGTGCATAAATAAATGAATGAATTGAGGTTCTGGTCCCGTGGCCCATTGTCCTCTAGAAGGAGACCTCCAGCTCTGGGAGCGCAGTAGAGAGCACCTGGTCAGTGCATTCCTGCCCCTCCACACTCCCCCGCCCCTTGCACGCACGCGCGCGCACACACACACACACACACACACACCCTACTATCCTTTAATGACTATACTTATAGAACTGCGGGTTTTCAGGCTTTATGAGGCAGAAGGTTGGATGCTGAGACGCTGCAGGCAGAAATGACAGTTGTATCCACTAGAGAGAGAAGAGACAATGGTGGCCTTGGTGTTTGTTTAGAAAGTGAGGGCTGGGTGGGTGGGAACGGCAGTGGGCTTGGGGTTACACTGATTCTCATGCCTCTACAAAAGCTTCCAGAGGAATGCCATTTGGTTCTGCTCACTCCCATCCTTCCAGAAGCTCACCTCTACAGCATGAGCATGTGTGGGTGTGAGTGTGTGTAAATAGATCAACAGTCAAGGGCCTCCTTAGAGTAAATATAGAAAATGTGAGCCCCTGCTCAATCTAGCGGAGCTGGCAGACAAGAAGCCAAAATGTGAAATACAGTGTGGAGAACACAACACACAGGGTGGGCCAATGCTTAGTGAATCTGATCTATCATGATAGTCTGTTGTGAAATGGAAGCTCCATGAGCACAGGGACTTGTCATCCTCGTATTCCCAGCCCCAGGAACTGTGCCTCACGCAGAGACACAGAGTAGGGGCTCAGTGAATGTAGCTGGGACAAATGAAGGCTGAATGTGAGCTGGCTTCAAAGAACAGAAAAATCAGGATGTAGAAAACTCAAGGTAAGAAGTCAAACCAGCAGCCCCCAAGGAAATGGAGCAAATTCAGGGAACTCTAAGATAATTCTAATTTGTGACCTCAGAGCTATCCAAGAAGATGTGGATTTGCTTCTATAAACCCAAACCAGGTGATGTGGGAAAGGCATGATTAAAGAAAAAAGGTTCTTGGAAATTAAAACTGTGATTGCTAAAATACAATATTGATTAGAAGGCCTAGAAGAAAAAGGTGAATCAATCTCCCAGAATGTGAGCCCAAAAGAAATTGACAGAGAATCAGTCTAAGAAGCCAAACATCCAAGAGAGAAAATAAAGGGAGAGAAATTATCAAACAAATAAGAAAGTTTCCCAAATCTGAAAAAAGGTCCAAACCTCACAGTCTGAAAGGGCCCACCAAGCGCCATACAGGATGAATCGGTGGGAAGAACAGCCCTCATCAGTAGACACATCTTCATGGAATCACCTGGGTCTTCATATGCAAGTGTAAATGGTATTTTGACCACAGACCTTCAGCGACTCCCTCCTGCCATATTTCTAATGGCCGGCAGGGCCCTGAGCCATTCCAGCCCAACCTACCCGAGAGGGCAGGGGCAGGCTTGCGGAGACATTATCCTTCCCCTGGTTTGCTTACTGTAGGGCAATAAAAGCAAATAGGTTCCAGCTGGCTGATATATGTATTTTCCTTTGTTCATTCCCTGGGCAACTGTCCCCCACCCCCATGCTAAGTAACTTTATATGACCTTTCCCGAGTGGTTTAAAAGCATGGACTCTGGAGCACCCTGTCTGGATCTGAATCCCGTCTCTGCCTTTTACTAGCTTGGGCAAGTTATTTAACCTCTCTGTGCCTCAGTTTTCTCATCTATAAGGTGGGAATGAAAATAGAACCTCCCTCAGAGGGCTGGGAGGATTCAATCATTAATATGTATCAGGTAGGTCTAACAGCGCCTGTCCTGAGAACAAACACTAGATGAGTGCTGCAATGATTATGTAAAGACGTAAAGTTAACCAATAGAATTGTAAAGTATTGTCAAAATAACCAAGTGGGGGTGGGTGTGGCCAGGAGTGGAAGGTGCTAGAGATGAGCCAGGTTCCTAGTCTGTCAAGCCACGGCATTGGTGGACACCGAGGAGGGTGGACCAATACCTGCCAGGTTACGCTAACCACTGGCAGCTGTGAAGGGACCATCAGTAGAACTGAAACCAGAAACCATGGCAGGCGATTCGCTTGGAAGTAAGACTGAAGGTGGCAAGGAGGTTTCTCATTTAAAGTCCTCTGTGCTGTTTGATTTTCCCCATACACATATAGTATTTATACACCTTTAAAAGAAGTGTACAGTCTCTTAGCTTTAAACAAGTGTCTAGGACCAGCGGTGTGCGGGAGTGCATTGCATGTATCCATGGGCCGGGGTGAAAGTTTTTACATCATGGGAATCTCAAATGCTGCAGACCAGGGCCCCTTACTCAGAGAGCTGGGTTATCAGCACACCACTAGAGAGGCCAGTTATGCCTGTGGTAATTTTTAACCCTTTTAATACCTCCTGCTTAAAACTCCAAAGGTTGGAAGCATGGTGAGCCCTGTCGTGGTCTGTGTTCACCCTGAGCCTTAAGCAGAAGTAAGATTTCACCCACTGCTCTTCAGGGTGCGTCTGGCCTGCCTGAACCCCTGAGCATCCTGGCATTGCAGTCCGGCCAAGGTGTCATCCTGGTGACAATCCCCTGCTGTCGTGGTGACAGAAATGTGAACCCTGGGTGCCAGTTATCCATTATCCAAAATTCATCTATTATTTATCTATCATGTGCCTGGCACTAGGCCCAGTGAGCCCTAGTCCCAGCCACTGGCCCCTTAGGGCAGCTTCCTGTCTCATCAATACAGCAAAGGCCCTAGAAACTTGGCAGCCTCTGGAAAGTATAAGCCCTTTGAGAAGAGTGGTTCTCAGACGTGAGGCAGCAACAGAATCACTGGAGGACTTGCTACACACAAGTGGCTGAGCCCCGGAGTTTCTGATTCAGTGGCAGTCACGGTGGAGCCAGAAAATGTACATTTCTAACAAGTTCCCAGGTGCTGGGATGCTGATGTCTCTGGTCTGGGGACCACACTTTAAGAACTACTGCCCTAGAGATTCCAAACCAGACAGTGATCCTCCAGGCAGGAAAGAACAATGAAGGCAGGTTTGTATCTCCACCCTATAGATCATTTACTTAAAGTCCCCTGGCTCAGCTACTGCCCTTAGCCTGTGAAAGGTTTGGCTGAGACACGTTCCCTGGTGTGGATGCAAACAAGCTTGTGGAAATGTACAAACATTTGCGTTTACTCACGGGCAATTCCAGACCTCAGTGCACAGACCATCCCTCCAGGTCTTTAGCGTTGTGGTTATATCTGGGAGGTCTGCAGTCTTGAAGCCCCGACTTCAGACCTGGCTGTGCCTCTTGCCAGCTGTCGGACCCTGGGCGTATTACCCACTCTCTCTGGGCTGTCGTTTCTTTAGCTGTCAAGAGGGGCCAATAATAGCACCGACCTCACAGGACTGTTCCGGGGCAGATGCTACGTGGCACGATGCATGAGAAGTGCTCAGAGCACGTACAGTACATGCCTGACACTTGGAGGCCCTCATTAGCCTTGACGGAAATAACGGTCCTATTGTTACCGATTTGTGTTTCTAACTAAATTTTTATATTAGAGGTGGTTTGGGATTGGGGAGTGGGGGGGTGTTTGTTTGTCGTATGCACTCTGTGTCCCACGTCAGACTAGCATCTGGGGTGTGGGACAGTCACCGTCCTCCTGTACCTTTTAACAGTGTCCTGCTCCCAGGGCACGAGGCAAATGACAGAGAGAACTCTGAGGATTCAGTTGTTCCAGCTCCACGTTGGAAATGCAGAAGGAGTTAAGATTTCCAGGAGAGGTCTCTGGCTCAGAAGTTTCCTTTCTCTGAAATAGCTATTAAAACAAACAAAAAAAGAGGATAGGAGAAATTGTGTTTGTACATGTTTTTATATGTACATTTTTACTGCCTACTCCCATATACTGTCAAAAGAGGTTTTAAAAAGTGTACATTGTAAAAAAAAAAAAAAAGTGTACATTGTAAATTCCATGTGGCCAAGGGCTCTGTCTGTTCTTTGTGCCCCATATCCCCAGTGTCAGGCACAGTGCCTGGCGCAGGACTGGTATTCAGTCAATGTATGCTAAATAGCTTGACTGACCACTGACCCAAGGGAAGGGGCTGGATGCAGAAGCTTGGGAAAGAAAAAAGAAATCAGATACTGGGTTTCTCCAGCTGGTAATGAGGTAGTCCTAGAAGAAAGAGTTGCCGCAGCAGCTAAGAGCAACGGCCCAAGTGTTGGCACTCGCTGGCAGGTGGTCTGTGATCCTGAGCTAAGTCAGGACCTGTGGGTAAAATCAATCATGGCTGCTGAGGCCTTGAGGCCTGTGGCCCCGACTAGCCTGATCATCACTTGTCCTTCCCACGAGGGCTCCTTCCGTCTTTGCTCCCGCTGTTTCCTGAACTAGGGTTGCCACATTTAGCGAGTCAAAATTCAGGATGTCCAGTCAAATTTAAATTTCAGATAAATAACAAACCCCGCTTTAGTATAAGCATGTCTCGAGCAGTATTTGGGACAAGTCCTAAAATTTTGTACTGTCTATCTGAAGTTTAAATGCGACTGGACGTTTTGCACTTTTCCTGGCAACCCTACCTGGGCCCAGAGACCCTCTTGAGCTCGTCCACTTGAGGAACCTCTCATCCTTTGAGGCCCAGTCCAGATGTCATGTCTCAGAAGCCTTCTCCAATGCTCCACTCCACCCTAGGCAGATTTCATTGTTCTAGCCCTGTGGTTCCATCTCACATCTGACTGTCAAGTACGGGTCGGCCCATCCCCTTGCTCTGCCCCCTGCATCCCCTGCTCGTGGGCAAACCTGTCATTTAACACCCCTGGCCCCTGGGGGGACCCAGAACATAGAAGGACGAGTGTTAAGAAAAGGGATGGGGAAAGGGGCTTCCCTGGTGGCGCAGTGGTTGAGAATCTGCCTGCCAATGCAAGAGACATGGGTTCGGGCCCTGGTCTGGGAAGATCCCACATGCCGCGGAGCAGCTGGGCCCATGAGCCATGGACGCTGAGCCTGCGCGTCCGGAGCCTGTGCTCCGCAACAACAGAGGCCGCGATAGTGAGAGGCCTGTGCACCGCGATGAAGAGTGACCCCCGCTTGCCGCAACTAGAGAAAGTCCTCGCACAGAAACGAAGACCCAACACAGCCATAAATAAATAAGTAAATACATTTAAATTAAAAAAAAGAAAAGGGATGGGGAAAAGTCAGAACCACAGACAGAGGGTAGAGAGAAGAGAACAAGTCTCGGACTGTAGGTATGTGATGCCTCTGACTGGCTACTATATTAGAACTTTGTTTCCTTACCTGATTCTTTGTAGATTCTCTGAATGGGGAAAATCAACACAACTTTCTTTCCTAGCAACTCGGGCCATCATTCAAGGGTCCCTTTATAGGTATTCTCTTCCCTAAGGATGATCTCAATCCCCTGAGTAATTTGATTGAACAAAAGTACACTCTATGGGAGCAGAAAGGAAGCCAAGGACATAGATCGCAAGTGATTTTGCCATAAGAGAACTTGGACCAATAGTGGAGCGCCTGAAAGGTGGGGCACAGGCTGCCCCCATCTTCACATCTCAGACTCTCCGTGGAGTCACGTGGCTCTCTGGGCTGCCTGTCCTTCTCACCAGGCTCACAGGCCTTTCCTGGGCTGCGGAGATTCCTGGCATGTGTTCCTACAGAGAGACAGAACTGCAGGGGCCCTCCCTACCCTGCCTCTCTCATGAGTCATCACCTCCAGCAGGAGAAGAAGGCAACTGGTATCTCTGCTGCAGGGCCTCTTAGTCGAGAGGCTTTATCTTATCTCAGCAGCCCTGGTGCCGCTCACTGCACCCACAACAAATGGCCAAGAAGCCAACTGGTAACCAGACCACGTTCCTTCCCCACTGGACAGCTCCTGGAAGAACGTGCAGCCAGACTTCCCTGCCAAGGCAGGTCACAGGACCCTCTCCGTACCTGGCAACATTCCTGACTCTGCCCTCCTCAGCACCCCCTGGAGGACTGTGGAGCCAGAGGGAATCTCCAGAAGGGAGGCCCAGTCAGAGGACCGACTGCAAGACCCCCTGCTTGCCCAGATCCCTGTACCTCCTCCGCCCTCTGCCGCATTGACTCGGGTCCTGTGGCTGCGGTCCTCTGCAGAGACCACCCCGCCCCCCACCCAGAGGCCCCACAGGAGACAGAATCCAGAGCGAAGCCCTCCCAGACCAGTGACCTCAGCTCTGGGGACTCCACCCACAGGGGGCTGCTGAGTTTTGGACTCAATGGAGGCTGCAGCTAAAAGTAGGGCCTTCCAGAGGCAGTGGGGAGTGGGACGGGAGACAAAATGACCTCACTGGCCCCGAGGCACAGAAGTCCCATGAATGTCTGTGGGGATGGGGCACAGCTCACCTCCCGCTGAGCTGGACGGGCAGACAGGAGAGAAGGGAGGGCAGTGGGGTGGTAGGTCCAGGACGCACTTACAAGCCTAACTTCCTCACAGCGCCAGGGTGCGAGAGGCAGCTATAATTCTATCTCAAATGGAAGAATAATTTTTGCTTTGGCAGCTATAATTCTATCTCAAATGGAAGAATAATTCCTTTCTACATGTTGCCACTAGAGCGGGACTGTTGAAAGGGTGGGAAGAGAAGCAGCATCCTTTCCTCCAGACCAGCCTGTCACACTCCCAGAGAGTTATTCCTGGGCCCTCTCAGGCCCAGCTGTTTTCATTCTGCTTCCTTCCCTCCAGCAGAGGAGGCTTTGGTGGGCTGTCAACACTACGGCCTAGGCACTCACTGCTCGGCTCCAGAGGGGGGAAGGCCGGGCTCTCTGGCCCCATCAGTAGAGGGAACTGTGAGTCTTAAGCCCTCCACCCTCTTTCCTGGTCTTCCTGGGGAACCAGGGCTGGCTTGGCTGGTGGCTACTGTCTGTGGTTCCAAACCAGAGGACAGGTAACTATTGCATGTGAACCTGGGAACCCCAGCTTCCCCTGTGACAGCCTTTTGCCTCACCTCGCCCCTGACAATTAGCAACTTCCAAGAAGAGGAGGGGCAGGAGAGAGGGGCAGTTAGCCCCTAATCCCGGTGCTCTAGTGATCATTCTTACTCCTGGGCTGGGAGAGGGAGGCAGCCGTGGAGCCTGGACCTTGGTGTCACTCGTGAGATCAGGTAATTCACACTCAAACTGGAGGTCAGGGCTTCCCTGGTGGCGCAGTGGTTGAGAGTCTGCCTGCCGATGCAGGGGACACGGGTTCGTGCCCCGGTCCGGGAAGATCCCACATGCCGCGGAGCGGCTGGGCCCGTGAGCCCTGGCCACTGAGCCTGCGCGTCCGGAGCCTGTGCTCCGCAACGGGAGAGGCCACAGCAGTGAGAGGCCCGCGTACCGCAAAAAAAAAAACAAAAAAAAAACTGGAGGTCAGCCTTAAACCCTTAATGTTTGGCCCATCTCCCATAGCTAAGGCTCCTTGTATCTGAAATGTCACCCAGGGGGAAGAGACAAGGTGGATTAACAGGAGAGAGGTGATGCCGGAGCCTCAGGTCTTGGGATAACAACAATACCGGCTCCCATCTTGAGAGCACAGAACCTATGCCCGTACTGAGCCCTTCCTGACGCGAGCACATTCATCTTCACGACAACCTATAACGCGAAGGCCCACTCTCACGATGAAGAGAGTGAGACTTAGGGCGGTAAATAACTTGCCCAAAGTGCTACAGCCGGCAGTGAACTAAGAGCCGACTGGCTTCAAGTCCGCCCTCTGAGGGTCTGCACTGCGTCCCCTTCTGGGGATAGCAGGCTCAACCAAGGGGCTCTGTGGTTCCTGGAGCCTCAAGGGTGCGGGCTCGTTCTCAACGCACTGAGATGGCTGTCCCTGGGCTGGGGGCGGGGGAGGGGGGGAGGGGAGGGATGCCACTGGCCAGAGGTGGCATCCACGATACTCCTTTTGTGCCATGTGACTCTAGGAAATTACCTGAACCTGAGCCTCGGTTTCTTCAGTTGTCAGACTAGCATGATGATGGATGTGCCTTACAGACACAGGGGCTAGTGTCTATAATCTAGCACCTGGGTCAGGCTTTCAGTCTTACTCTTCAGTAAGGCATCCTACCGCTCAACCTCTACTTCCCTGTTTGTAAATGAGAAGAATGATTTCCAACCCCCTTCATGGCTTCTGCCTCTTCAGGCTCATCTCTTAGCCCATCCTTCCGCCAGGCTGGGGAGATGGGGAAGGCAGCAGAGTGAAGACCACTGAGGTTCCTCTGCCAAGGTCACGAGTGATTTTTGACCTTGGCCTCGAGAGGCAGGCCCACCGGGGGCGGTGGGGCCTGTGGCCTAGGAAGGCAGAACAACAGTTTATAGCTTTGTTTTATGGGAGGGAGCAGCATCGCCCAGTCCCTGGAGACTGTCCAGGGACCTAACAGCTAGGGAATGGACCCTAGGAACGTTTTTGGCTCCGGGCGGTGGGGGGGAAGCATAATGGGAGGTTTCCGCCAGGATCTACCTCAGAAACAAACGGTGGTACCCAGATGTATGCCTCTGAGGCCACACCCCCTCCCAAACTCCACACATACCCCTTGGCACTCCACATATACCCTTGGCACTCACCGCTGCCAAGCAACGCATCCAACCCCCATATATTTCTGAGAGGCGGATGTCGGAGCACTCTTAATGGTAGCACCTCTGCCACCCCCAGCCAGCCCTGGGGGCCACCAGACTAGTGTGGAGGCTGCAATAAGGCTGATTGAGAGCCCAGGGTTGGAGGAGCTGCTGCAGGCTGTCTCGGGATCAAAGCGGCCATAGCCCGGGACTTCCCTGGCGGTCCGGTGGATAAGACTCTGCACTTCTACTGCAGGGGGCATGGGTTCCATCCCAGGTCAGGGAACTAAGATCCCACATGCCGCACAGCACAGCCAAAAAGAAAAAGAAAAAGGAAAGTGGCCGTAGCCCTCCGTCCCCCAAGCTCCACCCCCAACCTCAACCTGGCTGGTGGTCAGTAGAAAGTAAAGCAGGCTGCCTAACCCCGCCTTCCCGTGGAATTGCCCTCGGCGGGGGGGCCGAACCAGATGCCTCCACGTGCCTCTGTCTCAGGGTCCGTGCGGGCCACAGCCCTGCGTGGGAGGCAGCTGGCCAAGAGGAGGGCCTGGAAGCCAGGGGAAGGGGGATGGGCGGGTCGGGGGTGACCTCAGCAGGCTGGCACAGTGCAGCCCCCGCCAGAACTCACGGCTCCCGTGGCTAAACACCCACACATTGGCATGGGATGCAGCCTGGTGCCAGCCGGAGAGGGAGAAGCATGTGCCAGCCTTCCAGGGTGCCCATTCCGGGAGTGACGTCATCCTCCTCCTTGCCCAGGAGCTGGGGCACCAGGAGGTGTGAAGCAAGCAGAGATCTCAGCATGGGATGAGAAGGGCTCGGAGGGGACCATCCCACCCCGTCACCCCACCATGAAGGGCTCTGTCCTGGGCGCTCAGAGGGAGCCAAGACGAGTAAACAGAGTTTTGAGAATTCTGTAGTTCCAAAATATCACAGGAACATCACGAAAGAGGTGAGTGGAGCTTTATGGATCGGCTTCTGGGCTCATCTCCCCTTTACAAGCCTGCCAAGATTAGTCATCAAGCTTCAGAAAACTTCCTCAGACCCTGAAGAACGTGCCTCCCCCTATCCCCACACCCACTTCAGCCATGCTGTTAACTCCAAAGGTTTCTGTGGTGTCCAAGGACCCAAGTTTGACTTAATGACTCAACGGCTTCCTTGCTGTGTATCCTTGGAAAAGTTACCTAACCTTCCTGGACTTTAGTCTCCTCGGCTATAAAGTGAGAACAACAGCTACCACGCAGGGTTGTTATAGCAATGAAATGAAAAAGAAAAAAGTTCCTGAAAGTGTCTAAACATACAGGAAGCATGTTTATCCCCTCCAGCAATGCTGACAATAGATACAGCTGTATCATTTCCACACATACACATTTTCCCTTATTACGTTATCAGGTAAGCCCTAGCACCTTAAGACCGATTGGAGCGCTGTGCAGGGCTGACCAAGCCACCCATCCCCAATCCCGCTGTCCGCTGCAGCGTGGGCTCAGGTTATCATCTGGCCTTGTGGAAACAGCAGGGAGCAAAAAAGCCCCACCCACACGCTCAACCACCACGAACCTGACACAGCCTCTTCCCACAAGCCCAGCAGTCAATGCCCCCTACGTGGGTGGCAGTGCAATGGGGTGCGGTGGGGACTAAGAAGGGAGAGAAGAACTTTGAATTTCCCCTAGAGGCCAACAACCCCCGCCCATGAGCAAAGTCAAGGTGATGAGGAGGAAGGTGGCAGGTTCGGGAAGAACTGAGAAACTCATCGACCTCATAGGAGGGCTCATGTTCGAGCAGAGAAGCTGATGGGTCTGCATGGCTAAGGCATGAGCTTCAAGGGTTCAGGCCAAGGAACCAGAGCTCCTTTTTGGAAAGAGAGGGTGGGGTCACTGAATGAGCAATTACATGATAATCGTTGGAATAATAATAATGACAGCAGCTAACATGTACTGAATGTTCACTGCGTGCTCGGCACTGTGAGCTTTAAGGCATCGTCACATTTAACCTCACAAGAAGCTTGTAAGGTAGAGATTACTGACTGTGTTTTATACATGACGACTCAGAGAAGTTAAGAACTTGCCCAAAGACACACAGTGAACAACTGGCAGAACCAGGATTTGAACCCCCATTGTCTGTCTGTGAGCAGGAAGACATCCAGGGATGATCACCCAGGGTGAAGAGGTGAGGGCCCCAAGATACGGGGGAGGGCTTCCCTGGTGGCGCAGTGGTTGAGAGTCCGCCTGCCGATGCCGGGGACACGGGTTCGTGCCCCGGTCCGGGAGGATCCCACATACCGTGGAGCGGCTGGGCCCGTGGGCCATGGCCGCTGAGCCTGTGCGTCCGGAGCCCGTGTTCCACAACGGGAGAGGCCACAACAGTGAGAGGCCCGCGTACCGCAAAAAAAAAAAAAAAAAAGATACAGGGGAAACACTGACCCAACTGTGTGACTGACTGGGACAGAGTTAAAGATGACTCTAGGGTGTCCAGCACTTAGCTCAGGGCCGCGTGCCTGGAGAGTCTCCAGAACTGTTTGCTGAATGAATGAATAAATGAACAAATGGATTAGCGATGGCTGGCATAGTCACTGTAGAGACTCAGAAATCGGGGTTTGAGAGACTTCATGAACCTAACTGGGAACTGAGGGGTTTCATGGGGGTGAAGTGGGGCTAGCGCTTTGGAGAGAGGTAACACCCAGAGAAAGAAACAGATGAGTGAGTGTCTGCCTAGAAGAGAGAGAAGGCTTTATGAGCAAGAAGGGAAATTTGAGGGTTTCCCATAGTCAGGTGGATTGGAGAAGAAAGGAGAACAAGAGAATGAGAGGGCAAAGAAGGGGTCAGAAAGAAGTAGGAGGAGAAACAGTGTCCCTAGTTGTCACACATGATAAAGAAGAAAGGTTTGGGAACAAAAAGAGAGCTTCCAGAAGCTCCCACCTCCTCATTTTCCAGAAGCTCCCACCTCCTCATTTCCCTCCATGTATGAGAAAAACTGTCGTGGCTCCTGGCTAATACATGACAGCACACCCCTCTCACCTACCTGAGGACGTGGCTTCTCCTCTCCTAGACTATTATCTCCCCTCCTGGTGGGATCACTCTACTGTCTTAAAAAATATATTCTCTTTAAATCGCTCCATCCAGCTACCACTCTATCTTTCCCTATTTACAACAAAACCCCTCCCCATGGGAAATAAAAACCAATGTCTATACACAAAAGTCCACAGCAGAATCACTCATAATAGCAACAAGGTGGAAGCAACCCACGTCCATGCATGGAAGAGAGGACCAACAAAATGTGGTAAATACACACAGTGTAATATCATTCAGCCATAAAAAGGAATAAAGTACCGACATATGTTACAACATGGCTGAACCTTGAAAGCCTTATGCTAAGTGAAAGAAGCAGTCACAAAAAACTGCACATTATATGATTCCATTTATGCAAAGTGTCCAGGCTAGACACATCCATAGAGACCAAAAGTAGATCAGGGGTTGCCTGGGGAAGAATGGATCGGGGATCGACAGCTAAAAGGTAAAGGGTTTCTTCGGGGAGTGGGTTGCAAATGTTTTAAAATTAGGTTATGGTGATGGTCGCACAATTTTGTGAATATATCAGAAGTCACTGAACTGTGCACCTTAAGTGGGTGCTATGAGAAGTCTATCTCAATAAAGCTGTTTTTTTCAGCCGCATGGATGGACCTAGAGATTATCAGGCTAAGTAAGGTAAGTCAGACAGAGAAAGACAAATATCATATGATATCACTTATATGTGGAATCTAAAATATGACACAAATGAACTTATTTAAAAAACAGAAACAGACTCACAGACGTAGAAAACAAACTTATGGTTTGCTAGAGGGGAAAAGGGGTAGGGGAAGGATAAATTAGGAGTTTGGGATTAACAGGTACACACTACTATATATAAAAATAGATAAACAACAAGGTCCTACTGTATAGCATAGGGAAATATATTCAATATCTTGTAATAACCTATAATGGAAAAGAATCTGAAAAAGTGTGTGTGTGTGTGTATACATATATCTATGAATCGCTTTGCCGTATACCGGAAACTAACACAACATTGTAAATCAACTATACTTCAATAAACATCTTTTTAAAAAAATAAAACTGTTTTTTTAAAAAGTTCCTCCTTCGTTGTCTGCACCCACTGTCTCTGGGTCTTCTCCCATCCCTTGACCCCAGTCTAGTCAGGCTTTTGCCCACTGCTGAAGTGACACTGCTGCTGTCAGGTCATCAGAAACTTCCATGTAGCCTAATGCTGTGGTCAGGTCTTACCCTTGTCTTCCTCATCAGCAGCATCTGACTTGGCTTGTTCCCTCCATCCTCCCAGAAGGACTTTCCTTTCTTGGCCTCCTTGATCTCCCAAGCCTGCTCTTACCTCTCCCAAGGCCCCCTGTCACTTTTTTTGGCCAGTTCCTCCTCATCTTGCCAACCTCTGGCTGTGGGGCCCACACTCACTCCTTAGTGCCATCACGCAGTGTCAGAACCACCATCTCTACACTGATGACCTTAGAGTCTTCAGCCCAGCCTCTCCCTGAACTCCACACTGGCTCGACATCCCCAACTGGACATCCAATGGGCATCTCACACTGACCTGCCCAAGGATGTGGAGAAATCAGAACCATCATCCTCTGCTGGTGGGAATGTAAAACAGGTCCTCAAACTGTCAAACATCGAGCTACCACATGACCCAGCAATTCCACTCCTAGGTACATACCCAAGACATAAAAACAGATGTCCACACAAAAATATGTACCTGAAGACGTTACCAGAAATACAGTATCGACGTTCATGAATTACTTAGTTTCAAAAATCAGTCCAAGTAAAATCAAGGTGATGCATCAAACAGCACCACCTGTCTTGCATTCGGATATTCATAGGAGACAAGGGCTTGTTTCTTGCCCTTGGGCTGGGAATTCCTCAAGGTCATGGGGGGAGGGAGGTGAGACCCACTGATCAAAATAACGAAGAAGGTGCGGTAGGCGAATGGGGTAGGGGTGGGAGGATGGGGCCAGGGTGGGGTGGGGTGGAAGAGGGCTGAGAAAGGATTCCTGAATTTTCTCTAAATTTTGCTTCTCTGTGGACGCTCCCTACCTCCCTCATTAGATCAGAATTTTCTCTAGGAGGCTTCTCAAACACTGCGAGCCTTGAGGGAAGGGGGTACGTCTCTCGCATCAGATTGGGAGCTTCTCTGGGGTAAAAACACATGTCTCTGAATCATGCTGGGAGTTTGCTGAGGGCAGAGCTAGAAGCCCTCTTCCTCACTATTCACTGCCACACCCTCCCCCCTCACCAGCGTTCCCATCACAGGGCCACCAACAGCACAGCCACCTGGTCCAGGGGCTACAGACAGACAGAAGAGCTAACAGCCATAAGAAGGTGCTGCCAGTGGAGTCTTGTGCCAACATAGGTATTGGCGGCCAAGGTACTCCCGGGCCACACCCTGTGTGGTGGAGATTGGGGGTTTTGCCATCCTGAGCTGAGTCTTCTGTGGTTTTCCCCAAGAAACCACAGACTGTGTTACTGGCCTGAGATTTTCCCCTCCTGCTGCATAATCTTGGGTCAGAGGGGTTCCCCTGAAACACCCCCCAGGCAGAACCACATGTCCTGGTCCCTGAGAAAGACAGTGAGGGATGGCAGGCGTCATGGGGCCGGGATCCCAGGAGCAGATGCGTCTTTGCAGAGGGCAAACAGGAAGATCTCTGCTGGCGGCTTACTCAGCCCCAACTGCTCCTCTCTGCTCACACGGGGAAGCAGTCAAGGCCGTGGGCCTGGCAGGGAACACTCAGGGCTGTCAGCAAGCTTGCCAAGCTTTGGCTCTTCCCCTCCCCTCCATCTCATGATGTTTCCAGGGGGAACTGCATCTAGGGGCTGGGCTCCCCAGACAGAGTAGCCGTCACACAAAAATGGCTTCTTTTCTCAGCCATTTTGGAGTTCGTGGCCCAGCTCTGCCACTTCCTGCGTGTGACCTTGGGCAAGCCAACCTGGCTTTGCGGTCTCAGCATCATCGTCGGTGAATCGAGGCTAAAACGATGTCTACTTGTGAGGATTAACTAAGATGATGCCTAGAAAGCAACTCTAGCAGTGTAAGGCCTCCAGGAGGCCCTCCCTACATGTTATTTCAGTATTGTTGTTGTTTCTGCTATCTCCTCCCGCTGTGCTTCTGGAAGCTTCTGGTAAGCTGGTCACCACACAAGCATATGGGATCTGTGCAAACCTGGGGTATGTTTGAGGCCTGCTTTATCAGAAGGGAGAAGAATGAGGCCCCAAGGACACCCTCCCTGGGCCTGAAAGGGAGGGAGCTGTCAGCTGGAAGAGTCCTCACTGTGACCCAGCCACACAACCCTCCCGGTGGGCAGCACCCTGTGTGTCAGATCTATTCAGGTGAGGGGAAGAGTTGGCCTGTATCTGCCCTGAGTCTTCCAGAGAGAGGATCCCACCTCTCATGAGAGCCGGGAGATGCAAGCTTTCTTAAGAAGCCATACTCCTGCCTTGGAAAGATGAAGAGCTGGGCCCGCTTCTATTTTTTTCAAGGCAATCAAGGATTTGAAATGACTTATTTTATTTGATCTAGTGACGGGCTCAGTGGTTGAGAACAATGCTGTGCAATAAAGCTTTCTGTGATGAGGAAGATGCTCTATGTCTGCGCTGCCCAGCAGGGTAACCACTGACCATGTGTGGTTATTGGGAAGTTGAGGTGTGGTTAATGTGCCCAAAGAACTGAATTTTTCATTTTTCTTAATCGTAATTCATTTCAGTGTAAGTAGCCACGTGGAGCCCGTGGCCGTGGCGTTGGAGAGCACAGGTGTGGAGCCGAGGCTCTTAGCCAAGCAGATCTGAGGCAGGCTAGGCATGATGTTCCCCTTTCCTGAGCCTTTTTCTCTCTTCTGAGTCATGGAGATCCTAATGGCGCCTGGCTCATAGGATTGATTGGAGGATTTAAAAAGGAAGTGAATAGAAAGCACTGACTACAGTAAGAATTCAATGAAGACCAGCTATTAGCATTACTTGTGATGATCTCTAAGCTTCGGGGGCCTTACTCATTTAGTCACCAAATAGCTGAACATTTATGATGTGCCAGGCATGATTCTAGGCACTGGGGATGCAAAAATGAGCCTTTAAGATCCTGCCCTCTCCAGGAATCTCTAACCAAATGAGGGAAACTGAGGTAATCAAGGGCTGCCATGCAGTAATGGTACTAACTCTGGCATTGTAGGATCCCAGAGGAGACCTCCAAAATAGTCTAAGGTGGGAGAAGGAGGCCAAGGAAGGCTTCCTGGAGGAAGCCACGTTACTTTCTCTACATTTACTGGTTCAAATTGACCTTATAGCTTCAAAACCCACCACCACCTGACCTTGTCTTTGTAACTTTTTGTATTAGTTTCCTTTGCAGCTGTAACAAATTACCACAAGCTTATTGGTTTAAAACAGCACATTATTATTGTCTTACAGCTCTGGAGATCAGAAATCTGAAATGGCTTTCACCAGGCTAAAATCAAGGTGTCCGCAGGGCTGCATTCCTTCTGGAGGCTCTAGGGAATAATCTGTTTCCTTGTCTTTTGCAGTTTCTAGAGGCCACCTTCACTCCTGGCTCATGGTCCCTTCCTCTATCTTCAAAGTCATAGCATCTTCAAATCTCTACTCTCTCTCTCTCTCTCTCTCTCTCTCTCTCTCTCTCTCTCCTGCTTCTCTCCTATAAGAACTATTGTGATTACATTAAACCCTCCCAGAAAATCCAAGATAATCTCCCCATCTCAAGATCCTTAATTTAATCCCCTCTGCATAAGGTAACATATTCACAAGTTCTGGAGATTAGGAGGTGAACCTCTTTTCTGTTAGTTTTTTTAACAGCTTGAGTGACATATAATTTACATACCATACAATTCGCCAATTTAAAGTGCACAAGTCAATGGTTTTTAGTATATCACAGATATGTGCAATCATCAACACAGTCAATTTTAGAACATTTTCATCACCTCAAGAAGAAAACCTATACCCTTCAGCTCTCACCCACCTACCCTCCCCTACCCTGGCCCATAGCCCTAAGCAACTACTAATCTACTTTCAGTCTCCATAGATTTCTCTATTCTGGACTTTCATGTGGATGGAATCATACAATATACTGTCTTTTGTGTCTAACTTTTACTTAGCACAGTGGACTCAAGGTTTATCCATGTTGGAGCATATGTCAGTATTTCATTCCTTTTTATGGCCTAATAATAGTCCATTGTATGGATACACCACATTTTGTTTATCCATTCATCAGTTAATGGGTTGTTTCCATCTTTTGGCTATTGTGAATAATGCTGCATAAACATTTGTGTACAAGTTTCTCTGTGGATACCTGTTTCCATTTCTAATGGATATACATCTAGGAGTGAAATTGCTGGGTAGGACATGGACATCTTTGTGTGTGTGTGGCGGGGTGGGGAGGGGGGGTGGTTTGCATTAGTCTGGCTACAACACTCTTACTTCAAAGTCTTGAAAAAATCTGATAACTGAGGCCAGCCTGTGAATTCATTCACTTGGGTCAGGACAGCAGCTACTGCTGCATGGGGAGGCAAATTCATAGGCACACACAGGGCAGTAGGTGGGATGAAGCAGTGCTGATGACAACCAGAGCAGAGATCAGTCACTGTGAGTCTGCACACACCTCCCCTCTCAAATGTTCACAAGTCATCCAGCTGCACATCATTTTTCCTTGAAATCTCTGCAATGAATCCTTTCTACAAACCTTTTCTCCTACTGGAACTTGTCTGAGTGGGCTCCTGTTCCCTGTATAAGACCCCAATACCACCTACCTCACAAGGTGGCTTTGAGCATTTGGTGAAGGCACAATGAGAAAACTCATATGAAAGCGGTGAAGACAGAGTTAGGTGCTCAGCAAATACAACTCAAGCTAGATCTGCTACATTATCTCTAGCTTTTTCAGAAATGAAAGTTGGGGGTTTGGGGAGACCCAGATTGAGCACCCTGTCCCTCGGTTTTCCCACCAAAGAGAACAGAGTGCCTGACAGGCTGCCTCTTGGAAACCACCGGAGGGAGAACACATGGCACCTCCTTGCCTGCACAAGGCTCGGGGTCACAGCATGGACAGTGCCTTTCATTTCTGCTCCTTCTGGACAGCTTACAACTAAAGTCTCTCTCTGGGAGCCTCCTTAAATTAAGGGTTTGAACTCAAGAGAGTTAATATTTTTTTATAAGGAGGACAAAGGTTGGGTCAAATTGGCCAGCCTGGTTAAGTCACGGGCTAGGGGAACTCAGCAGAGGCCAGAAAGGAGAATTATCTGGGCACAGGCAGCTAAACAGCTCTTATCATGGGGCAGGCCACCAGGGGGAAGGAAGGGCACTTAGGGTGGGACAGGGGGAGGGAGATGAACTCAAGTCAAGAGGGTGGAGGCGGGGACTAGAAGGAGATGTAGGAGGGACCCTCGGGAGGAGAGTGCAGTACAGAGGGCACAGGAAGTGAGGCAGGGCAGGGAGATCACTCACAGCCACCGACATTCATTCATTCACTCATTTAACAAACATCGACTGAGTGCATGCTGTGTGCCAGGCCATCTGGCAGCCAAGGTGATGGAGGAGGCATTACCTGCCTTTACAGCCAAGGCTCCATAAGTCTGCGGCACCCCGAGAAGGCGGGCAGCTCGCTCTTCTGGTTCCCTTTCCCCACGACACATGGTCTTACCTCCAGGGGAGTCTTCTATCTTAGGGACCAATAAATGGAGAATTATTTCGCTGAAAAGCTGTCATGGGCCCAAGCTCTTCAGTGTCAATGTTTATTCCTAGAGGCAGCTCCAAAGGCAGGGCAAGAGTGAGGAACATGAACACGGAGCCGCGGCCTGTGAGCTGACACATGTCCCTGGAATCCCTTGTCTCTACCCTGAGGATCTGATCTCCTCCAAGATGCCTCCCACCCACCAAAAACATATCCAGGATCATAGCCCAGTAGCAGAGAGAAGGAACCCTCAGAGACCTAGGGACATGGTAGGAGAAGGGTCCAGCGTTTGGAGACAAGAGCAACATGGAATAGCAGGGCGAGCTCCAGAGACCAAGACAGGCTCTGAGTTCAAATGTGGTCTCTGCCACTCATGAGCTGTGTGACAATGGGAATGAAAACCCTCTGAGCCTCCGTTGCCTCGCCTCTCAGATGAGGATAGTATCCCCCAGGGTAGTTGTAGCAGCTTAAATTGGACAACATGTGTGAATGTGACCAGCCCCAGTGTCAGGACCCACCTGCTCAGGAGGGGAACCCAGGGCCAGGAGCCCATCTCCTCCTCCCTGGGAGAATGTGATCGTTGGCTGCCACAAGCTTTCTGGCTGCTGGGTTCCCATACTGTAGTCTAAAGGGCAGTCCTGGCTGTTTGTAAGAGGGATTACGGCCCCACCCTCAGGCTGCTGAACTTCGCACAGAAGATGGGTTCATCCATTTCCCCCTGGAACCTTAAATGTGCACAGCACTTATCAGTTTCACTACCAACTCTGTAGGGTAGATAAGAAAGATATCAAGAAACCCATTTTACAGATGAGGAAACAGAGGCCTGGAGAAGTTAGATTTTCCCAGGGTCACTCAGCTGGGAAAGACCCCTGGGAGGCCAGTGAGTTCAGGGCATTTTCCACAAATGGTGCCACTGCTCAGAGGGGACCTCCAAGACCCAACCCTCTAGCTTCTTCCATAGTTGAGGTAGATGGGGACGTGAGAGCCCTAGGCAGGCTCATAATCTGGTTCCCCTCCTCTAAACATTCACACAACGTTTATTCAGCCAATGTATAAGAAAACCCGATTCTTCCTTTCAATAAAAGTCTTCTATTTTTTAAGGTCAAAATAAGGTATTTATGACATACGCTGTATATAACCAAACATATTCACCTAACTGGATTTGTCTTTTCAGTTTTCCCATCACTCATACCGTTAGTCATTTCCACTCATCAGGAGAGAAGTAACTAGCAAAGATATAGTTACAAAATCTTTTTTAAAACGTGCCTTAAAAATTTTTTCCTGGCATTCATGTCAACAAAACATTTCTCCTTTTCTGTGGTTCTGCTTGTTTGGGGGTTTCTTTTCCAGTTGTGAAACTAGGCAACTTCTTAAGAGATGCATCACTTAAAGCTGTAAGGAAACTAAAGCTCAATTCAATCAGAAGAAATTCATCATTTCACAGATCTGCTAATCCAGAGGTAGGGGATTAGCTAGGGCCAGTAGCTCAGCCCAGTCCCTGTGATTCCTTTAGCTGTGTTTTCCTCCTAAGCCTTGGCTTCGTGCGCAAGCTGGTTCAGGTCCTAGGAGCAAAATGGCTGCAGTGAATGACCAAAAGGTGGAAACAACTCCAGTGTCCATTCACAGATGAATGGATAAGCAATGTGGTCTATACATACAACGTGATATTATTCACCTTCTGAAAGAAGGAAATTCTCACATGTGCAGTGACGGGGATGAACCTTGAAGATATGCAGAGTGAAATAAGCCAGTCACAAAAGGACACATACAGCATGGTTCCACTTACATAGGTATCTAGAATAGTCACATTCATCAAGACAGAAAGTAGAATGATGGCTACCAGGGGCTGAAGAGAGTAGGGGATTGGGGAGTTACTGTTCAAAGGGTAGAGAGTTCCAGTTTGGGAAGATGAAAAATGTTCTGGAGACGGATGGTGGTGATGTTTGCACAACAATGCGAATGTACTTAATGTCACTGAGCTGTACATTTTGAAATAGTTGAAATGATAAATTTTACGTTAAGTATATTTTACCACAATTTTTAAAAAATAGCTACAGTGACCTCAGGATTCACACCACTTTGAAGAGACCGACTCTCTTTTAAGGGAAAGAAGGCTTCTTTGCCAGATGGCCCTAATAAATCAGACCTCTCATTAGGGTCACGTTCTCTCTTTCCTAAATCATCCCGTGGCCAGAAAACATGCTCTGCACTGATTGGTTAAAGTCCAGGTCCCTGACCCATTCGCTGTGTGGAAAGGTTTGGGATTATCCTTAGACCAGTCAGGCCAACCTTTGAGGTAGGGATGGAGTCAACTTCCCCTGAGCCTTATTGGGCAGGGGTTGTGGGGAAGATGGACACGTGAACAAAACAATGGAGGAGGTGGTGAGAAGAAGGGGAAGGGAAAATGAGGCTGGTTGGCTGTCGGACATCCTCCAACATCCTTCTCCCTTCTTCCTGGACACAGAACCAGACTACATTTCCCAGCTTCCTTTGCTCTTATGTGGGGCTGGAGGACTAAATATTGGCCAGGGGAACGTGATTAGGTCTTGTTTCATCTCTAAGCCTTAAGGCAGTGGGCCTGCCTCCTCCATGCTCTTTTTACTTTCCCTAAACCTTCCACTATGCAGAGGAGGACATGGCCTCTGGAGGATGGAAGATGGCAGAGCAAGTCAATGGAAGGAGCCTGGATTCCCTAAACAACTGTCCCCCGAACTAGAACCGCTCACTGCACCATTGTTACATGCAAGAGGAAGAAACTTCCATCATCATTCAGCTGTAGCAGAGGTAGGCAAACAGAGGCCTACTGCCTGTTTTTATAAATAAAGCTTTATTGGAACACATCCATACTCATTCACTTATGTATTGTCCGATGGCTATTTCACGGTCCAGTGGCAGAGTTGAGTAGCTGCAACAGAGTCTGTATGACTTAAAATATTTACTCTCTGGCCCTTTACAGAAAAAATTTACTGATCTCTACCCTATATCGTTATTGGACGTCTTTGTTACAGCAGTCTAACCAGCCCTTGGCTAATGCAGTACAACCAAAACTGCTCACGACGGGAGACACATTAACGTACTGTAAATTCTGATGGTAAATAACTTATTCCCAGTAAATAGCACCTGCCACATGGTACCACTCACTTCAGGTGACTGTCAACCTCAGGCTTGCTGATCCAGCAACATTGCACAAGGCAGCCTGTGGAAAACTTTTCAGTAGAGGTTAGTAGACAGGGGACAAATACATATTTTATTCCTACTCAGTGGTTTGTTTCCTTTGGCAGAAGATGGATCAGCTATCATGCCTTAGTTCTGAGCAGAGACAGAAACCGGTCCCATACTTATTTCAGTGGTGCTCAGCACCCCAGGAAGCAGCTCTCCGATCCACCCCTAATAGGCCTGTAGACACTGTTTTGGGTGCTTCTCTCAGGCTGGTTTCTGCCTGTCCACCCCTGGCTGTAGCTGACCCAGGCCCTGGAGCCAGAACAGAGGTGCCTGCGGGTCCTGGGCGTTCTCACAAGACAGGGCTCTTTACATTCTCCTTTGGGGACAGTTCTGACCCATCAGTAAATGTGAGACTCCATGAGTCTTGAAGTCATCTCTGGAGGGAAATGCCCCAGTCGTGCTGAAGAGCTGAAGGGTCGGTGCTGATGTAGGCTCTGAGGTGAGGGAGGAAATCCCTTAGGCCCACTTTAGCCAACTGGAGCCCAAGCACTGGGGAGTCTGATGTGTGGGTTTGAATCTCAGCCTGGCCGCTAGCTAACGATGTGATCTTAGGCAAGTTACTTAACTTTCGTGTGCCTCCAATTGGGCTGACAACCGTAACACCTCTCTCACTGGGCTGTTACGATCTTGACAGGAGATCTTGCTCAGCAAATGTTAGCGCTTGGCTCCAGACTTTTAAACTCCCTATCACTACAAGCTTTAAAAGACTAGATAAAATAGTTTGGATGTGCAAGTGCAAGGAGGCCTTTGTGAGGAACAAGTCTGCCAGGAGATAATTCCCAAGGTTTCTGACTGTATCAGAATTCTCGGTGTACAGGGCAGAGCAGGGCCAAGGGGAGGAGTGGGAAGGGAGGGAGAGGACCGTCCAGTAGCTTCCTTCCACTCAAAGTTACTGGTCAGAGAATGGATACTCACCAGACCTGAAAAAGTCATCTCTGGGCCTGATCTGCACGTGAACCTTGAACACTTGAAATGGTTTATCCTCCTAACCAAGAGTAACATTCCAGCCCACCTAAGCTCTTGGAAAATGCCCATTTAAGGTTGCCGAGAAGGACCTGGCCAAACCTTCCTTATCCTTGAAACTTGGCTTCACCATCACCTCTCCAGGGAGGCCTGGGTCGGGGAAGCCCCCATGCCTCCCCACATGGCACCTTGCATACTCCCATCATAGGTTCATCTCTTTTTGCAATTTGTTCAACAAATATTTATTGAGGGCCCACCACGTGCAGTTCTTTGTTTATTGTCTGTCTTCCCGCTGTACTCCCTGAGTGAGGGCAAGGGCTCGCCACCACCGCTGGTCCTCAGATCTTCTAAACAACAGTCGTGACTATTCGTGACTATTGGTCAGTGAATGACTGAGGTCCCCAGTGCTTTGTGACTCTAAAGTATAACCACAACTGACATAAATTCAGTGCTGTCAGCATTCCAGGAGTGATGTAAGTGCTGTCTATGTATTCAGCGACTCTGTGAAATAGAGGTTCCCATCCCACTTGGACAGACAAGGAAATGGAAGCTCCCAGCTCTCGCCCCGCCTGACCTCACACAGCTGGTGGCTGAGATCTGTGTGGCTCTGCGTCCTTACCGTCCATCATACGGCTAACCAGCCATGTGCTACCCATGCTGGCTGCCCCTCGCTGGCTGGAGACATAGATATTATTTCAGATCTTTGATTAGGCTTAGAAAACTAACGCAGTGGACTCCGAGCTTCTGTGTTTTCAAGGTACGGTTGTGCAAGCGAATCCTGGGCCAGCCTCCACCTCCCAGGTCAAGGAGGGTCGGGAGCTGTTTACACTAACATAACAGACTATGAAGAAGAGCAGCCCAGCTGGCACTCCTGCCTCTGGAAGACCAGATATGAGACGATGTCACCCTCCATGGGGAGGTCATGTGGCTAGATGATGGGGACCCCAAGAAGTCTCCTTCAGATGACAGCCTCCCTACTCTGAGGCCCTACAAGTTGGGCCTGATTAGGCAGAGGTGAGCTTAGGCTTCCAAACATTCACAGCATTTGCAGGGCCCTCTCCCTGAGTGTCAGCCAGCTGCGGCCCCTCCCAGAAGCCCAGGGCCTACGAACCAGCCCCTGGTAAGGCATCCTGCTGTGACCTCCCCTGGGAAAAGGAATGCAAAACACCGAAACTGATCTCCATTTTCTGCAAGTCACAAGTTAGCCTTGGCCCCGGGGAAGGGAGTGGCGGGATGGACTAGAAAATCACAGAGAAGCAAACAGTCCACAGGAGAAAGGGAGAGCCCTCCTGCCTACACCTCTGAAGACCAGGGGGAGGATGGGGAAAGTGCAGAAGCAGGGTTCGGCAGGGAGTTTAATCAATTCAACTCTATTTGAGTTTCTAGTTACCTTCTCAGAGGAAGTTAGGGACTACCAACCAGGGCAGGAGTGGGGCGGGGTGTGTGGGTGGACGGGGGTGGGGGTGGACGGGGGTGGTGGGGGGCGGGCAGTATGAGAGCTCAGTTAGGTTCTAAAACTTTGCAGCTTCATGCTTGCTATTTTGATGATCCCTTGCCTGATTTCCCAGAGGAAAACCAGCCCAGGGAAGGAGGTAGAAAGTAGTCAGCATTCCACTCCCCAGCTCTGTCCTGGGCCAGACCGGGGTTGGGGGTGGGGGGCACGGGAGCGGGTGACAGCTTTCCTGGAGAGACAGGATATTCAGCAAGGTCCCTGGGACTTGATCAGGGGAAGAAGGCAGGAGTCACGAGTGGGGCCTGAAGGCCTGAGAGGGGGCCTGGAGTGGTGCAGTGGCAGGTCCATGGCCAGGGCTGGGTCCTGAGGGGTGGGTTCCAGAATGACATAGAGCCCAGGACAGTAGAAACAGCCTGACTCAGAAATCTCCATCTGCATGTGAATCCCTCCCCCTCCAGCTAGTGATCCACTAGCTGTGTGGCCTTCCTCCACCCCCATTCATCGTGTCCAAGCCTCAGTTTCCCCAGCTGTAAAATGGAGATAATCTAGTAATTGTGATGAAAAATGTGAACTATGACATGTTATAGCCAATACAGAGTCTAATGGAGAGTAAAGGCTCAATAATGCGCATTGTCCTGTGGTCTCCACCCCCTTCTCCCCACCTCCCTCACTCCAGACCCCTCACATACCAAGCCAGGGTTAAGGCTGCAGCCCACAGTGAGAGCAGGGTCACATTCGTGGGACCTTCACTGCCCCACACGCCCCTGAATCTTCGAGGCTGCTCTCCTTGGCTTGGGCTGATGTCCATGGACTCGGTGGCCCAGAAAGCATGGGCTACACCAAGGCCTGGCAACTGGGTGTCTGCCCCCCTGCACCCTCCGGCAGCCTGAGCTGTCCCCACGGTCATCGCCCTAGGCCTTGGCATTGTATGGGCAGATGATGTGAGCCCAAGCTTCCCTCCTGCCCAGAGTTTGCCAGCCTCACGGTACTCCTGCCAGCCTGCCCCTGCCCCTGGTCCCGGCCAAGTTTCACCTGGGCAGGCTGTGTTCCCACTTCTGCACCTCATCCTGCCCAGAGGGGACGGCTGCTGAGGGAGGGGGGAGATGCTTGGGCCAGAGCTGCCCGACAGGCTGGTGTGGTGGGAACGCTAGGTCTCTTCTGGGCTCTTGCCACCCCAAGCCTGGCATCCAGCCCCAAGCTGGCTGCCCGCCAGCTTCCTGTGTCTCGTTTGCTTATCGCTATTTGTTTTGGAGGCTTCTGGGAGGTGAGTCTCCACCTGAGGGAAATCTTTGACTCTGGGGACTTGTGATGGCCGAGACTTTGAACTCTCAAGAAAGCCCAGCACACAGCTGGCCACCTCAGGCCTGGGGGTGGGGACACACTTGACCTCAGGGCCGTCGCTGTGGCAGCAGTCTACTCGCACGCTTCTCCGAAGTAGCACAGGAGCAGAAGAAGCTGAGCCCTCCCAAGAGCTCATCCATGGGACCTGCCCGAAGCAGCTCCGTCCAGGCACCAGCGTTGCGTGCGTCTCTTTCTGAAAAGAGAAAGTATAAGCATTTTGTATTCTTCCCACAATTCATTTGGATTTGTTTTACTATAAAAGGAGCACCTAGAGGAAGATAATTCAAGTAAATTGTGGACATGTTCCTGTGATGACCGATTAGCAGAAACCCCAAACTTACCCCAGTTTGAGAGGCAAGGGTGAAGAAGTATCTTTTGTAAAATCTCTGCTCGATAAATGACTTTTAAAAGCACAAATCAGCCATTAAAAAGAGTGAAATAATGCCATTTGCAGCAACGTGGATGGACCTAGAGATTGTCATATTGAGTGAAGTCAGACAGAGAAAGACAAATATGGTGTGGTATAGCTTATATGTGGAATCTAAAAAGAAAAAGAAAAAAATGATACAAATGAACTTGTTTACAAAACAGAAACAGACCCACAGACTTAGAGAAGGAACTTATGGTTACCAGGAAGGAAGGGTGGGAGGAGAGGGAGAGTTAGGGCGTTTGGGATTGACATGTACACACTGCTGTATTTAAAATGGATAACCAGCAAGGACCTGCTATATAGCATAGGGAACTCTGCTCAATATTATATAACAACCTAAATGGGAAAAGAATTTGAAAAAGAATAGATACATGTATATGTGTAAATGAATCGCTTTGTTGTACACCTGGAACTAACACAACAGTGTTAATCAACTATATTCCAATATAAAATAAAAAGTTTTTAAAAATGTGGTAGAATCATAAAAGAAGCAGGTTTAACATAGTGAATTTGCAAAGAATAAAGAAAAAAAAATTCAAGTTATTCCCTTCACAGAGATAACTGTTTTGGTGTATATTTTGCTAGGTTCAAGCTATCATACTATATACACTATTGAATACTTCGGTTCATGGTTAGCATTCTAACCTAAGCATTTCCCCAAATCAATCAATTAATGTTCACTGAGATAATTTTAAAAATTTTAATGGCTGCATAGAGTCCACCATGTGGTTGAACAAGTTTTTTTTATCCATTCCCTTTTTCACATTTAGGTTGTTTCTACTTTTTACTCTTATAAAAAAATGTTTAATAAACGTCTTCGCACATTGATCTGAGAACATACTTAGGATTGACTCATAGTGGTGGAATTGCTGAGTCACAGGGCAAGAACCTTCTAAGGCTCCTGACACATCCTGCCTTTGCCGGTTTCTTCCTTTGCTTCTATGAAAACAATTCCCACCTTGAGATCAGGGAGGTTATACCTGAAATTTCAGTAATGTTATGAATTTGTCATTACATGTTTGGATTATAATACATCTGGAGTAATCATAACACCAATAATACTAGGAAATATTTATCAGGTGTGTTCTATACTAAGAACTTGACATGCATTATCTCACATACACCTACAATTATGTTACAAGGCAGGAACTATAGCCCTTCTTACTATAAAGAAGCAGAGATTTTGAATTTAATCTGGTACATGGGATGAGGTAGGGATTTAGCTTTACTTCCCCACATTAGTTGAACGTCATTTACTAAACAGCTAATCTTTCCCACACTGATTTGTACATCACATTCCTCATATACTGATTTTCTCTAATACATAGGGTCTGTTCCCGGGCTTTCTCTTCTTTTCCATTGAGCTGCCTGTCCTGATTCCATTCCTCTCTGTATTCATCTCTGAAGCTTTATAATGTGTTTTAATATCTGGGAATGTAAATCCACACTGTTCTTTTCTTCCCCCAAATTTCATGACTCCATTTATATGTTTATTTTTCCAAGCGAATTGTTCCATGTAAATTCATGTGTCAGATTTAAAAAACAAAAAGCCTTAGATATTTTTATTAGAATTGCATAAAAGTTATAAATTTGAGCAAATGGCATTTTACAGTAATGAGTTCTCAACATGGCGTGTTTTACCATTTAGTTAATGTCCCTTGGTGTAGTTTGGCAGATTTTTTATTATGAGTATTGTGCATTTCCTGTAAGCTTTACACCTTGGTGTAGCTATTGTAAATGGGACCTTTTGCATTACAGGTCTTCAAGCCTGGTGTTTGCTACCCAGACAGACCCAGATTCAAGGTCAACTAAACACCTGGGGACAGCAAAGTTCCCGGCCTGGCCCAGCTCCTGGACACAACTTTGCCCAGCAAACCCCAGAACCCAGCAAGAGGAGACTTCACTGGGTGGGTACAGCTGCAGGCAGGAGCACAGAGGGGTTTTAGCTGCTTATTTTAAAGCAGTGGTTCTTACTGTCTGGGGTCAGAGAGAGTTTGGTGAAGATTATGGACTTTATCTCAGAAAGATGCCCAAGTGCTGTCAATACTTCCTGAGGATTCATGGACCCCCAAACACATCCAAGGACTGTAATTAACATCCTGCATTAAAAGGTTGATCCAGCTATGAATTCCTCCAGGTGGGTGGTGCTGAGGACAAAGTGCTTGAGCCTGTGTGACCTTGGGTGAGTCACTTCCATCTCTGAATCTTTATTTTCTCCTAGAGAATCAATTAGCTGCCCAGTCCTGTGATAGCAGTGTCTGGGAATCAACTGAGCTTGTGTTTGTAAAAGTGCTTGGAAAGCAGCAGCTAAATGAGGAAGGGAAGAGACAATTAATGCCAGGAAAGGGAGTATGATGAAGCCCAGCTCTGATGGGCAGTGAAGGCGGCTGAGTTTCTTAGAGAGAGCGTTATTGGCTCCCGTGACACCACTGCCTCCTGTGAACTTGGCCTTCGCCCCCAGGAATGTCTGATGAAGGCCTTCAAGGCTCTCCACTTCTGAGGTTACGAGACTGTTATGCTGACCCAGCTAAAAACCGCAATTAAGTAGCTGGACGTTGGAGGAGAAGTGTCAGGGCTTGCGGTTCACGGATATCAGTACCTGGGTTGTTATAAAAATTAATAATTAATCCTTTCCTGTGTGCTGGAGGCCAGCAGCCAGGAGCCTTCAAGAGGCCTTGCACAGGGTGACTGGTTGCAGGACCGGCCGTCAGGTGCCTGACAGCCCTGGGCCAGCCCTCCTCTCTGACCCCGCAGGGCCCCACTGTAAAATGAAGGGCTATACTGAATGAAAGTGAATTCACAGCTGAAAAATTCTGCAAAATGTAGTAATACACTTACAGTTATGCCTTACGAGAGACTTTAAAGGCCTTCCAAGCTGTTCTCCGGCTCCCAGCAGCTGATGCCACCTGACTTCATGACCCAGCTTGAACTTTGGGATCCAGACCCATCAGCCTGCGTGTGTGTGTGTGTGTGTGTGTGTGTGTGTGTGTGTGTGTGTTGGGGGAGGGGGGGTGGGGGGGCGGGGTGAGAGTGAGGGGGGTAGGGAGGGAGAGGAGGGGAAAAGAGCAGGTCACTAGGATCCTCTTTCTAAATACAGATGGCAAAAATAAAATAAAATAAAAATAAATAAATAAATACAAATGGCTGCTCCCTCCTCCCCAGGGTAAATCTGGATGGGAGAGGAGACATGCCGCATGGATCTTCCATCCACGCACCTCCACGGCACCAGCATCTCCAGGGCAGAGGGCAGAGGGCAGAGGGCAGGGCAGCAAGGGGATTCTCCGGAGTATTTTGAACACTCCACCTCGAACACGCCCCAAGCGCTGTCCTTCTTCCAGCTTCTCCTTGCAGAGTGAGCCACACGCGGCATGGAATGGCTCCCTGAGCTTCCAGTACCTGGCTCAGTGGCTGGCATACAGCAGGAGCTTAATAAAGGTCTCCGAGACAAATGAATGAGGCTTTCTCCCACGCTTTGCTGAAACCTCCTCATATCCTTCCTCTGCTCCCTCTCTGACAATCCAGGTGTCTGCTCTCTGGATTTCTGCTCAAATTGGACAGACCTCCAACTGAAGCAACACCCCTCCCAGGTTTGCGGTCTCAGACCTGCGTCCCTGTGTCTCTGCTGAGTCCACGAAGACGCTGCCTGTGTGTGCGCTCTCTTACAAGGCAGCAAGGACTCTATCGATCAGCATTACAGATCATCTTTGTTATGCCTGCTTAAAAAAAAATGCATACACTTGGTCCAGATGAGCAAAGTTGTGACCTCTGTTTCCTGTAAGGAATCTAATAAATATTGTCACAATCTCCACCTGGTAGGGAGGGTAGTGAGAGAAACATTCACTAGGCTAATTGACTTTAATTGACTGGTTTGGGGTGAATACTCTGTGAATTCAAAGTTCAACTCTAACGAGCCATTTCGCCTCTCCCGGTGCCCTTGGTAATGAGGTGTCAGGAGTAGTAGCCCTCCTGCGTTGCTCAGGGTTCTGGTGGGGACGGATCCCCAACTGGTCCCTCCGTGGCTCTCTGCTCTGGGTGATTGTCTGTCTGGTCCATGAGCTAGGATGGCCAGTCTGTCCCTGCGGTCTCAGGGACATTTCCTGCCGGCATCCATGGCGGGTGTAACGCTTGGCCAGTTCTCTTGGCACACAGACATGTTCCCAAAAGCTCTGCTGACTCTCAAAGCATGGCTGTAACTCCTGTTCAGCCCAAGACCCTTGTGTAGCCCTATGGCCCCAGCCAGATTCTTTTTTATTTTTATTAAAAAATAAATTTTGGGAGGCCACGCCACATGGCTTGTGGGATCTTAGTTCCCCAACCAGGGATTGAACCCAGGTCCTCGGCAGTGAAAGTGCAGAGTCCTAACCAGTGGACCGCCAGGGAATTCCCCCCAGCCAGATTCTTATTGGAACCCTGCCATGGGGACATGAAGCAAGCTGGGTCTCTTCCAGTCTCTTCTACATAATGTGGTGCCCAGGGCTTTGGGAATGTCAAACCGGGCACCCTCTCACCCCTGCACTGCCATAGTTCCCAGCACCTGAAAACCCTCCCACTACCAGAGTTCTAAATGGGGATCGGAGCCCAAAGACCCTCTGCTTTTGCCTTTCCCCTCAGTCTGTTCAGCTTCCCTCCTCACTCTGGGACTTCCGCCTTGAGCAGGAAGACCAGGACATCCCCGACCTCGGCCCATCTTCTTCCCGCAATTCCCTGGCCAGGCGGGGAGGGCTATTCTTGCTTCACTTTCCGCCTTGCTACCCCTCACAGCTTTGCTGCCAGCGTGGTCCATGGACAAGCAGCATCAGTATCACCTGGGACCCTGGTAGAAATGCAGATTCTCAGGCCCCACCCAGACTTACTGAATTGGAATTTACATTTCAACAAGATGCCCAGGTGATTCGTGTGCACATTATAGTCTGAGAAGCACAACTGCTCACATTACATCATGGGTGCTTTCTGTCTTGTTTGATGTCAGACTCTATAATTTGGTCCTCTTGGCCTGGTTCTTAACATATTCATGGGAGCTCAGCAAGTTTGGGAAATCCTTTTCCTTCTTGCTGAAACCCAGCTTCTGAATGCTGCAGACTCAAAAATCTTGCATTAGTGCCTTGGAAGTCACAAGATGAACAGCGACTTTATCTTTCCCTCAACATTTTTTTTTGAATTTTATTTTATTTATTTTCTTATACAGCAGATTCCTATTAGTTATCAATTTTATACATATTAGTGTATACATGTCAATCCCAATCTCCCAAATCATCACACCACCGTCACCACCACCCCTGCCGCTTTCCCCTCTTGGTGTCCATATGTTTGTTCTCGACATCTGTGTCTCAATTTCTGCCCTGCAAACTAGTTCATCTGTACCATTTTTCTATGTTCCACATATATGCGTTAATATACGAAATTTGTTTTTCTCTTTCTGACTTACTTCACTCTGTATGACAGTCTCTAGATCCATCCACGTCTCAACAAATGACCCAATTTCGTTCCTTTTCATGGCTGAGTAATATTCCATTGTATATATGTACCACATCTTCTTTACCCATTCGTCTGTCGATGGGCATTTAGGTTGCTTCCATGACCTGGCTATTGTAAATAGTGCTGCAATGAACATTGGGGTGCATGTGTTGTTTTGAATTCTGGTTTTCTCTGGGTATATGCCCAGTAGTGGGATTGCTGGATCATATGGTAATTCTATTTTTAGTTTTTTAAGGAACGTGCATACTGTTCTCCATAGTGGCTGTATCAATTTACATTCCCACCAACAGTGCAAGAGGGTTCGCCTTTCTCCACACGCTCTCCAGCATTTGTTGTTTGTAGATTTTTTGATGATGGCCATTCTGACCGGTGTGAGGTGATACCTCATTGTACTTCTGACTTGCATTTCTCTAATAATTAGAGATGTTGAGCAGCTTTTCATGTGCTTCTTGGTCATCTGTATGTCTTCTTTGGAGAAACGTCTATTTAGGTTTTCTGCTCATTTTTGGATTGGGTTGTTTTCTTACTATTGAGCTGCATGAGCTCTTTATATATTTTGGAGATTAATCCTTTGTCCGTTGATTCATTTGCAAATATTTTCTCCCATTCTGAGGGTTGTCTTTTCGTCTTGTTTATGGTTTCCTTTGCTGTGCCAAAGGTTTTAAGTTTCATTAGGTCCCATTTGTTTATTTTTGTTTTTATTTCCATTACTCTAAGAGGTGGATCAAAAAAGATCTTGCTGTGATTTATGTCAAAGAGTGTTCTTCCTATGTTTTCCTCTAAGAGTTTTATAGTGTCTCCCGTCTTACATTTAGGTCTCTAATCCATTTTGAGTTTATTTTTGTGTATGGTGTTAGGGAGTGTTCTAATTTCATTCTTTTACATGTAGCTGTCCAGTTTTCCCAGCACCACTTATTGAAGAGACTGTCTTTTCTTGATTGTATATCTTTGCCTCCTTTGTCATAGATTAGTTGACCACAGGTGCGTGGGTTTATCTCTGGGCTTTCTATCCTGTTCCATTGATCTATATTTCTGTTTTTGTGCCAGTACCATACTCTCTTGATTACTGCAGCTTTGTAGTATAGTCTGAAGTCAGGGAGTCTGATTCCTCCAGCTCCATTTTTTTCCCTCAAGACTACTTTGGCCATTTGGGGTCTTTTGTGTCTCCATACAAATTTTAAGATTTTTTGTTCTAGTTCTGTAAAAAATGCCATTGGTAATTTGACAGGGACTGCACTGAATCTGTAGATTGCTTTGGGTAGTATAATCATTTTCACAATATTGATTCTTCCAATCCAAGAACATGGTATATCTCTCCATCATTTCTTTCATCAATATCTTATAGTTTTCTGCATACAGGTGTTTTGTCTCCCTAGGTAGGTTTATTCCTAGATATTTTATTCTTTTTGTTGCAATGGTAAATGGGAGTGTTTCCTTAATTTCTCTTTCAGATTTTTCATCATTAGTGTATAGGAATGCAAGAGATTTCTGTGCATTAATTTTGTATCCTGCAACTTTACCAAATTCATTGATTAGCTCTAGTAGTATTCTGGTGGCATCTTTAGTATTCTCTGTGTATAGTATCATGTCATCTGCAAACAGTGACCGATTTACTTCTTCTTTTCCAATTTGTATTCCTTTTATTTCTTTTTCTTCTCTGGTTGCCGTGGCTAGGACTTCCAAAACTATGTTGAATAATAGTGGTGAGAGTGGACATCCTTGTCTTGTTCCTGATCTCAGAGGATATACTCTCAGTTTTTCACCATTGAGAATGATGTTTGCTGTGGGTTTGTCATATATGACTTTTATTATGTTGAGGTAGGTTCCCTCTATGCCCACTATCTGGAGATCTTTTATCGTAAATTGGTGTTGAATTTTGTCAGAAGCTTTTTCTGGATCTATTGACATGATCATATTGTTTTTATTCTTCAGTTTGTTAATATGGTATATCACATTGATTGATTTGCATATATTGAAGAATCCTTGCATCCCTGGGATAAATCCCACTTGATCATGGTGTAAGATCCTTTTCATGTGTTGTTAGATTCTGTTTGCTAGTATTTTGTTGAGGATTTTTGCATCTATATTCATCAGTGATATTGGTCTGTAATTTTCTTTTTTTGTAGTATCTTTGTCTGGTTTTGGTATCAGGGTGATGGTGGCCTCATAGAATGAGTTTGGGAGTGTTCCTTCCTCTTCAATTTTTTGGAAGAGTTTTAGAGGATGGATGTTAGCTCTTCTCTAAATGTTTGATAGAATTCATCTGTGAAGCCATCTTGTCCTGGACTTTTGTTTGTTGGAAGATTTTTAATCACAGTGTCAATTTCATTACTTGTAGTTGGTCTATTCATATTTTCTATTTCTTCCTGGTTCAGTCTTGGAAAGTTATACCTTTCTAAGAATTTGTCCATTTCTTCCAGGTTGTCGATTTTATTGGCATAGAGTTGTTTGTAGTAGTCTCAAGATGATTTGTATTTCTGCGGTGTCTGTTGTAACTTCTCCTTTTTCGTTTCTAATTTTATTGATTTGAGTCCTCTCCCTCTTTTTCTTGATGAGTTTGGCTAATGGTTTATCAATTTTGTTTATCTTCTCAAAGAACTAGCTTTTAGTTTTATTGATCTTTGCTATTGTTTTCTTTGTTTCTATTTCAGTTATTTCTGCTCTGATCTTTTATGTTTTCTTTCCTTCTGCTAACTTTGGGCTTTGTTTGTTTTTCTTTCTCTAGTTCCTTTAGGTGTAAGGTCATATTGTTTATTTGAGATTTTTCTTGTTTCTTGAGGTAGGCTTGTATTGCTATAAACTTCCCTCTTAGAACTACTTTTGCTGCATCGCATAGGTTTTGGATCATCATGTTTTCATTGACATTTGTCTCTAGGTTTTTTTGATTTCCTCTTTGATTTCTTCAGTGATCTCTTGGTTATTTAGTAACGTATTGTTTAGCCTCCATGTGTTTGTATTTTTTACATTTTTTCCCCTGTAATTGATTTCTAATCTCATAACATTGTGGTCAGAAAAGATGCTTGATATGATTTCAATTTTCTTAAATTTACTGAGGCTTGATTTGTGACCCAAGATGTGACCTATCCTGGAGAATGTTCCGTGTGCACCTGAGAAGAAAGTGTAATTTGCTGTTTTTGGATGGAATGTCCTATAAATATCAATTAAATATATCTGGTCTATTGTGTCATTTAAAGCTTGTGTTTCCTTATTAATTTTCTGTGTGGATGATCTGTCCATTGGTGTATGTTAGCTGTTAAAGTCCCCCACTATTTTTGTGTTACTGTTGATTTCCTCCTTTATAGCTGTCAGCAGTTGCCTTATGTATTGTGGTGCCTCCTATGTTGGGTGCATATATGTTTATAATTGTTATCTCTTCTTCTTGCATTGATCCCTTGATCATTATGTAGTGTCCTTCCTTGTCTCTTGTAGCATTCTTTATTTTAAAGTCTATTTTATCTGATATGAGTATTGCTACTCCAGCTTTCTTTTGATTTCCTTTTGCATGGAATATCTTTTTTCATCTGCTCACTTTCAGTCTGTATGTGTCCCTAGGTCTGAAATGGGTCACTTGTAGACAGCATATATATGGATCTTGTTTTTGTATCCATTCAGCGAGCCTGTGTCTTGGTTGGAGCATTTAATCCATTCAAGTTTAAGGTAATTATCAATATGTATGTTCCTATGACCATTTTCTTAATTGTTTTGGGTTTGTTTTTGTAGGTCCTTTTCTTCTCTTGTGTTTCCCACTTAGAGAAGTTCCTTTAGCATTTGTTGCAGAGCTGGTTTGGTGGTGCTGAATTCTCTTAGCTTTTGCTTGTCTGTAAAGCTTTTGATTATTCCATCGAATCTGAATGAGATCCTTGCCAGGTAGAGTAATCTTGGTTGTAGGTTCTTCCCTCTCATCACTTTAGATATGTCATGCCACTCCCTTCTGGCTTGTAGAGTTTCTGCTGGGAAATCAACTGTTAATGTTATGGGAGTTCCCTTGTATGTTATTTGTCGTTTTTCCCTTGCTGCTTTCAATAATTTTTCTTTGTCTTTAATTTTTGCCAATTTGGTTACTATGTGTCTTGGTGTGTTTTTCCTTGGGTTTATACTGCCTGGGACTCTCTGCCCTTCCTGGATTTGGGTGGCTATTTCCTTTCCCATGTTAGGGAAGTTTTCAACTATAATCTCCTCAAATATTTTCTCAGGTCCTTTCTCTCTCTTCTCCTTCTGGGACCTCTATAATGCAAATGTTATTGCGTTTAATGTTGTCCCAGAGGTCTCTTAGGCTGTCTTCATTTCTTTTCATTCTTTTTTCTTTATTCTGTTCTGCAGAAGTGAATTCCACCATTCTGTCTTGCAAGTCACTTATCCATTCTTCTGCCTTAGTTATTCTGCTATTGATTCCTTCTAGTGTATTTTTCATTTCAGTTATTGTATTGTTCATCTCTGTTTGTTTATTCTTTAATTCTTCTAGGTCTTTTTTAAACATTTCTTGCATCTTCTCGATCTTTGCCTCCATTCTTTTGCCAAGGTCCGGGATCATCTTCACTATCATTAGTCTGAATTCTTTTTCTGGAAATTGCCTATCTCCACTTCATTTAGTTGTTTTTCTGGGGTTTTATCTTGTTCCTTCATCTGGCACATAGCCTTCTGCTTTTCATCTTGTCTCTTTCAGTGAATGTGGTTTTTTTTCCACAGGCTGCAGGATTGTAGTTCTTCTTGCTTCTGCTGTCTGCTCTCTGGTGGATGAGGCTATCTAAGAGGCTTGTACAAGCTTCCTGATGGGAGGGACTGGTGGTCTCTCTCAACATTCTTACTGTAACAGGCCTGATCCTCCCCAAGGCATGCTTCGTGAAAATAGGGGTGGGGAAAGAGGCAAAGTTACAGGACTGTGAAAGAGAAAAACACACTATTTCAAAAACTGCTCTCCCAGTTATCACAACTTTCACTGAATCAAGCTTGGGTGATGCCAGCATCCCACATGTGGGGTAGAGGGTCCTCCTCACAAGGGTGCAAAGGGGGAACGCTCTCACCTTAGCACCCCGATGGCCCCACATTTCCTGAGCAAGCAGACTGCCTTTATTTTCTAGGCCAATAGGGGATAACCAAGCATTTCCCCCCTTTTGTTTTGGCTGCTAGGAAGTTTAAAGTCAAATTTGTGGCCCAACAATAGTAAGTGTTTAATTATGTGCAATCCTCACACTGAACCCATTCCTGGCTCCATCTTTCTTCCTTAATTTTAATGTATGCATTTTATTTTCTTATAAGCCACTTTAAAATCTTTCCCGAAGTCAGGGGAAATAAATTCATGGGCAGGTACAATTCTAGGTCCCTGAATACAGTTTGTCCCACTTAATCTTTTTTTTTTTTAAAGGAGATGCTGGTGTTTTTATTTTTATTTATTTATTTATTTATTTTTGGCTGTGTTCGGTCTTTGTTGCTGCGTGCAGGCTTTCTCTATTTGCGTTGAGCGGGGGCTACTCTTTGTTACGGTGTACGGGTTTCTCATTGCAGTGGCTTCTCCTGTTGCAGAGCACGGGCTCTAGGCACGTGGGCTTCAGTAGTTGTGGCATGTGAGCTCAGTACTTGTGGCTCGCAGGCTCTAAAGCGCGTACTCAGTAGTCATGGCACACAGGCTTTTTTGCTCTGCAGCACGTGGGAACTTCCCGGACCAGGACTCAAACCCATGTCCCCTACATTGGCAGGCAGCTTCTTAACCACTGTGCCACCAAGGAAGTCCCTGTCCCACTTAATCTTTTTTCCAGGTGAGGAAACTGAAGCTCAGAGAGGTTAAACAAACAGGCCAAAGGCAGGGCCCTTGCTGAGTGTCTAAGTGAGGCTCTCAGCTCTCTGTGTTCAGAGTTGACCCCCAGTAGGAAGCCCTTGGACGTGGTTCTCTTGGCAGGTGGGCCAACATTGTGCTGAGAAGGAGCAGAGGGGAGATTCATGTCAGATTTGTTCCAAACCCTGGGAGTCTCCATCAAGCATCATGGGGATTTACCCAGCATGCTCTGGGACAGTCAGCCCTGCTTGAGAGGATTCCTTTTGCTGGGTCCACCATTTCCCCAGTTAATTGACCAAGAAGGTTCTCAAGGGCCAAGCTGGGGCCAGTGATTCTGTGACTGGAGCAGGTGAACTGCTTTGTGGGAATAAGTATTTCAAAGGTGTGTGCCAACCTCATCCCCAAGGCCCCGAGTTCTTGAGACGGGGCTGTGTTCTCCAGATGCTGGGTACTCCAGGTATGCTGTTCTCCTCGACTGGAGGTAAGGTTACCTTCCTAGAAAGAGTTTGGGATAAATGCAAAAGCTGACACAAAGGAGCTATTCAGAAAAGAATGAAGAGAGTTTATATGCACCAAAAGGAAAGGATTATTGCTAACTGAAAAAAGCAAATAAAAGAGCAGTGCATGTATTAAGATCCTATGTGTGCCAAAGAAGATATACAGACTACCAACAAACACATGAAAGGATGCTCAACATCATTAATCATTAGAGAAATGCAAATCAAAACTACAATGAGATATCATCTCACACCAGTCAGAATGGCCATCATCAAAAAATCTAGAAACAATAAATGCTGGAGAGGGTGTGGAGAAAAGGGAACACTCTTGCACTGCTGGTGGGAATGTGAATTGGTTCAGCCACTATGGAGAACAGTATGGCGGTTCCTTAAAAAACTACAAATAGAACTACCATATGACCCAGCAACCCCACTACTGGGCATATACCCTGAGAAAACCAAAATTCAAAAAGAGTCATGTACCAAAATGTTCATTGCAGCTCTATTTACAATAGCCCGGAGATGGAAACAACCTAAGTGCCCATTATCAGATGAATGGATAAAGAAGATGTGGCACATATATACAATGGAATATTACTCAGCCATAAAAAGAAACGAAATTGAGCTATTTGTAATGAGGTGGGTAGACCTAGAGTCTGTTATACAGAGTGAAGTAAGTCAGAAGGAGAAAGACAAATACCGTATGCCAACACATATGTATGGAATTTAAGAAAAAAAATGTCATGAAGAACCTAGGGGTAAGACAGGAATAAAGACACAGACCTACTGGAGAACAGACTTGAGGATATGGGGAGGGGGAAGGGTGAGCTGTGACAGGGCGAGAGAGAGGCATGGACATATATACACTAACAAACGTAAGGTAGATAGCTAGTGGGAAGCAGCCGCATAGCACAGGGAGATCAGCTCGGTGCTTTGTGACCGCCTGGAGGGGTGGGATAGGGAGGGAGATGCAAGAGGGAAGAGATATGTATATGTATAACTGCTTCACTTTGTTATAAAGCAGAAACTAACACACCATTGTAAAGCAATTATACCCCAATAAAGATGTTTGAAAAAAAAAAAGATCCTATGTGTGAGTGTGTTTTAAATACACATACTCGATAGATACATATATGTAGACGCACACACACCACAGACCTCCATACACAGAGACTCCCCACTCGAAAGCCCCTCCCAACCCTGTCACACACAGGAGGTTTAGAAGGAAACACCAAACACCAAACTGTTAACAGCTGCTTCTGGAAAGAGAGACAGAAAGTGGGATCATGGATGAGAGAACTTTTACTTTTTAAATTTTACTATATATATTGTTAGAATCTTTTTTTTTACTGTTGATTTCTCCACTTCAATGTAAAGAAATGCAAGTTAACAGAGTGCTCTTGAAAAATTTGTTGGAAACCAATGATATACTTAAACTAGTAACTACTTACATATATAATTAGGAACTGCTTATATGCTCCAAAAACTATAAATCATAAATGCAGAGAAAATGTAGTTTATCAAAGGGTTGAAAACAGAAATAACAAGAAAACATTTTTAATGGATTAGAATACCACAAAAGGACAAAGACCAAATTTACAATTTACAAAAGTAAATCTAAGTTAGATGAATTCCTCCATTAAAGGACAGAGATGTTTAGACTGTGTTTAAAAAAAAACAAAACCTAATTATATGCTGTTCATCAGAAACTTATTTAGCAAAATTACAATAAAATTTATAAGTAAACATAACAAAAGTATTTTATGCAAATGCAACTAACAAGAAACAATACCAATATCAGTGACAGTATACTGATTGTGAACAATATCAATGTCAGACAAAACAATTTTTACAAACATCTTTACACAAAGAGAACCATTTTACTAACAAGGATATAATTCTCAAAGCTGAAACTCTCATAAACCTTTAAGTGACAAATAACACTATCTCAATGTATTGAAGGGAAAGGTGTTAGAAATAGGAGAAGAAACAGAAAAACAATAGCAGTGAAACATTTTGACACATTTTAAGTTTTTAACAAACTAAACAGATGAATAATAAGCAAGGACATAATTAAATATGCACATCAAAAGATATACATTATGTATCAGTCAGGGTTGTCCAGAGAAAGCTAACCATCATGTCTTACAAAAGAACATAGATTTTTTTTGTCTCCTGTAATTCATAGAATGTTTCACTGGTCACATATTAAGCTGCAAAGAAAAATCACATTCTAAAATCTGGTCACAATCTCTGAACAAAACGCAATGGACATATTGTTAAGATTTTTTACATTGATGCTATCACTTCATAATTTAAGGACTTTAAAAACAAATGTATTGAATAAAATCAACTGCTGTGAACATTTCCTGTAAATGTGTGGCTAAGATTAAGGAGCACCCAGTGGTATCAAGAGGGCCAGCATGTTGTCTCAAGAGAAAGTCGGGGCAGGTGGGAGGAGGGGGGGTTTCCTTCCTGGCTGGGTGTCAAGTGAGGGGCAGCCTTAGATGTCTAGGGTTTCAGTAGCTCCAGCAGAGCTGTGGAGCTTCAGAGCCCTGGCTGTGGCCATGGTGTCAGAAATGTAGGAGGAGCCTTGGTGGAGGTAAGCAAGGGTGCCCCTACTGGCCCCTCTGAGTATGGTGTTGAACCCAGCCTTTCAGATGTGGGGGGGTTCCCAGGTCGCTGACCTCTGCCCTTCCAGTGTGGGGTGAGCCGGGGTTATGGGGAAGGCGGGCCCTCACACACCCATGGATTCCATCAGCTTTCGTCCTCCTCCTCGCTGTGCAATCCATCCATCCAGTATGGATCTATATTTTCCCAGCCATCAAGGCCAATGAATGACAATCCTTTCTTGTTGGACCATAGACATTCTCTCCATTCTTTTCTAATCAGTTTCCTTGCATCATCTTTTGCTTTCATCCTCAGTTCATTCTGGGAGGACAGCCTCACCTGGAGTCTTTGAGGCATATGGGCTTTATCCTGGAAGGAAAGTCACCTGGAAACAAAATATCTCCAGGGAGGACAGGCCTGAGTAAGGTGGCCCTGGAGAAGATGCTGAGGAAAGAAGGGAAGGCCTGGGGTCCTGTGAGGGTCACTGGAAAACCACCTCTTGGGCACCCCGTCCCCAAACAGTAACCTGTCTCCCCAAGCAAGCAGGTCTGAAAGGCCCCTGGACCCTAGCCATCCCGGCTCAGCATCATTCAAGTGTCTTGGGTAAGGCTATGGGGTATCTCACCCTTAACTCATCATTAGGGGAAACTAGATGGTTTGGGGACAAAGGTAAACGTTTGCTGTCTTGTGGAGGCAGGCCAGCAGAGGGTTATAGTCAAGAGCATGAGCTTTGGAGTCAGAAATATTTCAGAAGCCAACCGTGCTTCTTCCCAGCTGTGATCTCTGAGCCTCAGTTCCCCCGTGTAGAATGTGACACTCATGATGTCAACTTCTCAGGGGGTGTTGTGAGGACTGAATGAAATAATGAGAATAAGGCATTTAACCAAGGCCCACGTGCAATCTCTCAGTAACAAACCAACTGCACAGGCTATATGGACAGGGTGGGCTTTCCGGTCTAACAGACCCATGGTGCCACCTTGTGGTTGCTGTCTCTCAGAGCATCTGGTTAATCTTTCTCAAATCCAATGACCCTTTTTCAAATGCCTACGAGCAGGCTGTGCTTGGTGAAATTCATTATTGTTTAAACAATAAAAGACTGTAACGGTAAGTATGGTGTTGATGTCATGCAATACACCTTAGAAATATCTTAGAAAGTGATGCTGAAGAAGCATCATTTGGGAGGACTCTCCCGGCTCCCCCGTCAAAGAAATCCTCTTAGATTACGATCATTATTGCCCAAATACCCTCAGATGTTCCGAGCTTTAGGGGTGGAGATGCATAAGCAAATAAAAACATCACTCCTCAGTTTCCAAGCTTCTGCTCGCTTTCAAGTCCTGCCCTATCACATCTCCCAGTCATGTTCGACTTTCCCCTCCCCTACTGATATCTCTTCCCCGACCACATACCCCACTCAAACCTCCCTTTTCCTTTTCTCCTCCACCCCACTTCAACACTAATGACCATCTCTTCTAAAGTTGCACCCGCCCAATCCTCCGCCCCTTTCATGCTTCATCCCTCTCAGTGGCACTCAGCACTGACTCCCCCTACTTGTTTCTTCTTTGTTTACTATCTTGCCCCATTTGAACGGCACCTCCCTGAGGGCAGGGATTTTAGCCTTTCTCCGTTGCTGTACCTTCAGCACCTTAAACAGTGCCTAGCTGTAGTAGGTGCTCAGTAATTGTTGGTTGGTTGATTGAAGGAAGGAATGAAAGCAAAGGTGGAGTCTGAGATGGGGAAACTAGAGAAGCTCTGCATGCCACAGGATTAAAACTGGAAAGGAACCTCATTTCCTAAGGTAGGAAAGGAGTTTCCTAAAGAAAGGACTGGTTTCACGAGTGTGGGTCCAGTGTAGTCACATAGGCCTCGCATGTAGAAGGAGCTGGCATTCAGAAGGGTCCACCTGGAGTCTAATGCTCTGTGCTTGCAGTCTTGAAATTCATCATGTGTTGCTGAATTCGTGTTTTGTAAGTCCAGTCCAGTGGGGCAGGGGTGCAGGTATGGGCTCAGGGCCTCAGCTCACATGGTCCCGCCTCCTGCCCCTGGGGCCCCGAGCCCCACCCAGCCTCCCACCCTCTGTTCCCAGAGGGGCCTCAGCATGGGCAGGGCAAGGGTGCCCAGAAGTTTCTCCGGAGAGCGGTTGGCGGCAGCTGCCTCCCACTGCCTTTCCCCCGTCCTGGGCTGGCAGCCCCAGAGCATGGTTGGTGGGCAGCCAGCTAGAGGCCTTATCTTGGCAGGGGCGATCCAGGCACCTCGATCAAGGTACAAGTCCCAGCTTGGAGGTGTAAGATCCTTGGGGGGACCTATCTGCTGCAGTGGAGGCTGTGGGCTCCACTTCTCCAAACCAGCAGTGTGTAAGGCAGGTGCCAGAGTCACGCGTCCCCAGGCACCTGTCACAGGCATGTGTGTGTGTGTCTCTTCTGGCCAGCTTGAGTCACAAAATATGAATTACATAATTTCAGTGATCCCACAGATGAGCTAAATGTGCTGCTACTTGCATTTAAAACTGGCATCACACTACATAAAAGATGAATAGTAAAGTTCATGCTAATAATTTAAAATTTCAAATTCTCTTTACTTATAAAATTAAATAGCAAACAACACCAAAATAAGCAGAGGGACCTTGGAAGAAAGGACAAGGCTTTATATATACCTTTACTTTTATCTATTTATTTATAAACTTTATTTATTTTTGGCTGTGTTGGGTCTTCGTTGCTGCGCGCGGGCTTTCTCTAGTTGCAGAGAGCGGGGGCTACTCTTCGTTGTGGTGCGCGGGCTTCTCATTGCAGTGGCTTCTCTTGTTGCGCAGCATGGGCTCTAGGCGCGTGGGCTTCAGCAGTTGTAGCACACAGGCTCAGTAGTTGTGGCTCGCGGGCTCTAGAGCACAGGCTCAGTAGTTGTGGCGCACAGGCGGAGCTGCTCCGCGGTATGTGGGATCTTCCCGGACCAGGGCTCAAATCCGTGTCCCCTGCATTGGCAGGTGGATTCTTAACCACTGCACCCCAGGGAAGTCCCATATGTACTTTTAATGGTACTTGTTTCCTGCTTTTTGAAGCACATTTTTATTTTGCACTGGGCCCTGCAAATTATACTCAACATTTACATCAAAGTGGTTCTGTTAGGATTAATCTGTGGGTATACCATAAAGGCCTGGTAATCAGTTTCTGATTGTATTTCGATATTATATCTTTGATAGAACTACGTTATCAACGGTGTAATAAACCTATAATAAGATAACTAATAAAGGAGCTATTTCTTCCCATTTATGACATTATAACCCTTCATAACTTGGTCTTATTTCATTAAGCTAAAAGGATTAGCATTGCCAGGAAAACATCACATGAAAAATGTGATGGGCACAGCAAGGACTGCTAATTCATATTAAAAGTCAGACATGTAAAAAAAATCCATCAAAACCAAAATAAGTTTCCTTCAAGGGTGGGGTATATTCCAACAAGTCTCAGCTGAGATCAGGATTCTCAAGAGTGGTACTCTGACATTTAGTTGTGAGGGCCGTCCTGTGCACTATAGGATGTTTAGCAGCATCTCTGGCCTCTACCCAAGAGATGCCAGTAGCACCCTCCCTCCAATCATAACAGTTAAAAATATCTCCAGACATTGCAAATATACCCTGGGGGGCAAAACTGCCCCCGTAAGAACCACTGGCTTAGATGGACAAATGAGATGGGTAGTAAAGTGCCGTATAGCTCTTGCGAGCATCACATTCTCTTCCCTACCCTCCAATGCCTAAATATCACAAACACAGACTCCCTCCAACTAAGATCAACAAATACAGGCGACATGAATACAGGAAAACTAAAGAATTCTTTTATTTAGTGAAAAAAGAGTGGGTAAATGACAGACAGCTCACATACTGTTAAACAGGATAAAAAGGGAAAGAAAAAGAGTGGAGACATCATAGTGATGGATTTTCACAAAAGGTGACAGATTTAAACTACAGAGCAAGGGGATATTTATAAGCGAGATGTCAAGGTATTAGTGACCAATCTATATCCAATTAGGTTTTCTCTAAGCTCAAGAACATTTAAAGCCTCAGACTTAAATTTTAACTCTAGACGTGACAATTGTAAGCACACCACTTCAGTCCCTTAAAACTTCTAAGTGCTGCTCCTGGGTAAATATCTTTTTCTAATATTATTTCCCCACCCCAACATATAGAATATAACATTTCATGTTCCAGTAGTAATCACACACAGGATTAAAAACCCAACTGGCCAAGAAAGCGTTCTTCTTTCTATGAAGCGTTCTTTACAATACCTTTTTTTTTTTTTTTTTTTGCAGTATGCGGGCCTCTCAGTGTTGTGGCCTCTCCTGCTGTGGAGCACAGGCTCCGGATGCGCAGGCTCAGCGGCCATGGCTCACGGGCCCAGCCGTGGGATCTTCCCGGACCGGGGCATGAACCCGCGTCCCCTGCATCAGCAGGTGGACTCTCAACCACTGCGCCACCAGGGAAGCCCCATTGGTACAATTCTTGCTGAAAAACAGCAAGAGTAATACCAAACCACCCTGCTTACTACAGAAAAGGCACGGCTCGCAGAACCAAGTATACAGGCTACAGCAGTAGAATACCCATCGCGAAAGGGCTGGCAACATTAAACACTGTACACAGGTCTGTGTCTCTGGGTCAGGCTAGCGCATGCCCAGGATCTGCCTGCTTTTCAGTTGGTAAGTTTTCTCAATGTCTGACAGGGCTTGAGCACGAAGCTGAGCAGCATGAAGCCTTTTTTTCAGGTCCTTGCACTTGGATTTGAAGGTGAGCTGATTCTCAGAATTCTCACTCCTCATGACATTCTCCTTACTCTCCCCACTGAAATGAACTTTCTTCTTCGTTATCGAGGATGTAAGATCAAAAAGTTCTTTAGAAAAAAAAAGAAAAAGGTTTTTGAGTTTCATGAACAGGAGATGAACTCCTCCATACTTATCAAACTTACCAAAATATTTATTGTCAGTTTGCATGTGAAATCTGGGTACCTGTTTATTCTCTCTGGGATAGGAGTGTTAGACAAAATTCAACTGAGCCAACATTAAAGGTCTTACTGGCTTTATTCAACGATTCATAAATCGGGCAGCATCCCATCCAGAAGACAGAAAGGAGTTCTAAGGAGCTGTACAAAAGGAAAGGCTTTTATAGGTAGAAGGGGGCAGGACCAGGAAGTTACACCAGCAAAGGGGGGATTGTCTGTGGCAAGGTCACCGTCCTTTAGGGGACAGCAGGGGTCTATCAGGCAGATGACCTCACTAGTGCTGACCAGGTAATTCCAGATTAACTGGTTTAAGATTCCATTCCTGAGAGAGGCTGAAACTGCCAGTAAGTTAGGTATTAAGTCCTGATTTGGTGACATTTGGTGACCAGTGACTCCATTTTGGATCTGTTGTCTCTTTTTTAACAGGTTAGGGGCATGAGGTTGGCAGAAATCAATCAGCCTTTTAATCTGTAGCCAAAAATCAAGGAACCTATGTTTTATTCTTCACAATCAACATTCCTCTTAAGGTTAAATGCACTGAGGATTATGGGCCACAATATAAAACTTCTGGAAACCAATGTTATTTATCTCTATGCTTGAAAGCAAGTGTCATTCTACCTAGAACACATTACTTCCAGAAAAGTACGGAAGCAGAAGCTCGTCTTCACAGCGAGCACCTACAGTTTTGGCTAAATACTTAAGAACACATTTTAAAGCGGCTTAACTGACCAGAAACTTCTTCCAAAAAGAACCTAAGCAAGATTCAGCATGGTAAAAGTAAATCGAGTTAACAGTGAGGGAACTGTTCTTTTAACATGAAAAAAATAATAATCTACTTACAGTGGCTACACTATTAGGAACTGACAACTATCTGGGGGTCGGGGACTTGAAGGTTTGAATTCTAAAACCTTTTTGTTTTTCCTTTGAGTTCATTTAAAGGAAATACGTTCAAATATTTACTGAGCTCACTGTATGGGTCGTTGTGGACCAAAGGCCCTATTGTGGTAGGAGGAGATAGACCATAAACAAATAAACAAGCCCATATGAGGAATATTTGAGGATGGTATGTGCTGTGAAGGAAATGAACACGGAGAGAGGGAGACAGAGGTGCTGGGGGTGTTGGCAGTGATGAAGCTGCATAATAAGGTGACTTCTGAGCAGAGACCTGATGAGAGTGAGGAAGTAAGAAGTCACGTGCCTAGCTAGAGATGAACGTTCCAGTCCAAAGAAATGGAGACGCCCTGAGGGAGGAGCAGGCTGCCCTCTGACTGTCCCAACTTCCTATTTCATACACGGCTTCTCTGCAAAGCATTTTAGGAGATTGCTTTTAGGCCTCAACTCCATTGTTTCAAATAGATCCACCTTTATTACCACAAACACCTATACATTTGTAAACAGACAGTGTAAACTATAAATTCTACTAATAAGACAGTTTTATAAGAAAGTGTTTAAAAAAAGAATTAGTATTTCATTAAATAGACTAAGTAGAGCTTTTAAAAAGATGCTGTTGCTTACTGTGATGATCTCAATTTATTTGTTTTCCTCATGTCTGAATTTTATAGCCCAAGGATGGGGAGAGGATATTTCCAACTGTCTTGAGTTCACAAGGGCACCCCCTCCCCACCGCTTTGTTGCTTTTCTTAGGGCTCTGACATGCTCAGTACTTTAAAACACCTCCTACCCACATTGGACACCATTCCCACAGCTCATTTTAAGTCTTTGCCATGATTCGCATACCGGTAGATTCTTCTACCTACGTGTCCTACGAAGTGAAACACATCATCCTTTGCCAGCTCTTCTCACCCTTTGCTCAAAGACTCTCAGGGCAAGATGTAAATAAACTCTTTAACTGGGAGAGCCGTCCCCAACAGGACCTTCCATATAGTTCTCGGCAACGGGCTTGATGCATGACGCTTACCCAGATAAAAATTCCTCCTCACTCTATCACAGTAATCATGATCTAAGTCTAGTTTATCTTTATGGATGGCAGTGTGGAATCTAAGAGAAGCTGAAATAAATATTATAAAAACACTGAAATGGTAGATAGCAATATTGAGAAAAAAGAGATTTACTTCCATCACTGGTTTCATTTGTTTCCCTCACTTATTACAGAGCATACGCAGGTATTAAGCAGTCACACTTTGACATACACGTTTCAATTGGAACGGGTCTTAGCAAAGATCCAAAAGTAATGGCCTATTCTACAGCTGGCTTATCACGCCTTTTAAGCCATACTTTCTATGAAGGATGTGGCAAATATGAGTTGGTCGTGTGGTAATAGTAAAATGCTAGGATTTTCACTTGAAAATGGAGAGAAATGTAGAGTTTTGAAAATATACCCAGAGAAAAATCTGAAAGGCACAGCATTTCTATAAAATGACCTAGTTTTTAAAAATAAATATCAAATACTGAACACAGTTTGATAAAGCAAATAAAACCGAAGATGAAATCACCCTGACTCATTGCCTCATGTCTCTGATCACAGTTAAGTCAGTCATTGCTAAAACACAATTTTTATCTCCACTGAAATGCATATATTCAATTCACTCCATCATAAAATTCAAGACTCTGGAAATTTAAAGGGCTGCCAAAGCCACCTTCGGGGCAACGCTGGTGCCCGTTTCCTCATTTGTGGCACCAACTTCTGTTCTCTGAGCTGGTTCTCATACCTGGACCACCCGCCAGAGACAGAAACTTCTGGTCCTTCAGCAGGCTGTAATTCCTCAACAGACTTTCTGCTCTGGCCAGCTTGTTCTCTGCCAGTCTCTCACGAACACAAAGCTCACGTTCCTTCTCTTTAAGAAGGGAATGGAACGAGAAAGAAAGAAATTAACAAGTGGCATAAACAGTTCACATTTGGTAATCTTACCGCTTTTCCTTATCGCTAAGGCTAACAGCCTGACCTCTGATGAGTCATGTTTTGTGAAGGGTTTCCTACTGTATACTCCAGCCAACCGGACTGTTCCCGTTTCATAATGCTGTGTGGTTAGTATGTTGTTTGTTGTCTTAGGTTTTCTCCTAAGGACTGGCTTAAGCACAAGGACAAAGTCAGCTTCACAACCAAAGGGTTGTGATTTGTGGGAATAACTCATGGGGGAAAACAAAGAGCTACTGCCATCCCTGCTCTCCACGGAGAAGGGGCAACAGTTCATTTTCCGGGCGTTACCCGGCTGCGGTACAAACCCTTCTCCCTCTGGGTGAATGACAGCACCCAAATAGAAGGGAAAAAACCACAGCTCAGTTAGGTGGTACTAACAAAGGCTATTATTTATTCATGGCCCAGCATTCAGAGAGTTCAGATTTCAGCTGCTTTGTGAAATTACAAAACACTGGGGAAAGTTTTAATGAAAAGTTTTTGGTTGTTTCTTTTTTGTGGGTTTTTTTTTTTTTTTAAAGAATTCTTTTGACAGAAGAGACAAAGATTTTCAGGTAAGCACAGGCTGTACCTCCCACAGACAGCGTATCTCACAGTACTAGACAATTATCATTAGGAAGTAAAACATTAACAAACGCATTTAGATGCTTTGTAAGTACGTTTAAATAGAAAAACACTTATGAAGTCTGCATCGGCATTGAGCTGCAGAAGCGAGATTGGGTGAGCCATGAGGGGGGAAGGAGACAGTCGCAGCCCGTCTCATCCCTCGATGTCAAAATGCAGAGCTGCACTGCTGCTGCTGCCTTGCAGAATCCTAAAACCTGGGTAGCAGCTCTCACTTTAGTGGAGTAGACAGAGTTTCAACATCAAAAACTCATTAGCACCCAGTCCGTCAATACCCATCAGAGTATTTAAGTATCTTGTACCCACATGCTCTGTGGAACTGCCCAAATACATCTAGTCTTACACACTGTAGGATTTCAGACCCGGGCTGTGTTGGAGCAGCATATCAGAGGGGAGAAGCGCTGGCAAATTCTAAGACCTTCTTTACAATGGGAAACCTCAGGGTCCATATATTAAGAAAGATAAAGAAAAGAGTGACTCTACAGCCCAGGGCTGGGCTGTCACAGTTACGGCCCAACAATGTGAGGACAACAGCTGATCTCAGAGAAAGAGGCTCAACATGAAGGTGCAGCAAGCTTGATGTGCATATCTTGGTTTCGCAAGTATTTATAAAAACGTTCTAATAGAACACAGACATGAGATCCTCTGTTCAGATGGATTTTCACATACATTAGAATAAGCTTCCTGGAGCTCTCTGTGCTTCACCCCCACTCAGACTTACGCTCCAGGTTTTCCTCCCTTGCTCTGAGGGCTCGCTCCCGCTCCTGTAACTGTATTTCCTTCAGTTTCAGCTCACTCAATACAGGGCTGGAGTCCTGCAACTTTCCTGGTTCTCCTAATCGCCGCCCTTTTCTCTCAGGATTTCTCCTTTGCTCTTCTGCAACCAAGTCTGCTATCAAAGGATTCTCAAGAATTTCTTCAACAGAAGGTCGATGGTAATCCTGGGAAAAAAATATTCGGTGTTACAGGCACACTACATAATGGACTACTCATCCTGAAAGAGCAGTTACATTTAAAACAGCATACATTTCCAAGGCAAAAGAAAGGACTCCTTTACAGATGGTTTTTTTTTTTTTTTTTTACTTGCGCAGCATTATAGTTCAACATCTGTATATACTACAGAGTGATCACCACCACAGGTTCAGTTACCATCCATCACCATGCAACTGACCCCCTTCGCCCATTTTGCCCATTCCCCCCGCCCCAACACACACACATGGGTCTTAAACACCTGAAAAATAAGTTCACTGGTGGCTTTAACTCATGAGGTTCTGGGTCCACAAAGTAATGCAGATTTTAACTTACCTTTGTTCCCCTTTTAACCTAAGAAGGCTCAATCCCTGTGCTGTGCTGGGTAGCGTTGCTAGGGTCGGTCTGTTTCAGGGCACGTACTGCCCTTGCATCTCCAAACTACATTAAGCAGGGTGCTCTCTCACCGACCTTCAATCCTGTTACTTCACCTGCATCCTTCCTTCTCTTTGAACTCCCACAGCATTTAACTCTATTCTTACACAGCCCGATCCCTAGGACATCTCCCTCCCCATCCCACTGCCAGATTTTTTTCTACATAATCTCTTTATTTCCCCTCTACTCTTTTTAGTCAGCCCTCCCCCACGATTCCCATCTCTAATGATCTCTAAATCTCTCAGAGCTAGAGGCAGAGTAATAAGGTATTATTCCTGGCCCCTTCCTGTACCACCTGCCACTTTGAGGTAGGCAAGGACAAGGGGAACTGAGGATTTGGATCCTTATTGCAATCTCTCCTTGCTACCAACCATCTGTTAGCATGGCAGAGTGGGAGGAGACACAAAGAAAGCACAGAAGGCAGGCCTGCAATGTGCCAAGGATACATGTTTTCACTCGTGGTAACAGTAGATTTAGCTAAAGAAATATATTTAATGTTTCTTTAGACTCATTGCTCCACGAGAGCATACACTGCAAAACTTAGCTGAGAGATGGAAACATACAGTATAGCATCTTATAAACTTTACCTTTAAATTTAACATCCTTGTAATAATGTCATTTAATTCATCAGAGTAACGATATGGAATTCGCCTGAATTTGCCTTCTCTGATCTTCCCAGCTAGTTCTTTCTGGTTGAAAGCTGTAAATGGAGGCCTGGGGAAAAAAAATTTTTTTTAAATGTAAAAATGAAAATATATAAGAAGAAGCAAACCAAAAGCAGAGTTTAAGGTCCAGTTTGTATTTATGCTTCTACTTCTAGGATCTTCTTCTGTAGCTAAGTTTCCCAACCTTGGCACTACTGACATTTGGAGCCATATGATTCTGTTATGGGGACTGTCCTGTGCATTGTTTAGTATGTTTTGCAGCATCACTGACCTCTGTCCATTAGATGCCAGTAGCTATCCCTAGTTGTGACAACTAAAATGTCTCCAGACATTGTCAAATGTCCCATGGGAGGCAAAACTGGGGGGCAAAATTCCCCTTCGCTGGTTGAGAACCACTGCTCTACAGAATACTTTAGAAGGGAAAAAACAGAAAGAAAAAAGGGAAAGAATCAGAACTCTTTCCTGTCCAAACCCTAGACTGCTTCTCTAGATCTTTATTTCATTTCTTCCACAGGTTTGACCTATATGCTCTCCCCTTGAGCTAAGCTCAGTCTAACAAAGAAACATCTAACCAGGTTAGAAGCTTGAACAAGTCTAGATCCAGCCTCAGGGATTATATTACTAATTTGTAAATAATTTTTTTTAACCTGTCCATCTACCTTAATTTTAACCCACCGTATGATTCTTTCAGACTTGAATGTGCATGGATGCTCAAAAAGCGGAACCTGGTGAAAGGTGACAAATCTCTCTAAGTGTAAACCTCAGACTAAAAATCTGTCGTCATTGTACTTACATTAATGCACACAGTTCATACAGCAAGCAACCTAGTGACCAGATATCTGACTTCTCATTGTAGGACATGTGATTCATTTGTTCCTTAAGGGGGGAAAAAAACAAAAGGTAAGAAAATAGGAGTTTAAAGTTCATTTTGTTTTAAAACTTATAAAATTAGTCCCGGGACAAAAATGGAACCTTAAAGTTTGGTAATATTCACTCAAGGAAAAGAAGGGAACAAATTTTATATTATAAATATTTTATATCTATAACAAAAATTTCAAATACAAAAGGCTGATTAGATCTTGTATCATAACAACAAAAAGATGGTACTTTATATTCAAATTTATAATGGAAAAAAGGCAATGATCTTATCCTAATATACTTTGTCATATATAATTCATTCACTTATTTTTCATTCGCAAATATTTATTATGTTACTACAGGCAAGGCACTGGCAAGTTAAAGGTGAACATGAGATAGCTCTACCCTCTACCCTCAAAGAATTCATAATCTAGAAACTCCATTTTAAAAGAACCACAGAAAATTCTAGAATAACATCTAGCCCACATTTAAATGAATATAGACATAAATGGCTAATTGAATTATTCATTTATATATTTTTCCCTTAGTCCACTTATATACCACAGTAGTAAGTAATATTCTCACTTCCTATTTTAATTGTTTGCCTTTCTTCCACACGTACAGTAACAACAGTCCACCATGGCTCTTATTCTCAACAGAGGGCACAGAGGCAAGTACTGTACTGAAATCTTCAGAAGTCTTCTTAGTAATTTAAAGTCCAACAGGGGAGTCTGGTGCCACTTCCTGACAATCCCATAGGGAAGGCTAAACTGATCTATTTACAAGGGCAGGGGGGAACAGGAACAAAAGAATTGTGCAGGTTTCAATTTTTCCAAGAACCACCTCTGGATAATTTTCCTTTATATCAAAGGCTTTCTATTTGGAATCTGATCCAGTGAGAAAACGACACTGCTCTGGCCATGTCTAATTTGAGTCAAAAACAAAATCACTGGGCTTCCCTGGTGGCGCAGTGGTTGAGAGTCCGCCTGCCAATGCAGGGGACGCGGGTTCGTGCCCCGGTCCGGGAGGATCCCACATGCTGCGGAGCGGCTGGGCCCGTAAGCCATGGCTGCTGAGCCTGCACGTCCGGAGCCTGTGCTCCGCAACGGGAGAGGCCATGGCAGTGAGAGGCCCATGTACCGCAAAAAAAAAAAAATCACTAATTTACAACGTTTTATATTGTAGTCAGATTGGTTAACATAACTAAAAAAGACTGAGAAAATCCTGAAAATGTTTGTGAACAGCTAAAAAAATAAATCTCTCTCCATCTTTATCTGCTCATCTTTCATATACAACACTTTGGTGCTATCACTTATTGATTCAAGCTTTTCAAAAGTCACTAGAGAGCCATAAACAGTTCATACCCTTTGACCCAGAAATGTCATTTCGAGAGCTAAACACCAAGGAAATAACCAAAAAGGAAGAAAGAATAATTCATACAAAGACATGCATAGCAGTGCTCTTTAGAATGGTGAGACATTTTGGAAACAAAATATTCATCAACTGAGGAAACAGGTAAATGGGTGGACTCTGCAGCTGCACTGTAGGAAAAGGCAATAAAAAAAGAATAAGTACAAAAAGTTAACACTGCAAAAATATGTTGTCAGAAGTGAGTGAGCCTTCTGGGTCCTGAATCTCCATGCACAAGAATCACCTAGAAGGTCTGTTAAAATACAAAGTCCAAAATAAAAAGTGGTGGAGGACAAACAAAGAAAAAAGAAGATGAGTGCAAAGACCTGTCCAGAGATCCAAATTCACTGGATTTGGGGCTCAGGACTCTGCATTTTAAACGATCACCCCAGATGAGTTCCAGCTGGTGTCCAGGACCTACGGCACTTTGGGAAGTGCTGCTCTTGAGGGCGGAGACAAAACCTATCTCATCTTTGTGATCCCAGAGCTTAGCACTTGGTAGTCATTCAGTGAAAGCTTGATTTATATTGCTAATACAGGAACTTAATGGTCTGGTGGTCCATTTGGAAAAATATAAATTTAAAATAAAACAGTATTGTTAATTCTTGGCTATTGGATATTACTAAACAAACAAAAAGTTGCGTGTTTAGCATTAAGATGTTTAAAAAGCATCTAAATTCTGAAATACTTACAGGAGACATATAATAAGGTGTGCCAACAAATGTTTTTGCAAAACTCGTATCGTGGTTTAATATCCTAGCTAACCCAAAGTCTCCAAGCTTAACGTTTTGCTTGCCATCCAGGAAAACATTGGCTGGTTTCAGATCCCGATGCAGCACAGTATGACCACCATCACTTCGTCTGTGACATTCCTTTAGGGCCAGAGTCAACTGAGTCATCACTCGAAGAACAAACTCTTCATCCAAGTATTGTCTGAAATCACAGCAGTTATATAGCCTATAACTTCTGAATAAAACCATAACAAAGATGGGATGATGTGAATTATCTAGTTTTCAAAGTGTACACATAGGGAAATAAATTGATATGAAATATGGGTGCTGACGTACCAAGTATTTTCTAAAGTACCGTGGACCCACCAAACAAACACCAGAAGACTCTTCCGCATTACTAAGTACTCTGTCCCTGATCCTAATACAGGATGCTTAACAGAAGCAAAACTAGGCCCATTTAAGAGATTTTACCTTTCCTTGGTCCCCTTTGTAATTGCACTAGCCAGGTCCCCTCCTTCACAATATTCCATTACAATGTACAGTGTTGTGTTGGTTCGGTCAATAATTCTATCATAGTATCGGACGATATTTGGATGCTTCAGCTCACGAAGTAAATTCACTTCAGAAACAAGCATGTGTTTCTCAGCTTCTGTCATGGAGCCATAGTCCAGTTCCTTCCAAACTAAGATCTGAAATAAAAATTTCCAAGGTACAAATAAACTCATTATACTCAAAACCTTTTTAAAAACTTTTAAAAATTACTTCTCTAGTAAGTAGATCATACAGTGACATCATCTAATGTAGTTCAATGAACCTAAGGACCCCTGAGTTTACTTCCATAATCTTCCCCTAATTTTTCAGCAGTAAATGATGCAACAGAGAGTGACGAGGTACATTAGACCTCCCCCAACCCCCTAACCTCCGTTGCTTAGTCAAAGCTGGTCAAAGCTGGGGTAGAGGTAGTCAAAGTCCTCGAACATTCCAAGTCAAGATTTCCAAGGTAAGAGAACTTAGTAAAGGTCCTTCCGTCAGAGCCAATTTCCTCTCCATTGTTGCTTTGTGTAAAGTCTACCTACACACCTTGGGAAATCTGAATCCAACAATCCGAATAATGGGTATTTTAAATGAATTCTGACTACAAGACATAAAAGTTCGAGGTGCTGATGGTCATGACCGAGAGGGCTCTTCTCTAAAAACAGCTCAGGAGGGCTTCCCTGGTGGCGCAGTGGTTGGGAGTCCGCCTGCCGATGCAGGAGACACGGGTTCGTACCCCAGTCCGGGAGGATCCCACATGCCGCGGAGTGGCTGGGCCAGTGAGCCATGGCCGCTGAGCCTGAGCGTCCGGAGCCTGTGCTCCGCGACGGGAGAGGCCACAACAGTGAGAGGCCCGCGTACCGCAAAAAAAAAACAGCTCAGGAGTCAGCTAGCTGTCACCAACTGAAGGCCCTTAGCAGGTCAAATTGGGAAAAAGGAAGAAAATGGAAGAGAAAGGAAAAAAGATGGAAAAAATATATATACATATAACATAAATATATAAAAATGCGCAATCGCATGTAAATAGCAAAGCGGTGTTATGTATTTGACAATATTCTATTTGACACATTCTATTAATTTTATTTAAAGATTAAGAACAGATTCACAAATGAAAAATAAAAAAAAAAAAGGAAAAAGGGACACAGTTTCCCATCCCTTGAGAGACCCAGGACCGACACAGACCTGAGGGGAGATGGCTAACTCTTCTGAGCACCCTGCCTTCCAGACGCACAGCCCCAGGCCCCTCGCTTCCCTTCGGCGGCAGAGGGCGCGCCCCCCGCAGTTTGTACAACCGCGGCGGGGGCGGAGACAGGCACCAAGCCCGCGCTCACCTTGCCATCGCTCTTCCTCCGGATCTTCTGGCAGCGGCCGTAGGAGCCCGTGCCAATGGTGTACAGCACTTCGTAGTCCTCCGCCCGAGTCGGCATGGCCAGACCCGCGCAGGACACCTGAACGTCGCACCACCGTCGCGGATATGCAGCCACTGAGTCGGAGACCTCAAGCCACAGCGCCAGGCCGCCCCAGTCTCCAGCCCAGTTTAACCGTCGCGGGCCCCCGCCTCGCAGTCTATTGGCCTGCGGTAAGGCCGCTTCGCCTCTCTGATTGGCTAAGGAGAACACAACACCCTGGGCATCTTGGGAAAAGTGTATCGCTAGGCAACCGCGTCAGCGTCGGTGTCGGCGTCTGCTTCCGACGTCTCGGGAGAAAGGGGCGGAGCTAAAACCAAAGAGAGGGCGGGGCACAGAAAGCCGCAGTGCCAGGCGGTTCCCCGCCACCCTGTTCCTCTGGCTGAGGTCGCCAAGGCAACCGAAGTCCAGAGACCTCTCTTCAGACTTTTCTGCTCACTGGCTCAACCAGCTGCCTTTGCACTCTGACCTCTCACGCAACCCATTCTCTGTACGCGCCCTCCTCTCTCAGGTTCCTGTACCCTGAGCCCGGGGCAGGGTCACGCTAAAGTCTGGGTGAGAACTGAGTACAGAAATGAAAAGGACTGTCTCTCCCTGAAGGGTGCGCAAATAAGTGCTGACAGTGCTGCGGGACTGTGTACAGTGCTTGCGGGACAAGCACTTTACATGTATTGTAAAGTAATAAAGCAGGAATTGGCGTTATTTCCGATGAGGAAATGGAAGCACAGGAAGGTTATAGTATTTGCTTAGTTCCAACATCCAGGAAGAGAAGAATAAATGCAAAAACAGTGGATACTCATAGTAATGATTTAAAGTTCACACATGACTTTAGGATGTAGTCCTCATAGAGAGACTATATCTTTGAACACCAAACTTAGAGGCCTGTTTAACATGCAGAGGATGTGTACAAAACCTCGGTGCAATATGGAAGTCCCTGATGTTTTGGAATACCCAGGAGAATATGGTGGCTCTAAGGCAGAGAGAGGTTTACCTTTAAGACTCCTACAAATTTTTTTTTTTTTTTAGCAAAGACTACCAAATAGGTTATAAGGGGTGCCAAGCACATAGTTGATTGACAATACTTCATTGAATGCAGCCTTTTCTGGGCATGCACAGAGACAAACACTTTCAGCTCGCCCAGCCAGATGGAACAGTCCCACTTTTACCTGGGAGAGGGGACCTGGAGACCTCCATCCAAAGGTGGAGGAGTACTTTACAAGAAGGCTAATAATTTGGCAATGCATAAATAGGTCAATTTTCTTTAAATATCTGATCAGCATGGGATTGAAAGTAACTTGATTTCCTATTAATAAGAATTACAAACCTCTTTATGTTAAAAATAAGGAATTTATTACCTGCACTGAATATAACATAATTGGAATTGCCAGCCAGGAGATTTTTAAAGTAACGTTCAAGGGCACTGTCTTACCTCAAGGGAATGGAACCAGTTTAGTTTTCAAAAGTTATGTAAGGAGCCACAAGTGGCTCAGTTAATTGGCTTTATATTTTTTTATTTTAGTACCTCTTAAAGATTGACATCCCTGGAGCGCTTTCGCTGGCCCACCTCAAATCCAACCCTGCACCTTCCCTCTGGCCATTCTTATGCTCTGATGCTTTGCCCCAATTCCCCAAACCCGGCACACTTTCTCAGTTCCCTCCTACCACCACCACCTTTGCACCTGTTACTCCATTTGTCTGGAATACTGTCCATCCCACTCCCTTATCCACTCCCCTACCCCTGATCATGTCTGTCTAGAGGACACAACTTGTCTTTCAAGACTCAGTGCCAACTTTCTCTCCTGTACTCTGGAAAGCCTTTCCTAGCATCCTAGAACAAGCAATTCCTCCATCTATAGCGTTCATGAACCACTTTGTACATAAGTCCACCTTAACTTGTTATTTATCATTATTTGTTTATATGGATCTCACAGTGGCTCAACTTCAAATTCCTTGTAGCTAGCATAAGCCCTGTAATAAAACAGGCATGCAAAAAATCTTTGTTAAATGAAAATATGAGAAAGCAGCTTATTAATAATCATGTAAGAATTGGGATGAGCCCTCAAGTACTCACGTTTCGATAGCCTCCAGCCCTGTGGCAGAGACTAAATACTGGGTAAAGAGCCATCCCAAGAGTATGGAGAGTGGCTCCTAGGCACATATGTTCATTCAGCAAATATTTATTGAGCACTTTTTATGTGCCAGATATAATGATAGGAATTCATATGCTGAGTGTTCATTAGAAAAGAGACAGAGATGGTAAAGAGTGACATGGGTATGGCATGACAAACCCTAAAAACATGCCAAAGTTAGCCCATATCATTGGGTGGGAGTGAGGAGCAGGACAGCCTAGACGCTGAGAAAAAAGGGACATTGGTGGCTGAGGAACATGTGGAGGTCGATCAGGAACACTTTAGAGGAAATACCCCTTCCCCCATCACTTCCTCCCTCCTTCCTTCATATTCCACCCATCCTTTAAGACTCAGCTCAAGCCCAGTTCCTTCCCTGAAAATTTCCCTGGCTGCCCTCAACCCACGGTGACCTCCTAAATGAGCAATTAACTGTGTTCTTTACTCATTTAGGATGTGCCATATAATAGTCTGAATTACTTGCTGCTCATGTATATCTATCTTACCTGACCTATTAAATCGAAAACTCATCCTTCAACAACTATAAATCGAGGCTCCGCCAGGTGCTGAAGATACCCCAGTGAGTGGGACTGACGTGCAGTCTTGGAGGTGGAGACAGTAGATGTACCAAGGAGACAGAGAGATGCAACCATTACAAATTCTACTAGAATTAAGAAAACAAAGAACTGAGACAGAAATGGAGAAGACTACAAAGACTACATCGAAAGAGAGAACTAAGAGATGACCAGCTCCATAAGGGTGGGACCAAGGCTTGAACTTGTCTATCCAGGCTCCCATACCCAGGGTCTGATTCAGTGTCTTCACAATTTTCTTGCTAAATATGCTGATTGTTGTCAGTTTTAATTTAAATTTGGTGAAATCTCAAATAAAGAGATTATTTGCACTATGTCTGTGTGTTCTACTCACAAGTGCTCTACAGGTGTTCCCAAAGACACCAACACATTTTTAAAAGAAGCTCCTTGGAAGACTAATGGGCACCTCCAACTTAACGTGTCCAAACTCATACTCGAGCTTTGTCCAGACTTGTTCTACTCACTGTTTTCTTCGTCTTAAGTAACTAATGCAGGTGATATTTTTGTTGTTTCTTTTGTTCACTGCAGTATCTCCATCACCTAAAACATGCCTGGAACGTAGTAGGCACTCAGTTGGCATTTGTACATTGAAAGAATGTACCAGCGAAGGAACAAACAAATGAGCCATCATACTCCATTGCCCTCGGCTTCCCTTTATATGTTGCATTAAAGACCCACTAGAGGGCTGTAAATCACCGCATGATAGACGAGGAGTCAGTACGTCTGCACTAGCCCACCCCCAGACCTGTCCTGAGAGGTCACTTCGAGATTTGCATATTTAGCATGTCAAATCTCAGAAAAGATGTTTGTGTGTCTTATCTCCACAGTTACTTGGAAACATTTGAAGTCATGGATTATGGAAATTCTTTAAAGTGCTTAATAAAGATTTCTAGAAATAAAAGAGAGAGAGATTCTTTAGAGAGAATAGGAGCTAAAAGATGTTAAAGGAAGGTGCACGACATAGTATGTGCTCAATAAATAACCATGTTCTAGAGGAAAGAATGAGGTGTTATGGAGACTGACCCTAATAGCGACCCACCACTTGATCTAAACAGAAGGACAAGATGAAGCTAAGAGACAGCTTTGGGTTTAATGGCAGGCAGCTGATGGAAGAGGATGATAAGAAATTTTTCTTTGAGACCACATTGTGGTTAGTTCTAGCTCTGTCACATTTTAAAGAGGGATAGTGTCATGCTAGCACCGAAGGGTACAAGTTAGGGAAAGGTTGACTTCTGTTCAATACAAGGATAAACTTTCAGACAAAGAGCCACCCACAAATTTTATGGTTTTCAAATGATATTTGTATATTCAGGATATATATTGTCAAATCTCTAAGAATATTGATAATATAAATTGGTTAAGAAGAAAGTTAGAACGAATCACAGATGCTGAAGCCGTAACGTGTATCCAAGGGACTTCAGGAGCTTTTAGAGAACACTCCTAATTTTCCCTTCAGGGGACAGCACAGTGAAATTGTAGGAGCAGTGAGCATGAGGTCTAGGGACCCAGGTTTGGCTAGTTCTGTTTTGATGAACTGTATGACCAAGGGAATCCACTTCACCTCCCTGTAAAATGAGGGTTTTAAATGTGATGACCTTTAATGATCCTTCCAGCTTCACATGAAAACTGAAAACTGCAAACCCTCCTCCTGAAAAGTCACCGGAACTGCTATCAGAGCCAGAAAGCTGGTCTGCTTAGCCCTTGGTTTGACCCCAGATAACAGCTTTTATTAAGAAGCTACGTCTGCATTAGCTTTCTCAACATCCTCTTCATTCTTGACTTTTATCAGCAACATTTATTGAGTAACAGACACAGTGACAGGTGCTGGAGATAGAAAGATAAAAGATCAGCACTTGCCCTCAAAGAGGTTCCCCTGGAAAGGTGAGACGTGTAAATCAGCTATCCCTATTCAGTGTGATAATCTCTCTGCAAGAGCTTTACCTAAATGTCAAAGGAACCCAGAGGGAGGAGCCAGGTTCTGATAGGAATGGCAGGGAGTGCAGGTCAGGGCAAGTGTTCCTGGGGGAGGTGACCCCTGAACTACATCTAAAGGATGAATTAGAATTAGGAGAGAGGGGACTGTGGGTGAAAACATGAAGGCATGCCGGGGCCTGCAGTTTAGCGGACCAAAGGCTGCCTGTGGTTACCTCGTGAGACAGCCAGTTAGGTAAGCAGGATGACCCAGGAGTTGAGGCAATCTTCTGAAGGTGATGGAGTCACAGTGGAAGCTTTGAGCAGACGAATATTACCAGGCTGTGCTCTAGAAAGATCCCCCAGTAACAAGATAGAGAATGAACGTGGGAGGACAGGAATATGTTACGAGAGGTTATGGTAACAACTCAGGAGGAAATGATATCAGCTGAAATGGGGCAATGGAGGAGAAGGAGGGAGTCTAGAACCGTTTGGGTGGTAGATTAGATGAGATACGGTGAGCAACCCTATGTAGGGGAAGTCGGGAGGACAACACTCCTGGCTTGAGTGACCAGATGGATGGCGGTGTCCTCCACTGCAGGAGACGATGCTGAAGGAGGAGCAGGTTGGGGTGGGGGATACTGAGAGCATGATGAGCCCACAGGCCTATGGGGGGACTGGCCAGTGGGCAGCTGGATGCAGAGTCTCAACAGAGTAGTCTAGGCTGGAGCCAGAGAACTGGAAGTAGGTGGTGACAGAAGCCAGGTGTGGGGATGAATATGCCCCAAGAGTGGCAGAGAAGGGAGCCTGGAGGTTATACTGGCTGTAAAGGAAGAAAAGTCAGCAAAAGAGACCAAGAAACATGACCAGAGGGGTAGAAGGCAATATGGAAATAATCTCTAACCCAGGTTCCAATAGAGGAGATCGTTTTAAGAATGTGGGAGTGGTCCACGGGGCCGGATGTTGCAAAAAGAGCACAGAAAGGATGGGCAGAAATGAAAACTGGATTTGGAGAGCACAGGTGACCTCCCTGAGAGCATTTGCAAGTGGAGTGGGGCAGAGACCAGCCTGCGGGGGTTGCCGCTGGACCAGATGGGGAGGGCGGGCAACACAGTGTGTGTGTGTGGACAGCCCCGCACAGCCTTCCAGAGCAGCTGCGGGCCCGGCCTTTCTGTTTGTTTGCACCTTGGTCCTGTGCCCCTGGAGAATGAGTGACCTCTCCCCGAGGCATTTCCACCCTCATTGTCACCACTCCCATGATACCAGCCTGCAGCTGACGTCACGTAACACACTCATGACATGTCACCCAGAGGAGCGAGTGGTTCCTCACAGCCAACGCCTGCCCCAGGTTCCCAGCTGCTGCCAGCCACTGCCAGCACGGTGGCCACGGCGACCTGAATGCAACCCACGGAGACCTTGGGAGAGGCTGCGTTTGCTTAGTGAGGAGGGTTTGGAAAGAAGTCAGAGGAGGAACTTTCATTTCTACTTTTAGGAGGCAGAACTCAAAGACACCGGCTCGGGCCTGTTCCACTATAGGGACCTCCACGAGCTCCCAGGTGCCTCCCATCAGCAGGCGACTTGAGTCTGGATTCAGTCCGCAAGAGCCCCACGCCCTTTGTGTTGCTTTTCCGCGCTAATCCTTTAACAAAGCCCAGCTAGAGGGTCACCTCCGTGCTGCTGCCTTTCGTTAGGGAGGACACCCCGGGGCAGAGGCAGAAAGGAAATCCTGCAGCGACAGCCTGTTACGGTGACCAGTGACCAGTCACTGAGCTCAGGTCCAGCACCCGGTAAGCCTGTCTCGCTCCATCTCACAAATGCCCATGGGGAATTTACAGATGGGGAACTGGATGTTAAGTAACACAAAGATGTTAAGTAACTGACTCAGGGTGCTGAGTGGCAGATCCAAACTGAAGGCCCGGTGGCGTCCAGTACGGGATCCAGGATCGTGACAGCTAGTTTGTGTGACTTAACTGGTCTCATCTAAGGGGGAGAGGATTTTCAACAGCAATGGCAACCACCCAACGTCTACTTTAGGTTCTGTTTTAACAGCTGCGCCTCGAGGCCTGGCATCTGCCTGCTGATCAGGCTTCCCCACCCTCACTGGACCCCAGAGAGCTCAGCTACTGCAACCGTTAGACACCGCGGCGAGAGGGGCTCTGAGCTTCTGCTCCCGAATCATCCGGGCCTGAGGTGGATGCCCAGCCTGGTACACAAGCTGGGTGAGACCACGGCAGTGACCCTGTAGAGGGGGGAGATGGTGCCAACCTCCCAGGGCTTCACTGAGGGTTGAATGCAGTAATGTATGTAGTGCCTGGCCCTCTGCAGATGCCCCAGACAGGGTGGCTATTAGGGTCTTGAGTGCAATTCTCTCACTGGGTGGAACCCTGGAGGACGGCGCAATCCCTAGACTTTCTGCTGACTGCCAAGGCTTCCTGAGGGGCATTTTATCCAACCTGGTCACCCTGGCCAGCATGGCTAAGGGCAAACACTTCCTCCGCTGGCCTGGCTCATTCCCTTGGCTTCTGTTCTCTCTGCCTGTACGTGGCATCCTGCCTCGAGTGGGTTCTCAAGCCTGCATTCGAGGGTATTTGAGCACATATCTCTCAAGACAAGGCCAAGACATGGCTGTTTTGGGGGTGTTTTAAAATCCACTCCCCCATTGATGAGCAGGTGCAAACAGCCCCCAGGTGACTGCCAGCCTTCTTTTTCTGCTCTTACCTTCTCTCTCTCCCTTGTTTCCTTCTCTTCCCATCCTCAGCTACCCATACAGGGCAGAGGGTATCTGAGGAGAGGAGAGGCCCTGGTCCTCGGCCCTTCAGACCTTATTCCCTCCCCCACAAGCCTCGAGTTCCAGAACTGGCTTCACTCAGGTTTGAGACATGATACAGAGACCTCACTCTTCCTCTCTTCTTTTTCAGGAAACATCTGGAAGCTCTGCTGGGGAGATCTGTCCCATGGCCTCTAGTGAACTTCAGACTCCTGCACATTCTGCCAGAGTTCTTTGTTTGTTGAATATTATGAGAAATCATATATATATATATATATCTGTCTCCCAAACACATAGCTTGAACCCAAAGCACAATGTTGTTAGTTAAATCTCTTAGTTAAGAGAACTCAACACCTGAAATCAGAATTCACCACACACAGTAACTGGGAAGGGGATGATTGGAGACACAAACCACTCATCACTTTATAAAAGAATTTGCTACTGATTATTTTAAATACCAATCTTCCCGAGTCCTCCTAAAACACAGTTTAAGTAGAAAATGTTCTTTGCACTTTTGTTTTTCTGGAGCAATGTTGTCGTGCATAAAGACCTAATTTGAGCAGGTCTTGGCAACTGTCAAACATACAGCTCTTCAGGTTCAGGCCAGGCTGTTGCATTATCACGTTGCCGCCCTCACACTGCCCCTGACCCTGGGCAGCAGCAGAGGGCTGTCCTGGAGCATCTGGTGAGCTGAGGGCACAGGTATACCCGGCCTGATGGATGTGGCCCGTGGAGCCGGGAATGATAACAGCCACTTCTGTGCCAGGCACTGTGCCCTTCACTCTTCACCACGTACCCATAACTGGAGTGTCAGTTTATTCGCATTTTTCAGGAAAGAAAACCGAGGCTCAGGATGGTTAAGCCTAAGGTTTCAGGCCACTGTAACAGTTCTCATCTGAAAAAGAGAAGGCAGAAATGTGCCCACCCACCCTACAGATTCTTAGAGGTCTGGCTCACGAGTCTCTGAGGAAGCTCCCTCATCCTAGCCCCTCCACTCCGGACCACCTAGAAACCATAGGCTCCTGCAAGGACTCTGGTTGGAACTAGTGCCTGCAGGGGGACTAGTCAGGGGGCAGCAAGATCCCTGGCTCGGTGGGCGTGCTCATCACCCTGGATGGCTGTATACCAAGGGTAGGCATTTCTGCACACAGAGGGAAGGATACAGGTGGGGACGAGGGTTGTTTTTTGTTTGTTTGTTTTTGTTTTTTGCAGTACGCGGGCCTCTCACTGTTGTGGCCTCTCCCGTTGCAGAGCACAGGCTCCGGACGCGCAGGCTCAGCGGCCATGGCTCACGGGCCCAGCCGCTCCGCGGCATGTGGGATCCTCCCGGACCGGGGCACGAACCCACGTCCCCTGCATCGGCAGGCGGACTCTCAACCACTGCGCCACCAGGGAAGCCCCGAGGGTTGTTTTGATAAATGAAAAGTCTGCAGCCTTCTCACAGCCTCACCACAGAAAAAGGGAAGCCAGACAGAAACTGAACAACTGGGCCACAGCAAGCCCTGCCCAGCAGGGAGCTGGTGAGACAAGGAGGACCTGCCCTGGGCACACAAGGCTGGGGCAGGATGAGGCTGTGCAGCATTACCCGTTCACCTGGGGACCACATTAATGTAAGACGTTAACAATGGGGGAAACTGGGAGTGGGGTATGTGAGAACTCTGTGCTAGCGTTACAACTTTTCTACAAACTGAAAACTCTTCAGAAGGAAAAGATTTATTAAAAAAAAAAAAAAAAGTCAGCCTGATCTCTAAGCTCTGCGAACTGAGAATTTTGTTCTCCTTTACCAAGTGTGGATTTCTAACACATCTTTTCAAGTAGCTTGGCAGCATCTTGGAGCTTTCAGTTACTAACTGTGTGCCAATGACAAGTGGTTCCTTAAAGGAGGCCCATCAGGGGTCCTGCCAGGCGCCTTCTCCAGCGGCCTGTGAAACTGTGACACTAACGGTGACAATAACGTAGCTACTCTTCTGGGGCATTGACTGCGTACCAGCCGAGGCACAAGGCACCACAACCTGAAGACCAGATACTCTAATAATCTCTGTTTATAGATGAGGAAACCAAGGGTCCAGGGGTTAAGTAATTTGCCAAGTTCAGACCACTAGAAAATGCCAGAACTGACCTTGGCTTTGCTTCTGCCCGACTCCAAAGTTCGTATCCTAACCACTGCTAAAGAAATAAAGCAGCACTTATTTTAATATATTTTCTAATTAAGAAGCCTCTCCCTACCCCAGCCCAGAGTATACTGTATTCCAAACCCACACACTCTGAGTTCAAGGAATCTAAACCCATGGGCCAGGGTATGGCTGCATTCCCCAAAACACTGTGTGTAGACTACGCGTGAGAGCCTTCCTGGAGCAGCCTCCAGGCTTTCCCAGGCTCTATCAAATATTGGTGAAGTCCTGTGTCTCCAGGAGCCCCTAAGGGCCCTCACGCCGCCATCAGCCCTGTGAGGGGAAAAGGACCAGCGTGACACTGTCATGCTTGTGGGGGACACTGTCCCCCTTCCTACCCAAATTACAGGGCACATGGCAGGGTGGAGACAGGACCAAATCCAGACCAGGGCTGCAGTCATCAGACTGCTGCACTGCGTGACATTCTCCAGAAGCCACCTGGGCAGGGACGCCAGGGCGACTTCTGTGCAGGGCCAGGTCACCTGCCGTGGGCATGCGGGGAAGAAAGTGGCCTGTAAGATTTAGATATAGGCATTTAATACAAATATACCAGCACATGCTTGGACATGATTTTTAATGGTCTTGTATCTTCTGACCACCGAGATGAAATGGCATCACGAAAAATCAACACCCATGGGAGGGAGGAGTTGAGGCAGATACGAGGCTCCTGGGTGTGCAGGCCGGCAAATGATAGCACCATCCACGGAGATAAGGAGGAGGGAGGGGCAGCTCTGGGGAGGAGCTCATGCCGACCCAGACGTGGAGCCTCTGAAGTGCCTGTGGCCCTTCCACTGGGGATTCTGACACAAGGCAGATAGATGATCCGGGAAGGAGATGCATAGAGATATGGGGTCAGCAACAGGTAAATGGTAGTGGCAGCCACAGATGTGGGCGTAGATGAGGTGGCCGGGAGGGTGGGGCAGAGTGCAGGGCAGAGCGAGGTGAGCGGAGGGTCACAGGTGGGCAGACACCAGCCACGCAGCACGTGTGGTGACAGAACTCTCTATCTTCATGACCTTGCAAGCCCCTGTTCTGACGAATCCGAAACCAGCCGAATTCTGCGTACAGTCACTAAGTTAGGCATGGTGCCTGGAATTGAAAGTAGTTCCCCAATACATTGTTTTATGTAATTATTCGCTGCTGCCGTCATTAAAATCTACTGATCAAAGCGTTAAAACTGAGTTTATTGAGCCTGATTGAAAGAAAGAAAATTAGAATATAGAAGAGACTTAGAGATGCCCTCCTTCCCCGCAGTACAAGCACCACACGCAGCGCAGTGATGGGCCTCGGGAGGAAGTGAGGGGGGCGGTAGGAATGCTGGCAGCAAGGCAGGAGAAAAGGCCCAGAAGCAGCAGCGAGCAGTGTGGGGTGACACTGCAGCAGCTCAGCCTGGCCCAAGTGGGTCCATGTCCGGAAGTGACCTTCTTTCCTTCCTGTACCACACAAAAGAGGTGGCAGAGAGGCGGCAGTGTTGAAATTTGCACGCTGCACAGGAAGCACCAGAAAGGGAAGTCTGCAAGGGGAGCATCGGCCTTTTTGTTCCTCTGGCCACTCTTTTTTTTTGCGGTACGCGGGCCTCTCACTACCGCAGCCTCTCCCGCCGCGGAGCACAGGCTCCGGACGCGCAGGCTCAGCGGCCATGGCTCACGGGCCCAGCCGCTCTGCGGCATGTGGGATCCTCCCGGACCGGGGCACGAACCCGCGTCCCCTGCATTGGCAGGCGGACTCCCAACCACCGCGCCACCAGGGAAGCCCTCCTCTGGCCACTCTTGCTCTTGTCGGCAGTGTAGTGGGCTGGGCTCAGGGAGGCAGCCTCCCAGGGGACAGCTGGGTCCTGGCAGCGCCTGGGGGATGGGGCTTGCACCCTGGCCCCCACCAGGCCCTCCGCCTTGTCTGCCAATCCCAGGGAGCAGGTGCAGCTGCTCTGCTGGTGTGGTCTGAAGCCCACTGCCCTGGGGACAAGCACCTTGGCCCACCTCCTCAGCGGGTCTTCTCATGGTCTTACTGTCACACTGCCTGCAGCATATTTTCCGTACAGACTTGAAAGTCATGTCAACAGACCACCTCCAGAAACTAAAGAAAAGGACCTACTTTTGGAAATTGTGCCTGGAAGCCCAACTGCTAAATATACCTCTGTTATAAGTTGAAATATGTCCCCCCCAGAAAAGATACGTTGAAGTCCTAACTCCTGGTACTTCGGAATGTGACCTTCCTTGGAAATAGAGTCCATAATTGCGGATGTAATTAGTTAAGACAAGGTCATTTCAGTGGGCCCTGATCCAATATGACTGGTGTCCTTATTAAAAGGGGAAATTTGGAGACAGACAGGCACACAGGGAGAATGCCAAGTGAGGATGAAGACAGAGAAATGTGATGCTTCTACAAGCCAAGTCACATCAAAGATGCCTGCAGGGCTTCCCTGGTGGCGCAGTGGTTGAGAGTCTGCCTGCCGATGCAGGGGACATGGGTTTGTGCCCCGGTCTGGGAAGATCCCACATGCCGCGGAGCGGCTAGGCCCGTGAGCTATGGCCGCTGAGCCTGCGCGTCCGGAGCCTGTGCTCTGCAACGGGAGAGGCCACAACAGTGAGAGGCCCGCGTACCGCAAAAAAAAAAATTATATATATATGCCTGCAAACCACCGGCAGCCAGGAGAGGGGATGGAACAGATTCTCCCCTCAGGCCGTAGAAGGAACTGGCCCTGCCCACAACTGGATCTCAGACTTCTGGCCTCCGGAGCTGTGGGACAGTAAATTTCTGTTGCTTAAGCCGTCCAGTTTGTGATACTTGTAACAGCAGCCCTAGCGGGCGAGCACACCTCTGCCCAGATTACTGCGTGGTCAGGCCACCAGGCCCCACCTCTCACACCTGTGAAAAGGTGACTTCTTTTGAGAAGGAAAGGAGGGAGCTGAGTGTCCCAGAATAGAATCTTCTGGCTTCTCTATTCAAGTTTCTATTCCAGATTCTCAACAAGTCACGCTCGGCCCTCTCCAGGGCCTGTCCATGACTCTCTGCATTTGGTCGCTCACGTCTTCATTCATCCATTGTCCATCTGTTTATTCCTTCAGCATGTCTTTCTTGCCCACATCCTGTGCGCAAACTGCTGTTCTAGATGTTTGGCAACAGTGGGGAACGAGGCAGACAAAAGACCTGTCCTCACGGCACTTTCATACGGTCAGAGGACAAGACATTAGTCAAACAGTGCTGAAATCAGGGTTAGTTCTGACAGTGGTAAGAGCTGCAATGACAGAAACAGCAATTAGCTGGGGTCTTGTTGTCCCAGCTAACCATGACCCTGACCCCCACCTGCTTCCACCAATGGAAGACAAGCATGGCTCAGTTATAGAGAAGCAGCCTCGTAGTGCTCTCAAGGGTCTTGCCGATCGTGAAAGGCTGTGTGTCTTGCGTCCAGACAGGGATGTTAGTTTGTGTCTGCCCCATCCCTACAGCCGGGTATTTTGGGAGAGGTGCTTTCTAGCCAAGGTAGCAGGGACACATAACTCCTGCAGTGGCTGGATTTCCTAGATAAAGACCATGAGGTGGCAACACCATAGGGTTGTGAGAGACTCGGGTGGTCTCTGCTGGAGGTTGGGGGCCCTAAGTGTAGTTCAGGGCAGTGCAACTCGAAGGGTCACTCCCGGGACCACTAGTGCCGCTGGCCCCAGATCTACTGAATCAGGACCTCTGGTGTGGGGACCTCAGGAGTTGCCACATGCTCCCCAAAGACGAGAAACACTGGTATCAGGTACAAGCATGGCAGCCCGGACAAATGGAGTCCAGCGTGAGAACTGGCTCTCTGCTTTCTGAGGTTTAGTTCTCCTATCTTATAAGGGCATAAAAATAGCATAACTTCCGGTACCGACTTCTAAAGTTATGCAGAGGGTATTAACTAGTGCATGTAAGTGCCTGGGACCTGGCACGAGTACAGTAAACAGCAGCTAGTTTTTCTTTCATTATGATGTTGTTCTCCTGTCTGCATATGGAGAGCAGGCCTACCTACCCTAGCTTTGGAACATTGGGAGTTGGTCAAAAACCTCAGCGTGACCCGAGGAGGCCTCTCTTGAACAGGCTGTCTGGCTGGCCAGGTGCTTTTTGCCACCCAGCAGGACTGGTGAGTCTGCTTAGCTCACTGTCTTGTGACCCTGAGGGCTTATAGGCAAGAGTTGTCAGGAATCTGGCCTCGACTTGCTCTAGGAAGTATGGCCTCAGATAAGGCTACACACGCATGCTGTCATCACGAGACCAGACAGTGCAAAATCAGTGCCTGGTGCAGGATCTGAAGAAGGAAGGCTGTGGGCACTGGAGGAAGAGTGGATGCAGGAGGGCGAGGTGATAAATAGGTGTGTGTGAAAGGGGAGGGAGCCATGGATTTCCCGGGAGGAGCCAGACACCAGGCAGGGTGGGAGCACAGTCTTGGTGTATATGTTGCCTCTTTGACTTCTTGGTTAGGGCCCTTTAAGCACCTCTGTTCAGCTACCCAGGGAGTAGGAGGTTGCTTAAAGCTGTCATAAAGCTCTGTGCTTGAACCAGCTCTGCCACTGCTCGAGACAGCCGCCCTGAGCAGTTACGAAGAAAACCACGGGAGATGTATGCACACACTGAGCTAATTCCCGGAATGTGCATGTCCTGCCCCGCCCCACTCTTCTGCCGGGAACTTTTAACTGGGTGATGCTGGAGGGGCCCCTCATGGCATTACGACTCCCAGGGCTAGCCGCACGGTGCAACTGGGCAGAGACCGGCCAGCCTCCTCTGGCACAGGGCGGGAAGCGGGGCGCACACACCTCTTCAGAGGACGGAGGCCAAACAAGGCTCTTCCTCAGCTCCTTCCAAGGATTCCCTGGGAGGTAATCTGGTCGCTGGGCCACCATGCCAAGGTGACCCTGCCCCAGAGGGGGAGCCACAGCCCAGTTTGAAGTCCTTGCCTGCTAGGACACAGCCCTGGAGCAGCTGGGATGTGGCGGCCTCACCTGCATGCACAGGTGGCACCTTCCTGGTCTGTTCCTGACTTAGGTTTCCCTCTGCAGTGGGCTTCCCGACCCTAATCCCACCCCAAGCCCTGCAGAGATAACCAACAAGGCTCTGGCATATTCCATGGTGTGCTCTCCTGCCACCCCACCCCACCCAGTGAGGCTCACAAAATGGGGCGAGAAGGCTAACACCCCAGCAAAAGATATGCCAGGCCAGGGGCAAATCAGAGAGAGAGAAAAACCGTCATCTATTCCTGTTGACCTTACATTCAGGTATGTATTTTTGCCAATGATCCCGATTTTTATGACATGATTTATATGTCTTTTTGTTATCTGGATTCTTGAAAAACCACCTAAAATTGTTGATGAAAGACATCTTTTTTAGTGGTAGTCCACTCCTTATTTCAAAGCGGGTGAAATATAACTATGGGAAGAAAATGATCGCCAAGGCAGGGCACAGTCATGTCTAAGGTACATGGAGAGTGCTGGGGTCTTGGTGAGTTGGCCACTGTGCCCCTTCAGCTTCGGTCCCTCTCTCCCTGCCCCCCTCTTCCCCTAGTCCCTGCCTACAGAAGAGGGTCCGATGCTCCTTTGCTCCTCCGGGAGCCCCGCAGAGGCGAGGGAAGAAGGTGTCCCACCTCCTGTTAGCCCCACCCCTGCCTCCATTAAACAAGGCTTCTTGTCACACCTGTCCTCACGTAGCCTCCTGCGGCCCTCCCTGCCCAGCTCGTCCCAGGGTCTGCCATCCTGAGGCTCCCAGACCTTCTGGCTCTCTCCCCTCCCCACACAGGGTTCTTTCCTCTCTGTCTTCCTCTGTCTGACCCGAAGGCCCCAGCATCCTGTTGCATCTGATGCCCTCTTCCACTGAGAGCCCTGCGTGGACTGCCCACTCCTGCTGGTAATTACCCCCAAGCCTGAATCTGCAGCCATGCCCACATCTCTGCGATGGCCTGGAAAGCCTCGGGGCTTCAGGCTTTTTGTGTGTCGCCTCTGTTCTGAGTGGCAGTTAAGCACAGTGCCGGATGCCGGCGCCTGCCCACGTGGGTGTGGGTCTGACACTTACTGTGTGCCCTTGGGCACATCTTCTCGCCTATTTTTGTGGTTGCTATTTTAATTGTGGTAAAACACACATAACTTAAAATTGACCATTTAAACCATTTTTTTTTTTTTTTTTTTTTTGCGGTACGCGGGCCGCTCACTGTCGTGGCCTCTCCCGTTGCGGAGCACAGACTCCGGACGCGCAGGCTCAGCGGCCATGGCTCACGGGCCCAGCCGCTCCGCAGCATGTGGGATCCTCCCGGACTGGGGCTCGAACCCGTGTCCCCTGCATCGGCAGGCGGACTCTCAGCCACTGCGCCACCAGGGAAGCCCCATTTAAGCCATTTTTAAGCGTACAGTTCAGCAGCATTAAGTACATTCACATTGTTGTGCAAATCACCACCACTCATCTCCAGAATTCTTTTTGTCCTGCCAAACTGAAACTCTGGGAAATTCTGTCACATGTACCACATGAATGCACCTTGAGGACATTGTGCTAGGTGAAGTAAGCCAGTTACAAAAGGACAAATGCTGTATGATTCCACTTATATGGGGGTCACTAGAGTAGTCAAATCCATACAGACAGAAAGTGGAACGGTGGGTGCCAGGGGCTGGGCAGAGGGGGAAGTGGGGGGCTGTTGTTTCATGGGTACAGGGTTTCAGTTTTGCAAAATGAAAAGAGTTTTAGAGGTGGATGAACAGCAATGTGAATGTACTTAAACACTATCGAGCTGTACATTTTAAAAAATGGCCAAGATGGTAAATTTTATGTTGTGTGTAATTTACCACAATGAAAAACTCTTAAACTAAAAAAAAAAAAAAAAAACCCAAAGCTGGAAACTCTGTACACCCCTCTCCTCTTTCTGCCTGAGCTTCCTCGTTTGTAAAATAGGAATCATCATGCTACCCAGCTAATAGGGTTGTCATAAGGATTTGCTGGGTAATATATATAAAGGTTTCACATCGTGCCTGGCCGTCTGAGTGCGCTCGTGCCAGCTATTATCATTATTAATGTTTCAGGTTGAGCAGGGCGGGAAGGGGATGAGTCCAAAGATCTATTTTTCAGAGAAAGGGGACAGAGATGGCAGGATGACATGGTGGAGGTGTGTTTTGGGGGAGGGGAGTCTATTCTGGGACGTTGGGAATTCCTCAAGGCTTGTTGACCTGAACATCTGGGTCCCAGCAGAACTACCAACGTCTCCCAGTTATGTAGGCTCTAATCATTTTAAGCTTATGCACAGCAGGCTGGAATTTCTGAGGCTTTTACCTAGCAAAAGGGTGAGCTGAATTCAGTTTTGGTACAAAGCAGATAAGCCGAGTGCAAGAGAGTTTTCTGAATTTCTTAAGAGAATAAACGACCTCCAAGTTCTTCGGCAGGCCTTTCTGGGAATACGGTGGCAAATTGTCTCACCTTCGAGTTGAGTAGATAGATCCTCATAGCAATTTTAAAACATGTATTCATTTTAAAAGAATTACGACAATATAAAATGTAATGACATTTAACAAACAACTCTACTGACAGGAAAAAAAATCACACCCTTGTGAATCCAGGAAGTATAGCCCCCAGTTATATTGGGGGCCTACCCCAGGGAATCCTTGGTCCTGGACTCTGCCCCCCACGCTGTCCCCTCTCTGTGACTGCAGGATGGCAACTGAGCAGAGTCCCCCAATGTTGTGGAAAGATCCAGCTGCAGATGGGCAGCAAAGACTAATGAGGGGTTTTACAGAATCTGCTGGACCAAATGTTTTCTGACATTTGTATTAACTCTCTTGGGTTCTCGCTCCAAGGCCTCTAATGACCTCATTTCCCCTAACTTTCCCCTCTGGCCGGCCTCAGGCAAGCACAGCTGTCTCCTGAGGGAGGGACTGGCGAGTGGGGACCACAGCCTGCTGCTCTTACACCCAATGTCCAGGGTGTGAGCGTGGATGCGGTGGGCTTGCATGGCTGCCTAAGATTAAGAGCTGCGGGACCCCTCAGCACCTCACCCCTTCCCGCTGCCCTCCATCCTCAAGCAGTGGCTGCAGCAGTAATGCTGGGAGCGCTGGAGACATCGGTTTTTCTTCTTTCTTCTTTTATAGCTTTTTGAGGCTTAATCGACATACAATAAACTGTACCTATTTAAAGTATGCACTTTGATAAGTGTGACATATGTAAACCCCATGAAACCACGAGATAATGAACATATCCACCCTCCCCTCCAATTTCCCCCCTCTCCCTCCATATCTCCCTAATCCCCCCCAGGCAGCCATTGATCTGCTTTTTGTCACTATAAATTCATTTCATTTTATAAAATTTTACATAAATGGAATGGTACATTATATACGTTTTTTTGGTCCAGATTCTTTTCACTCAGCTTAATTATTTTGTGATTCATTCATTGTTGCATATATCACTGGCTCATTCCTTTTTGTAGCTGAGTAGTAGTCCATTGTATAAACACCATAATTTGTCCACCTAACGGATGATGGGCATTTGTGTACAGGTCTTTGTGTGGACATATGCTTTCATTTCTTTTGGGTAAATGGCTAGGAGTGGAAGAGCTGTATCACATAAAAGGTACATGTTTATTTAAGAAACTGTCTCACTGTTTTCCAAATTGGTTGTACCATTTTACATCCCCACCAGCAGTGCATGTGAATTCCAGTTGCTCTGCATTCTTGCCAGCCTTTGGCACTGAAGGTCTTTTTTTTTTTTTTTTTTTAATATATTTATTTATTTATTTATTGGCTGCATTTGGTCTTTGTTGCTGCGTGCAGGTTTTCTCTAGTTGCGGCGAGAGGGGCCTACTCTTCATTGAAGTGCATGGGCTTCTCATTGCGGTGACTTCTTTTGTTGCACAGCTCGGGCTCTAGGTGCACGGGCTTCAGTGGTTGTGGCGCACGGGCTCTAGAGCGCAGGCTCAGTAGTTGTGTCGCACGGGCTTAGCTGCTCCGCGGCATGTGGGATCTTCCTGGACCAGGGATCGAACTCATGTCCCCTGCATTGGCAGGCAGATTCTTATCCACTGTGCCACTTATTTTTTAATTAAAAAAAATTTTTGGCCACACTGTGCAGCATGCAGGATCTTATTTCCCCAACCAGGGTTCGAATCCGTGCCCCCTGCAGTGGAAGCGCAGAGTCTTAACCACTGGACAGCCAAGGAAGTCCTGGCACTGAAGGTCTTTAATCACAGACATTCTAATAAGTGTACTTTGTGGTTTTGATTTCCACTTCCCTAACTAAAGATTTTGAGCATCTTTTCATATGCTTATTTGCCATCTGTATATCTTCTTTGGTGGAGTGTCTATTTTTAACATTGGGTTGTTTGTGTCTTTATTATTGAGTTTGGAGAATTTTTAAAAATATAATTTAAACATGAGTCTTTTATCAAATATATGCACTGCAGTCTGTGACTCGTCTTTTAATTCTCTTAATGGCGTCTTACGAAAAGTACAAAATTTTGATTTTAAGAAGTCTAGTTTATCAATTTTTAATTTTACGGATCACGCTCTGGTGTCATGTCTAAGAAATCCTTGCTTAACAGAAGGTCACAAAGGCTTTTTCCTATGAGTTCTTCCAGATATTTTATAGATTTGGTTTTACATTTAGGTTTATGATCCATTTTGAGTTAAATTTTATATATGCTAAAAGGTATGAAACCAAATTTACTTATTTGCATATGTATTTCCAATTTTCCCAGCACCACTTGTTCAAAGGCTATTTTTGCTCAACTGAATTGCCTTTGCACCTTTGCAGAATATTACTTATGCATTGGATTCTAGGACTGCCTAACAAAGTACCACAAACTTGATGGCTTAATACAACAGAAATGTAACTCTCTCCCAGTTCTGGAGGTCAGAAGTCCAAAACCAAGGTATTGGCAGGCAGCACTCCCTCTGGAGGCTCTAGGGGAGAATCCTCTCTTGCCTCTTCCAGCTTCTGGTGGCTCCAGACATTCCTTGGTTTGTGGCAGCGTAACTCCAATCTCTGCTTCTGTCTTTACCTGGCCTTCTCCCCAAGTATCTCTGTGTCTTCCCTTCTTCTTATAAGGATAACTGTCATTGCGTTTAGGGCCAATCCTTAATCCAGAATGACCTCATCTTAAGATCCGTAACTTAATTACGTCTGCACAGACCCTTTTCCCAAATAAGGTCACAGTCACAAGTTCCAGGTAGACATATGATTTTCATGGAGGGGGACAGGAGTCACCGCACTACTGGCATCTAAGTGTGGCTCTATTTGGTTTCTATAGCTTTATAGTAAGTCTTTTTTGGGGGGCTGCGTTGGGTCTTCATTGCTGCACGTGGGCTTTCTCTAGTTGCTGTGAGCGGGGGCTACTCTTCGTTGCGGTGCGCTGGCTTCTCATTGCAGTGGCTTCTCTTGTTGCTGAGCACAGGCTCTAGGTGCACGGGCTTCAGTAATTGCGGTGCATTGGCTCAGTGGTTGTGGTACACAGATTTAGTTGCTCCATGGCATGTGGGATCTCCCCAGACCAGGGATCGAACCTGTGTTCCCCTGCATTGGCAAGCGGATTCTTAACCACTGCGCCACCAGGGAAGTCCTATAATAAGTCTTGAAATCAAGTAGTGTTAGTCCTCCAACTTTGTTCTTTTTCAAAGTCGTTTTGGCTATTCTAGGTCCTTCGTATTTTCATGTGAATTTTGCAATCAGCCTGTCAGTTTCTACGAAAAAGGACTAGTGGGATTTTGGGGAGATTGTGTTGAATCTATTTGGAGAGAATTAACAGCTTAACAACATTGAGTCTTCCAAAATATAACCAAAGTATATCTCTCCATTTATTTAGATCTTCTTTAATTTCCCCCAGCAATGTTTTATAGTTTTTAACATACAGGTATTTCTCATCTATTGTCATGTTTATCCCTATTTCATATTTTTTGATGCTATTGAAGAGGATATTGTTATTTTAAGTTCAATTCTGTTTGTTCACTGATAGTGTGTAGAAATCCAATTGATTTGTGGATATTTACCTGTATCTTACAATCTTACTAGACTCACTTATTAGTTTTAGTGACTTTTTTATAGAGTCAGTCAGATTTTCTTCATAGATGATCATATCATCTGAGCATAAAAACAGTTTTACTTCTTCCTTTCCAGTTTGGATTTCTTTTCTTTGCCTTCCGCATTGGTTGGAAACTCCAATGCAATGTTGGTAAAAGTAGTGAGCGTGGACATTCTGCTGTGTACCTGATCTTAGGGGGAAAGTATTCAGTCTTTCACTACTAAGTATGATGTTAGTTATAGGTACGGTGACCAACTGTCCCAGATTTCCCAGAACTGAGGGATTTCCTGGGGTGTACCACTTTCAGTGCTAAAACTGGGGTAGCCCCAGGCAAACTAGGACAATTGATCACCTAATTGTGGGGTCAGTTTCAACGATTTTTTTCTCCTTATCATAGGTTGTATTTTCCTATTTCTTTACACGAGTGGTAATTTTGTTTTGGATGCCAGACATGGGGAGTTTTACTTTGATGGGTGCTAGATATTTTTGTATTCACATAAATGCCCTTGAACTTGTTGCAGGATGCAGCAGTTTTATCCTTTCAGGTCTTTAAGATTTGTTAGGTGAGATGAAAGCAGTATTTAGTCTAGCGCTAATTGTTTTTCACTACTGAAGCAAGACCCTTCTGAGTAATCTCCCCATAAATTATGAATTTCTTCCCTGGGTAATTTGATAGTTTCAGACTTGACTGAAGTTGACCTCTACTGTACCCTATTTGGAGAATATGTATTAAATAACACCATCTCAGAGAACTGGGAGATAGAATTTGGAGACTAAGATATACCCTTAGAAATAAGATTGAAATAAAACTCTGAGGATTTAGGTGACATTATTCTGAATGTTTTAGCTTACTTACAGATTTCTGCATTGCCTTTCCTGAAATCAGCTTCAGAAGGTCCTTATCAAGATCTGTTACCTCGAAGTTTATTCTACCAAAACCTTGAAAAGAAAGACACATCCTTAATGCTACAATACCTGAGACAGAAGTATAAATGTGGGAATATTACTCTGTACTTTGTAGTAATGGGGATGGAAACTGGGAAAATAAAATAAAAAATATAAAGTCAAAAAAAATTATGAATTTTTCCAGTCTGGTGGGAGTAGGAAGTATTCCCGGCCCTGTGTGAGCTCTGGGCACTCTTTCCTTCATCTTTTTGGGTGGTTATTTCCCCAGCCACGGGTAGTTGCCTTACACACATATGCTGATCTGCGCTCTGCTGAAAATTTGATTTCCAGGGTTTTCTCTGTGTAACTCTCTCCTCTTAGATACTCTCTTGTATGTACTATAGCTGCCTGGGTCTCCCCAGACCCCCAGCTCCTTCTCCCCATTCATAAATACTGCTGGGTTCCACCTCGGTTCCCCTTCCCTGCACTGTGGCTTAGACATTCTCTCAAGGCTGTAAACTGGGGCATCTCTTGGGTATCACTGACCTTTGTTGCCTGATGTCTGGTGTCTTAGAAGCCTCATTTCCTATGTCCCTCCGTCAGGCTAGGAGCTCCCAGGAGGTGTTATGCTTGCTCTTATCAGGCTGGGTGCTGCTCAAGCACAGGTAAGACCTGAGCCTCCTCCTTCCTCCTTATCCTTTCTTCAAAGCATATTTAAGTCCATCACATTTTACTGCCTGGTTATTCTCCCCCAAATACCCGTTTGCTTTCATGTGTCACAAATTCTGCTTCAATCCCTTCAGATTGCCCTTTCTTGCCTTGATTGTTCCTGAGGCCACACATCCTCCAGGAAGTCTTCCTGGATGGAGTGAGATAGATGATGCATCTCCTTGCCACACCATCTGCCCATGAGTTTATGAATCCTTTTCCCCTTGTTTACCGTTGTCACAGCAGCTCCTCAGAACTCCCATCCCCAATCTGCACACCTTCAAAGGGTGCCCTGCACTTGCATTCCCCTAGAGTCGTGCAACACTCAGCCCTAAGGAAGGGTTTGAAAGTAGACACTCCATGGGCTTCCTCATTTTTAATCTCCAATCACATCATCGCTCTGCTTGGAATGCTCTTCTGCACATTCTCCTGTCGAAATTCTACTCAAGTCCCAGTTAAATGGGGCCTCAGTGAAACCATCCCGGGTCCCACAAGCTGTGGTAGTGACTTCTTTCTCTGCCCTCCCATGATCTCATCAGAGTCTGCCTTTGAACACCGCTGGTTGTGTCCGGGCCTTTCTCCCTGACTAGAGTGTGCCTTTCATGAAGACAGGGGCCATGAAATACTCATTTCTGTATTCCTGGCTCTTAATACAGGGCCTGGCCTGGCAGGAGCTCAGTGATTGAGGAGTAAATGACCAGATGAACTGAGGTCAAATGGAAGCTGCAGACAGCAGACATCCTCAGCCCTTCCGGGAAAGTCTCGGGTGTAGCAAATCAGAGTTCTTTAGGGGCTCAAGGCAGGCTAAGGAGGGGGGCACTTTGGGCCATTAGGGTACATGGGTCAGCTCCGGGCAAAGCCAGGGGAGTGGCAAGACTCAGTTCAACGTCCAGCCTGCCGTGTTGACATCATCATGTTGCTGGACATTAAAACCTTGTGGAGGAATGCTCAGTGAGTTTGTGAAAGAGGACACCCACCACGTTCACCTGCACATGCTTGTGTGTGTATAGGGACCACTTAGGCAAACGCAGGAATTACCACACAAGGTCACATCCACACGTAAATGCGCAGATGTGCACTTGGATTGCCAGGCGTGTAGAGATGCACGCGAGGCTTACATGAACACACACACACACACACACACACACAGACACAGGCTCAGCAGTCTTTGAGAGCCCACGAAACACAGCGAGTGTGATCACAGTTGTTAAAGGGCGGGGAAGTGAGAGCCCGGAGCATGGGCTGTCTCCTGACAACCAAAGCCAAAGGATGCTTGGAGGGGCTGAACACTGAACGCCTTCTTTTCCTCTTTTCCAGAAAGTAGTCTGGGACTTTAGCTAGACCCTTGCAGCTTTGCGCCCGTAAGGAAACACAGCGTCTGATGCTCAGCAGCTGGAAAGAGCAAGGGTGTATGTGGGTGTGGGTGTGTGTGTGTGTGTGTGTGTGTGTGTGTGTGTGTGTCCTCTGCCCAGGAGCTCCCCAAGGGCAGGGAGCGTGTCTTCTACAATGAGGCTGAGCCTATCTTGAGGGAAGACCCTGCCTCCCTTGGGCTCCTCCCAAGGGAACAGGCATTGCTTCCTCCTCACCTTCCCACATCTGGAGGGCCCCGGAGCAGCGGTTCTGACCTGGGTTTCTCACTGACTTGTTGCACACTCTCCCCTACAGATCTTGGGAAATCCTGGCCGCCGAGGCCCCAGCGAGCCACCAACCTTCGGGATTCAATCACTGGAGGCCTGGGCAGTGATTCTGTTCAGTCCCCGCTGCAGGGCCCCCAGGGCCGGTGCGCTCAGGTGTCCTGGCAGATCGGAATCGCTAGGGAGTTGTAGAGAACCTGAGGTCTCCTCCATAATTTACATCCTTGCTCCTCCCTGGACAGGATCACATGGCCCCGGACAAAGTGGGTGAACACTATGCCGGGGGAACCTGATCTCCTAGGTCAGGTAACAACAACAAGGCGAACAATGCAAGGATTACCCTGAACTCTGGCCAGAGCTCAGGGAGATCCGGAGCCGGAGCCGGCAGGAGGCCAGTGACCTGACAGGGCCGCTTAAGCTCAGCAGTGGCCTTTCACTTGCCGGGGGTGGAGGGTAATTAGGGAACAGGAAGCTGAATGCTCTGGGAGCCTTAGGAGAAAGAAGGCGGCTCTGTTTTGCCCAACCTCACTAGCCTGTGGGGCTGCTGAATGAGGTTACTCCGGTGTGTGTGCCTCACTCCCCACCCTGTCTCTGCTGTTGACCAAACTGGAGTGTCTGCTGATCGTGCCTGTTCCTTGTTCTCTACCTGTGCTCCGGGCTCATCCCCTCCCCGTGTCCCATGCCTTGGTTCTCCTGCATCCGCACCCTTCTCTCTCCACTGGCTCCATTCCTTCAATGTATAAACACACCTGGGACTTGGGTATCTTAAATTCCCCTTTGTCCCTCCAGTCACCAGCCCCCTTCTCTCCTTTCCTTCCTGGATCAGCCACTGGAAAGAGACTGAGGGCAACACGCCCTCCACGCTGCACCCTGCCCACATTCCACTTGTCTCCACCTGCTCCACTGACACAGAGACACCCCCATGATTTATATACCCACAAACTCTCCTGGGCACCTGAATGTTCCACAGGCAGACTCTGAATTTGTTATTCATTCATCAAACGTTTGTAAAATACTTTCTTTGTGACAGACATTGAGCAATAAGGTGAGTACAATGAGGGTTAAAGAGCTTATTTGATGGTAAACCAAGCCTTACTGATCTGATTATTAAGGAATGTAACTGAAATCTGCCCAGAATGTTATGAGAGCCCAGGGAAGTGCATCAAACTGGGAGGGGAGGAGCAACCGGTCATAGTAGTCTTTCTGGAGGAATTGGGTTGGAACTGAGTTTTAAATGATGTATGAGAAGTGGGTAGAAGAAATTGGGATTCTGACTGCAGGACTCTTTCAATTTTAAGTGACAGGACTAACTTAAGCAAACCAGGACTATATAACTTGGCTGACCAGGTGAAGTGGCTTCAGAGCCTCAAAACTAGAACCACCATATGACCCAGCAATCCCACCACTGGGCATATACACTGAGAACACCATAATTCAAAAAGAGTCATGTACCACAATGTTCATTGCAACACAATTCACAATAGCCAGGACATGGAAACAACCTAAATGTCCATCGACAGATGAATGGGTAAAGAAGATGTGGCACATATATACAGTGGAATATTACTCAGCCATAAAAAGAAACGAAGTCGAGTAACTTGTAGTGAGGTGGATGGACCTAGGGTCTGTCATACAGAGTGAAGTAAGTCAGAAAGAGAAAAACAAATACTGTATGCTAACGCATATATATGGAATCTAAAAAAAAAAAAAAATGGTACTGATGAACCTAGTGGCAGGGCAGGAATAAAGAGGTCGACATAGAAAATGGACTTCAGGACATGGGGTGGGAGGACGAACCTGGGGCGAAGTGAGAGTAGCATCGACATGTATATGCTACGGAATGTAAAATAGTTGGCTGGTGGGAAGCAGCAGCATAGCACAGGGAGATGGGTTCAGTGCTTTGCAATGACCTAGAGGGGTGGGATAGGGAGGATGGGAGGGAGGCTCAAGAGGGAGGGGATATGGGGACATGTGTATGCGTATGGCTGATTCGCTTTGTTGTGCAACAGAGACTAACACAGTACTGTGAAGCAATTATACTCCCATAAAGATGTATAAAAAAAAAAAAAAGCCTTCAGATCTGCTGCTCTTCTTGTCTCTCCCTCTATGTTGGACTCATTCTCTCCTAACCAGTTAAGCTTCCTCTGTGTTTCAGTGGGCAGAAGGAGCATGGCCACAGGAAGTTCCAGGCTTACATCACTTCAGTTTGTTGGCCCTACAAGAAAGAGAAAACTATCCCAGCACCCATGTATGAAATCCCAGAGAAGGGCTCTGATTGGTCCAGATTGGGTCATGTGCCAATCCTGGACCAATCACTGAGGGCTGGGGTACTAGGATTGATGAGGCCTGGATCTCCTGCCCAATCCTGGGGCTGGGGAGCAGGATACTGTGATTGGTAGCTCCATCAGGGCCACACAGAAAGAGACAGGGGAGGCAAGCCAAAGGAGGGGATACTGAAAACACAAAAACAACAATATTCGTAATAGAGAACTTTCTAAACAGAGAGAATCGCATGTACAAACCTGTACAACAGCCATGGAATGTGCCTGGGAATTACTAGTAGTTTCCTATAGCTGGATCTAAGGATGAACTTGGATGAGTGGCAAGAAATAAACCTAGAGAAGAAGAATTTGGGGGGCCATATGTGCTGAACAACAGAGTTTAAATATTATCCTAAAAGCTATGGAGAACCTTGGGAAAATATTATATCATGTATTTATATGATCAGATTCTTATATTTGGGAAAAAATCCTCTTGGCCCTAAAACTGTTCTTTTCTTCCTTATTTCAGTTAATGCCATCCCCATCTTGCCAGTTCCATGAGCTGAAATCTGGGGAACTTGGGGCTGTCTGTCTCCCTCAGCCAAGTTCTCCCTGGATCCCCTCCACATTCGCCATTCCTTTCCATTCTATGACACTGTCTTAGTTCAGGCCCAGGTCTGTTCTTGCAAAGACTACTATGGTGGGCCCTGCTAACTTAGACCAAGGCATCCACTCTTCCACTCTTCCAGGGAGGTTTCTGTGACCCAGCCCAGGCTGGGTTAGACCTAGTTCTCTCTGCTTCCATCCATAGTACACACCCTGCTCATAGCAGTCATCTCTGCATTGTAACTGTGCACCATCTGGCTCTGACCATATGCTCTGTGTACATAGGCTCTGTGGATGCCTCAGGAGCATGACCCTGTTTTTCATTTCTTACCCCAGCTGCGCTGATGGTGTCCACTACACTACAGACACTGGGTAAATATTTGTTGATCAATGAAAAGACAAATGAATAAATGAATCCCACCTCCTGCCACTAAGGCAAATTTAAACACACCCATAACTGAAAACAAAACAAAAAACATTGTAAGGCCTTAGTGAGGCTCTTGAAACAATGATGTTTTCCCCCTGAATTTCCAGTGCTCATGCTCTGTTTTCTCTATCGTTCCAGCTCCTCTTTTCACTTTCCCTCTCTATGGAACCGTGGACAGGGAATGTTGCCTGTCCACATGCCCTTAAGGGAATTCAGGATATAGAAAAGCAGGACGCATTCTGTGCTTTGGATACGGGCCCTAGATAGTTAAGATGCAAATCTAAGGAATAATTTCAAATGATCCCAGATTCTTGCCTCTTCCCGTGCATAGAAAAGTATTAAAATCATTAATTCGAGATGTCTGTTCTTTGTGATGAGCAATAATCTTTAGGTGTTCAACTACACGTTTGTTTGTTTTTTTCCAGCAAAAAAACTCCTCTATATCCTGGCTCCTCCCTTACCACTTCAGAGCAGTTCCTCAGAGCTACCTGAAGGCTGTAGTCTCCTGGGCTATAGTCCTCAGCAGGTCCCCAAATAAAACTTAACTCACAACTTTTAGGTCGTGCGTTTTTCTTCAGTTGACAGAACTTTCTATCTTGTCTATCACTGCACACTGAAGTCTGCTCTGTGTGTGTGTGTGTGTGTATACAGGAAATGCTTTGTAACAAATCCCCCCAACCATTAGTGGCTTAAAATATTACACACGCATTATCTCAGAGTATCTGTGTGTCAGGAATCTGGGCACAGCTGAGCTGGGCCCTCTGTTTCAGGGAGTGTCACCCAGCTGTAACTAGGTTTCTGGGGCCTGATCCACTTCCGAGCTCCCTTACATGGGTGGTGGCAGGGTTCAGTCCCTTGCTGGCTACTGGCTGGGGGCCACCCTCAGTTCCTTGCCAGGTCAGCCTCTCCACCATGGCAGCTGGTTTCATCAAAGTCAGCAAAAGACAGAGTCAGCTACATAATTTTTTGTAACCTAATCACAGATGTGACATTCCATCACCTTTGCTGTGTTGTATTTGTCAGAAGCAAGTTACTAGGTTCAGCTCATACTCAAGGGAAGGTTGTGAGTACCAGGGGATGGAATCATTGGGGACCATCTTAGGAGTCTGCCTGTCACAGGGTGTAGCCATTAAAATCATGAAACTGTTTGAATGTCACCTTTGCTCTTTCATACTGAATAAAAACAGAGCTCCATCAACACTTTTGTGTTAACCCCCTGATTAAATAAATACTTTGCTGTCTAACATTAAATTGAAAACCAAATGATTTCTAACTTTGTTTACTGACCTCCTTATTGGCAAAGTGAGCTGACATATCTTTTGGGGCTAAGATGATAATTCAGAGTGTTGTGATTGCAAGCAAGAGGGCTAATAAGTTGGCTCCAGTAACCGAGCTATGGGAAGGGCGTAGGGACGGCCGCAACAAGACCTGCAGCGTCACCAGGCCTCTCTCTGCACACCTTGTGTCTGCATTGTCCCTCATGGCCACCCACAGCTCCAGGCTCCCTCTCCCAGCCTGGCCAGTAGAATAAAACTGAGACTCTGCTCTCAGGCCTTGAGGTCTAAATTGCTAAGAAGAGGCTCTGTTTTCCTCAGTTTGAGTCACATGCCCATCTCTGGACCAGTCAAGGGCAGTCAGTGGTGGTACCATGGCGCTCAGTTTGGGGCGGGTGTTGGGTCCCCGGGCAACCCCTGTGCTGGGGAGTGGTGGTTCTGTCAGAGCGTGGCTGTCTCCGTGGCAGCACCACATGACTGGAAAAGGCCAAGCCAATTTGCTGGAAGAGGGAGGAGAGCGGGACAGATAAGACGAAAGCTCCGCCTTGCCCTCCCTGTGTGTCTCTCTCACAAGGCGCTTATCTAAAGGGAATAAAACTTGGGTGGTGGGGCAGGAATTGAAATCTGGGATCTATCCCCACCCACTAGTTATATGACCACAGGCTGGTTCACTTCTCCCTAGACCCTGGCTTCACAATGCATGAGGAGGGAATTATAGTTCCTGTCATTCTTGCTCCAGAGAGAGGCTGCGAGTGGAAGCTGTAGAGGACTGAATGGTGTCTCCCCAAAATTCATGTTTACATAGGACCTCGGAATGTGACTTTGTTTCAAGAGTATCTGGAGATATAATTAAGGATCTCGAGATGAAATTATCCTGGGTTTGGGGGGCTCTAAATCCAGTGACTGGTGTCCCTATAAAAAGAGAGAGGGCACAGGGAGACAGAGGAAAAAGGCCACGTGAAGACGGAGGCAGAGATTGGAGAGGCGCGCCTACAAGCCAAAGGATAGTGAGCACTGAGGGAAGCCACCAGAAGCCAGGAGAGAGGAACAGGGAGGTCTCTCCCTCACAGCCCTCAGAAGGAACCAATCCAGCAGGCACCTGGACTTCAGATTTCTGTCCTCCTGAACTGTGAGAGAATAAATGTCTGTTGTTCTAAGCCGTTGAGTTGGTGGTAATTTGTTATGGCAGCCGTAGGAAACGATACGTAAGGTTAAGATGAAAAGCGTGAGAAACACACAGCATTATGGGATCAAGAACGTTATTACAATCAGCACAGTGATTACACAGAAACCTATTGAACTCAGAGATCTTTTGCCTGGTTCTGAGCGCTGCCCGGATCTGTTCGTTATGTTGTCGCCACATCCATTAATCCAGCCGTAGCCACCTCTCTGTCATCTGTGCAGGTGTGACCTGCAGCTTGGAAATCATCACTGAGCTCAGAGGAGGAAGTTAAGTGGACAGCTCTGGACACTGACCACTGAGTGCTCGCCCACTTGCTGCCACTGTTCTAAGCGCTCCATGAGGGCACCGTGCTCTCGGTGTTTTTTTGCAGATGGAGAGATTGAGCGCCGCAGTGAGAAAGTGGCGGCGCTACGAGCAGAATCCAAGGGTCAGGCTTCAGAGCCTGTGTGCGTGAACTGCCTCACTGTGCTCCCTCGGGCAGTGAGGATCACCCCTTCCTGATTTATTGGTGACAACACAGCTATTACCAGAACCTTGGGCTGCCAGCCTGCCCTTCCTCCTCCCATCTCTGCCCCCTCATCCAAAGCAATGGCAGACTCTGAAAATCCCCGTGTTCTCTAATCCCGCTGCACCTCAGGTCAGTCCGGCCTTTGGTCTCCTCACTGGATGCCCAGCCCCCAGTAGCAAGGGAAATGAGCTGGTTAGAAATGGGAACCATGGGCCTCCCAGGTGGCGCAGTGGTTGAGAGTCCCCCTGCCGATGCAGGGGACACGGGTTCGTGCCCCGGTCCCGCAAGATCCCACATGCCACGGAGCGGCTGGGCCCGTGAGCCATGGCCGCTGAACCTGCGCGTCCGGAGCCTGTGCTCCGCAACGGGAGAGGCCACAGCAGTGAGAGGCCCGCGTACCGCAAAACAAAACAAAACAAAACAAAAAAAGACGCTTGTTTATAGTATGAGAGCTGAAACAAGAAGCTTCCACCTCATCTGAATGTGCACATCAGCCACTCAGAATTTTCACTGCCCTTTACTTGTCTCTGAATGACTCCGAAAGTACTGGATGTATTGATCTTGGGGTTGCAAATAAGTTCTAGCAAATAGGTGAGCTTGCAAATAATGGAATCTGAAATTAAGGAGGATCAGCTGTATTTAGTTGTGTTATATTTCTCCTGACTAGAAGATAAGCTCCAGGAGACCTTGTCTGCTTTGTTCACTGCCACATTCCCAGCTCCTTGGTACAATGCTTAGCACACGGGAAGTATTCAGTACATGATTGTTGATTGAAAGAAAAAATAAAAGTCAGGAAGGAAGGCGGGAGGATGTGAGGGAGCTCCTCTGGGGGTGGTGGAGGAACTTACCACGTTCTTCGTCTGGCCACCTCCCCACCCCATGCTGTCAGGTAACACCCTGGTCTCAGTTCCCCAACCCAATGTCTGACCAAGAGTTGATGATCAGATTCTCTTTTATTCTCCCCTGGACTCTTCTGGGAGGTGAGAGCAAGGAGCTGCCTGACCTTCCAGTTTAGTGTCTGCGGGCATTTGCACCTGCTTCTGTTTAGCTCTGATTTCGGTCTCTCGCAGGCAGAGTGCAAAGTCTCCTGGGCCAAGAGTCAGAAACCCTGATTTATGGTATCAGACCTACCACCAATTAGCTGTGTGACTTTGGGGGGTCATTTCCTCTCCCTGGCCTCAGTTTCCTCATGTGTTTTAAAAAAAGGATAAGGTCACTTATCCTCTTGTCTTTTGTGACAATCAAATAGCATAAGTGTATATAAAAATGCAGTGCAAACTGTAACGTCCCCTCCAATGGCACGTATTATCAGTGTTATTTTACCCCCGGTCCTCTTGTCAATGGAATATTAGATTACAAGTGGCTTAAACCGATCCTTGTCTCACACACTGAGAAGCCTGGAAGGAATTCCAAGATTCAGCAGCTTGACACTGTCCAGGCTCTGGGTTAGCATCTCTACCGTGCTCTTGACTTTGTCACTAGAAGGCTGTAGCCACTCCAGGCTTTAGCCTCTCACACCGCCAGTCACCACAGGAAGGTGCGGGCAGTGCGGGAGCCGGTTAGAAACGTGAACCAGCTGTTGTCAAGCTCAGGTGCTTAATGTCAGGTGGGAGGGCACAGGCACCGGGGGACTAGCTGATGGGGAGGAGGGAAGAGGCTCCCTCATCTATTTAATTTTAATCAAGCATGAAAAAATCTTTCTCGGAAGCCCCCAATAGACTAACTCTCAGATTCTATTGCCCAGGACTGGATTACACTAATAAGCTGATTACTGGTACAGAATGAGGTTCTAAACCAATCATGGTTCATCCATGGTTCATGGGTGGGGGGAGGGCCCTTGCAGGCGCAGGAGCCAAGATCACCTGCCACATGTGCTGCCTCGTCTTCTCCTGGCCCTCCTGCACCCCCTCCTGCACCATTTCCTTTACCCCCTCCTGCACCATCTCCTGCATCCCCTCCTGCCTCCCCTCCTGTATCCCCTCCTGCAGCCCCTGTTCCATCCCCTCCTGCATCTCCTACCACAGCCCCCAGCCTCTCTCGCTGCCTCCTTCCAGACTCTGCACTGTGGGCCCTGTCTTGCTCCTTCTTTCTGGCTCCTGCCATCCCTCCCAAGACTTACCATTTTCTTCTTCCTTTTCTGGGACTCAACGTCCACTCCCTTCCCTTTCTTCTTTCTGACCCCCCAATACCTTCATACAACAACCACCACCGAAACGGTGACAACTACCGGTACCCCTGGTTGATAAAAGGAAAAGTCTTTCTCTTGTGCACTGACTTTCTCAGGAGGTTCAGGAAGCCTTTCAGGATCTCATCAGGCCTGGTGGGTGGATGTGTGCTGTGGAATCAAGTCAGAAAGTCTTTCCTCAATAGCGACCCCCAACATTTACACAAAACTTGAGCATTTAGTTGGCCCTTTTCATCTAGCTTGACCCTCATGAGCACTCGAGAGGCAGACAGGGCAGGCATAATAAGCCCTTTTGTCAGATGCAAGGCTCTAGGAAATCAAGGAGGTTGCCCAAGGCCGCGGGAGCTCCTAAGAGTTGGATCTGGAGGGAGAGTTCCTGGCTCTGGCCCAGGATTGCGTGCCCCTTCCATCGCACCACGACCCCAGACAACTCACAGCTGGCCTGTGTGAGTGTCCATTTTAGATTCCAGACAAGCAGGAGTTTGCCAAGTGAACAAGTTCCAAATAACAAAGTCCACTGCGTGTGCCAGGAAGGTCTAAAGCGATGCCAGGCGCAAGGGCAGAAACAATGGTTATTATGTTCCACTCACATAAAACTCCAGGGGTTCAAAGATCCCACTCCCAGGTCTTGTTCCCTTTGGTCTCACAACAGCTCTGTGAGGTGGACGTAGCAGGGCTGGTTACTGTTGCAGATGTGGAAACAGAGGCAATGTGACCTCGCTGGCTACAAAGAAGCTGAGCTGGGACCTCACCCTAAGGTTCCTATTTTCCAGGCCTGGATTCTTCCCCTCACAGATGCATAGAAATCATAAATCGATCTGAAACAGTCAAACAACCAAAAAACGATCATAAACAATCATAAACTTGCCCAGGCTCAGGGCTTCTGGGCTAGACAGACAGCTTGTCAACCGGTTTCTCAGAACAGTATGGGAGGCAATCAGAGCCTAGAAAGCGGTTTCGAGGAAATGGGGCCAAGAGAAGAAAGGACTTGGCAAGAGGCTAGGGGCAGGCCCGCTGAACCAGCAACCCTGACTCAGCCTGGACACCCCAGGCCAGCAGCCGGGGAGCTCCCCGAGAGCAGGATGGGGCTGAGGGGCCTGGGGTGGGGGGGTCTCCAGGGTTCTCCTGCCAACGGCAAAGGTTCACTCTGAATCCTTGCCTCGGCTTCGAGGCTCCTTCTCCAGGAAGCCTCCTGGGATTAACCCCTCCTCCGAAGCCCTTCAGCAGGGCCACAGCTAATCTCAGTGATGCCACCTGGGGTGTGTCAACATGCTGCTGGAAGGGTGACAGAGCTGTGTCCTCTCTCCTCTCCTTCACCCCCTTTCCAGTCCACCCAGTAAACACACCCAGCAAACAACAGCTGACTGGCCCCACCCCACTGTCCCGCTTTCCCGGGTTCTGGTGCTGGTTCCGTGGTGCGACTGGGCAGGGGGCGGGCTGAGAAGACGTCTCAAATAACAAACAGCTGCAGTCAGTGAGGAAGGGAGAGGAAACAAAGAGATGCACAGGAGAAGAATGCAAATGGCGTTTTGTCCACAGAGCTTCTTGCCGCCCCTGCTCCTATGGGGAGCCAGTTCCTAGGGAAATCTGGTGGCCCCTAGACAGACCTCTTGGATGTCCCTCCCCGTAGTCCCCTGGCCCACTGTCTTCAGCTGTCATTGCAGTGGACGGCTCGGGTTTCCTGGGGACTCACACTCACCTCAAGTAGGCACCCTGAGTCTTTCTGCTTTTGGCCTGGGGGCTTCTTTACTGTGTTGGGGGGGGGGAGTGGCTGGAGGACATTCATTGCAGGGGCAACCCTCAAGTTTGGGGACGTTACCAGCCACAAGGCCAACCCCTCACCAACGGGGGGAGTGAGGCAGGAGGTGGTGAGTGACGGCCCGCCCCCGGCAGAGCCGCGCTCCCACTGCCTGTGATGGTGGCCTCAATAATGTCCCCAATATTATTTTTCCTCATTCCATTTCCTTTCCATGCCCTCTGCCCCCTGTCTCATTCCAGGAATCATCTCCCAAATAACTACCTGCACCCAAAACCTTATCTCAGGCTTTGCTTAAGAGGGACCCCAAACTAAGACACCCCTCAGATGCATGGTTATCGCTGCCCGTCTGGGCACCCAGAGCTCCCGGCAGCCTTGCCCACCTCCTCGGTGGGTCTGGTGTGGTTTTACTAAGGGCAATAAAGGAGAAGAGGCTACAGCCCGGTGATCCACTTCCATTCCTGCAGCAGTTTCACCTGCAACTGTTCCCCCGTCTGAGCCATTGCACGGAACTCCCCTGGAAAAAGAGGAAATCATAGCGGCTAAGAGGTCAGACTCTGAGGCCAGACTGCCGGCATCTGAATTCTGGCTCCGCCACTGCTGGTTGGGTGGTCTTGGGTAAGTCACTTAAACTCTGTGTCATTTCCTACATCTGTAAAACAGTGATAATAATAGTACCTACCTGCAGGGTTGTGAAGGTTAGAGGAGTTGTGTGGGACATGCTTAGAACACTGCCTGGCTCACGGCAATGCTTTTTGTGTTTTGGGACTCTTATCTCCTCCATAAGGGCTCCTTGTGCAGTGCCTTGGGGAGAGGGACAGAGCGGGGACCCTGAGGACCCCCAGGGGCCTGGCTCCTTTCCGTTCCTGTTTCCTCCCTGGTGGTCCTGGTGGCAAGGCTGACTTCATAAACCAGTGACCTGCACTTGGTTAAATGCTCTGTTGTTTCCCATCTTGAAAAACTTTAAATTTTTGAACCACGGGCTCCACATTTCATTTTGCACTAAGTCCCACGAACTGTGTAGCTGGTCCTGCCTGGTGGCTTGAATCTCGGGGAGAGGCCTCTGCAAATGATGAGGGTGAAAGGAACGCTGTCCTCTGGCCAAGCTGGGCTCAGCTTCTTCCCTCCCCTGAGCAGAGCAGAAAATGCAGGCACAGTGGGAGCTTTTATCACAGCCAGTGTGACTGACAATGGCTCCTGGGGTGGAGACAGGCCTTAGGGGCCAGCTGGTCCAACCGCTCCCGAAGTCATGATCTCCTGCCCAGCACCCCTGGCACAGGCTTACCCAAGCCTCTTTGTGAATTCTTCTAGTGCCAAAAAGGACTCCTTTCATTGTCGATTTTAATTGTAACTGCCCCTCACCCTTGTGGGGTGTTTTGAGGTTCTCCAAACCTTTCACAAGGATTATTATAACCCTCTGACACGATAGGAGTTTTCCTAGGCGTAGAAATTGAGGAAATTGTAACTTCCAGATTAACAGCCTTTGTTGCCCCACTCAGCCTTTCCCTTCCATCTGTCAGCAATTGAAATCTCACTTCCCCTATCAAGGGAGAAGAAAAAACTCCTTAATTCTTTCTCCTACTAAATTGTTTTCCCCCCTGGGCTGTGGGGACTATAATGCCTTTTTTTCAGATGTGCTTTCTTTGAATAACAGTCATGAAAATGGCATGAGCTAAGCAGACTTTCAACGAACTGAAACTCAGAAAACTGAGCTGAGGCATTAGACTTCTGTTTAACGATGGTGGAATAAAGCAGGATCACAGAAACTCATTCCGTTTTTGCCCAAAGAAATAACACAGAAATTTTAAAACAAAACAAAAACCTAACAACCTCAAACAGCTGAAGAGTCCATCATACAAGGAAAGAGGGTAGAACACATGGCCCTTCTAAAAGGGCCAGGCAAGGAAAGAGGCAGAAGCTTCTAGAACCATGTGGTTTCATCCCACCCCAGACTGGGGAAATAGGTCCATTGAGAAAATCCTGAGCCCTTCACCCGTGTCCTCGGATTCGAAGGGCAGCCACCAGAGGGAGTGGGAAGGGCAAGGAACTGCCTGAGAGTGGAGGTCCCCGGGACCCGGGGGCCCGCGTGGGCAGGAAGGGCTGTCCTTGGCTTGCTGTCTGCCTGGTGGGTGCAGGGTTGACATGAAGAGCTGGAGCCCCGGGAGGGGCTGCACAGGTAGAATAAGGCTCACGTGCTGCCTTGCCCGTGAGCACACCCTGCACCGCCCAGATATCTGTGGCTGAGCACGTGGCCAGGCTTGCTGCTCCTCACCTGCTCCGTAGAACTAGTGCTCTCCTGCTTCCCTTACTCAGAGTAAAGCAAAAGCCTTTACTTTCATTTCCTTCCTGTCCGTGGTTTTCAGATTCTCTGTTGCTCTGTTCTGTGCCCACCACCTCTCCTCCCTACCCGACCCCAACCATAAATACCTTTCAAATGAAAAACCCATGGGGCCTCCACTTGGGCTGGTCTGTGTTAGAATCTACCCCTGGGTAAGACAGGTAGCTCCAGCGGGGACGGGCAGGTAGGCCTCCTGTCACTCCTCTTCCTCTTTCAGTAAAGAGTCAGTCAGTCTGAGTCAGTGCTTCGCCTGACACACCACGTCTCCTCACTCTTCAGACAGGATTCAGACAGGATTCCGATTTATTCCAATGACTATTCCTGATCTAAAAGGCAGCGGATTCGGCAGGTTGAGTAGTCAACTAGATCATGTCTTTGCCTCCAAGGAGAAACTGCTTTATAGATTCCACATTCATGAACTCACTCAGTCCCTTGCCTTTTTCAGTAGTTCTTTAGGAAAACAAAGCCAGGATCTCCTCGTTAGAAGCCAGCCCAGGGCTTCTCTGAATAGTATCATGCAGGGGCAGGCACAGATGTGTCTCCATGTGTCATCACCGGCCGATAGCTTCTAGGTGTTTCCAAGTCTCTTCTAGGAGACCTGTTCTGCACTCTCATCTTTGCCCTTCATCCTCTTTCTTGTGGAGTTCCACCTTCTGGTGTCAATACTCTGAAGAAGTTCTGTGAGTGGTGGACTGAACAGCCTGCTAGCTATCAGGCTGGGAAATCAAAGACCCTTAGGGCCAGACTGGACTTTGAAACATCACCTTTATATCACTTCTCCACTCCAACCCTCAGCAGAGCCAGGCCTCAAACCCATACCTGCTGTCCCAGCTCTGCCTAAAGTTCCTCTGTACTTTACCATGACACCTCCATAACCACAGGCAACATTTGATTCTAATCTGCCCACTTCCTTCTGGTACCCAGATTTCCAAGAATTGAGTATACCGCACTTAGGACTGGAAGATAAAATGTCAGTTCTCACGATATAAACCTCAGAATCTTCTGCACCTAGAAAGGAAAAGGTTTTCAAAATTACTGCAGCTTCCTAAATCTTTAGGATGCTGTCAATGCAGGCTTTTATATTTAGGATCATATAAATTATTCATAGAGAACTGTTGGGCTGGTGGATAGCTTCTAACTACTAGAAATTATATTTCCCTCCCTTTTGATAATTAGTTCAAGGTCTTCACCACAAGTGACATCATGTCTCAGAAGCAAAAATAGGTCCCTATTAAGACTATGTAATGTCTTCTTTCTAACAGGTCCTATTTCCTCTTTAGGCCCTAGTCTCCTCACCTTTCTAATTGGCTCTCTGACCACAAAGCCTTTTCTTGCTACTGTCTGGAGCCTTAGATAATTAGATATAGTCTGACTAGGTGAGGTTAGGAGCTTGGCTATGCTGATTGCATTTCAGTTTACCTGGGCCAAAGGACCCAGGGCTCTGGAAAGTGAGATGGTGGGTATTATAGCCTATGCCACAGTGATACAATTCTAATGAACCGAACAGGTTATTTGGACCTTAGGCACAGCTAGGTGTAGGAATAATTTATACCCTTTGTTAAACCTAGTTGGGGTGGGATAAAACAGCGTCCATTACTGAGCATTCAGCACAATGTTCTTCACATACACGATCTCATTTAACACTGAAAATACCTCTTTGAAAGTTTCCCATTTAACACATGAGCATGAGGTTGAGAGGATAAGAAACTTGCCAAAGGGGTTGAGATTCAAGCTCATGGGACAAGTCCTGGGTTCTGCTGCCTCTCTGCGGGCTCCTACTTGGACAAGCCCTGGAACCCAGAGGCCACCATGATGGAGGGCCATTCGGGCACTAGAGGTAGTCATGAATTTACTACCTGCTGCCAGTTTCATACCTGGAATTCAGAAATGAAAGGAATCATTATGAGATTGAAATCTCTATCCCCTTCAGTCTGAAACAAAGGCATTCTCTTTATGTTGTACTCTACAGGGCAAAAATAAAAACAAAATACATTTCATGTCCATATCCAAAAAGATAAAAAGCATGGATTCCCGACTTTTTAGTGGCTAATTGTATCTCTGCAACAGCTGAGGGGAACACATATTAAAAAGTAATCTTCTAGGGTTTGGGAACTATTATGTTTATTTTAAAATCAGGGGAAAAGGAAATTATAGAAGCTTTTAGGTCCATTACCCCTTTAACAAGCATACCTAATCCTTTAGATTTAACTGTTATTTACTAAAAACAGAAATCCAACGGAGGCAATCTGCTGTTTTGAGGAAAACATTTGAATGGAAATCAAAAGACCTGGTTGTAGTCCCCACAATACTATTAAGTAGCCATTTGAGGCTACCGGCAAATGGACCAAAATTGCACCAGAATGAAATCTACCACCTCAAAACAAGGTGATTTCTAAAGTTCCAGTAGCTCTGAAATTCTAAGGGCTAATGCGTTACACATCAATCAGTGCCAAAGATAATATAAAGGTTACTCCCAAACAAAACCTGCATTGTTTTAGACAGGTGTCCCTCTGATTAATGTGACTTATATGAATGAGTGATGGATCAACAGATCTAATCCTGTTCAAGTATTTGGAAACTCAAAAAATTTCCAGCTTTTGAAATTATGGGCAAACTTGTGGAAGTGAGAGAGCTCTTCTAGACCTATGTAACGTCCTTTAATTATTCAAATAGCTGAGGAATTTTTTTTTACCGTGATAACTGGTCTTCAAAGATGGCTCCCAATGAGCCATGCCTCCCGGGGTTCACACCCTTTTGTAGACCCTCCCCCATTGCCCTGTGACTCACTTTAGCCAAAGGGACATTGTGCCAGTCCTGGCTCTAAGCCAAAAGAAGTCTTGGTTGCTGCTACTTTTGTGCTTTGAGGGAGCCCCGAACTGCCATTCTTCTCACTGCTGCACACTAAACATATCAGAGTTCAACAGACCCAACACGGGCCCAGATGCCTCATTTCCAATGCCATCCTTTGTCCCTATTAAAAAGTGTACATACCAGGGAAAGAGAAAAAGCCCCATTGTGGCCTCTAGATTCCTTGATTAAAAGAGGCTCCTTGTCACCAATATTGAATTGTCCCTTTGTCTGGCGTCCTGGAGATGCCTAATGGCTCAGAGGCATATGTCTTCTGCTAAGAGGGCAGGAGTATGTAAGATGGCAGCTGGGATCCTCTAGAGGTGAGCCCTCAGGAATGGCAGTCTGAGGACAGTTCACATGGAAGTCGACCTCCTTAAGACCATCATGTTTGAATACTCCCTGGGGTCCTCACGTATCAGGGGTGTGTGTACCTGTTTGTAGACAGCAGACTTTGGCATTTTCTTTTTTAACACTCCTGGGTTCCTCTTCCTAGTACTCCAAGCTCTTCTAATCCCCTCCCAACTCCCCCCCACTTCTAGGTATCTATTTTCTTTTCCCTTAGCTGTCCATCAGCTGATCCTGATAGAGTGTTAGGTGTTAGTTAACGAATAAAAACTGAAGACCTTTTCAGGGAGTTTTGCACCAAAAACGAAACAAAGGAATGAAGATGCAGCAATTGATATTTTAGGGGAGGTATCTTAGCCACGTGATTTCTCAATGACACCACTAAGACAGCTACTGTAATTGCAAGGACGGCCCAGTGTTCCCTCTTCAGCAGTGAGAACTTTACCACCATCTCTAGAGTGAATCTCACACCTAAAAGGCAGAAAGTATTCCAAGGAGAGGCAACAGAAACTTTCCAGGGGAAAACTCAGGAAGGAGCTTTGTGATATGTTCATGATTTCTAGAAAGAAAAAAAAAAAGTTCCAATTTCTTCCTTTGGAAAATAGGTTTACTCACCTAATTAAGAGTATTTTTCTGACTAGGAAAGGAGCCTGTCTCATTTCCAGTGGTTAGCCAACCCTCCTCTCACAATACATTTGTGCGTGTGTTTATATGTGATCTGGGTAACTGATACTTAGTTTAACGTTTCTCAAGCCTCTAAGAGTTAAGAACAAGGTTATCCAAGTCCTGAAAGGTAAAAATTTATTGATTTATATTGTATCAGCCTGTTATGATATGGTCACACCTGCTCACAGGGCTGACTTTTTCTCATAGCCAAAAGAGGAAATTTTTTCCTTTTAAAAATACATTTTTTCAGCAGGAAGAAACATTTTCTAAAAACAAACATTTTCCCATTAAGTTGAGGTTAAAAACAATGGCTTTTCTTTTTTTCCCAACTCATGCAGAATAGGGCTGGTCAGCAACAGATCTCAGAGTGCTTCAAATTTGCTTTCAGGCCTTTGCCCTCAGTCTGTTGTCTTCCACAGAAACCACACTAGGGAAAAAATTACAGCCTCACCAAAACAGCAGCCTAAATCCAGATGGAAAAAGAAGAGGTAGGCTGAACTGTAACTATTTAACTTATTTGGTCGATTGTGTAAGATATTTAAATGCATTTAAAATTTTCAGTGGGATCAAACATACTGTCCACCAAAAAAATACCTAAACAATAAATGTTTTCAGTGTTCAAAACAAAATCTTAGAGATGCCTGTTATCAGTTTACTTCGTTTTGAGAAATGAAAGCAAAGAACCAAATTTAGAAATGTGCAAGCTTCCCATGCACTTCAGGAAAGATTTGCTGTTGTCAAATTCTTCAAATCAAAAGCATGCTCTGTAGGACAGATATTAATGCTTTCCCACCCTTTAAAGGGTCAGTGATAGGAATTTCCTGAGAGCAGTGAGTTTACTCAACACTAACAGTTACATTAAAAAAAAAAAGCACAGGGGTTTTCCCTGGTGGCGCAGTGGTTGAGAGTCCGCCTGCCGATGCAGGGGACACGGGTTCGTGCCCCGGTCCGGGAAGCTCCCATATGCCGCGGAGCAGCTGGGCCCGTGAGCCATGGCCGCTGAGCCTGTGCATCCGGGGCCTGTGCTCCGCAACGGAAGAGGCCACAGAGGCCTATGTACTGCCAAAAAAAACAAAAACAAAAAAACAGCACAGGGCAGTGGTGTGCTGGACAGCCCCTACTGGCTGCCTACAGCTGATTGTTAAATTTTAGAGTTTTGCCAGCAGTTGCTAAACAGTTGTTATTAAAATTAAATTATATAAGCTTACAATGAGTGCTGAAGCTAAAAGTGGTTCACTTTAATGAGTATAATTTGTACAAGGGTAAGAAATAGTTTAACAGATCATGTATCAGATTGAATGACAATAAATTTGAGAAATAAGTGGATTACGATGTAATTCCATTTTTTAAATCATGGTTGAATTGCGATCATAGATTGGCTACAAGAGTTCAGCAAAAATCAATTAAAGTATCCTGGGAGAATCAACTGGCTATATGGGATTTACAATAAAGTATATTTTATTATTTGTTAACTGTGTTTATATGTCCTTGCTATCAGCAAAATTTTAACAAACGTATGCACATTTGAATACAGAATTTTTTTTCTAGAGCAGTCTATTCAACATTTACCAGTAGACCACCGGATGGGGAAAGTGGGAAGGAGTGGGGGGAATAGTTTAAAACCAAAGGAGGAAGTACAATGTTTTTTCATTTGGGTTTTCAGTTTGCCCTCAGCATCCAACTGCCATGATACACGTCCACAGATGTTAATGCCTAAATATCTCCAGTAAAATACAACCACCCATCCCCACTACTAAGAATTAAAAGCACTTTACTTGAAAAAAATCAACTTTATTTTTTCTAGGTTAAAAAAAATAGAACCAGCTATTAATTTTTGTTGAGAAAATGCTTCTTTTGGTGTTCACATCTAAATTTCTGAAAAGGTGATCTGGTTACGAAAATAATCCCAAATGCGTTCATAAACCAGATCCACATGTGACCAGCCCTTTGCAAAATTTAATTACAGTTGCCACAGCCTTTACATTCATTCTTATCATATATTACAACATGCAGATACACAAAGAAAGACAGGTCAACAAGCTAAAGTAAACATTATGGCATCAGGAAAATGAAAATCCACCTGTATAAAATAAATACAACTTTGTAATAACTGTAAAGAAAATGAAAGCACTTAATACAACAATGGCAATTCAATGTACAACTGTTTCATTACCCAATCATGAAATGAGTTACTGTAAAATGCATAGACTCCTTACATGTAAAGAATTTGTGCATCACAGTCATGTGTTCAACAGTTTTACACAATAAAAATAAAGCCATTCAAAATATGTGTGCATACCTCGCAAGTAGATTACACTTAAAACTTTTTTTTGCTCTTTTAACTGTTTTAAAAAAATATTAAATGTAAAAATCCTCGAATGGAAATTTGCAGAAAAACCCTTATTTTATTTTCCATATAGCTACAGTCAGCCTTCCCCAACAGTTCAGCACCCTCAGCTTATCCCCAGGGTCCAGTTCCTAATTGTTGGGTACCAATGCAAAATGATTACAATAATGCACCAACCAGCGACTGTTCCAGAGAACATCTGGCCCCTCTGTGACTGAGAAATGTCCAATTTAGGTGGTTTTGGTCCCAAAGGTATTAGTCTCTACTGTCTCATAAAGTGAACCAGTATACTTGCTGCCCAGGGTGGCTTTGACTTTGCCTTTCATGTTAACAGATGTAAAATTCACAGCACTACATTGCAAAAAAATAAGAAGAACCATTTTTATCCATCCTTTGTGGACCAGAGCTGACATACTCATAATGGTAACTCTGGAAGGAGGTCCTATGTAATGAAGGAAATAGCTGACTCTTCCTATTCAGCAATGCAAATAAAATTTTCTTAAATATAAAAAGAATCCAATAAGGCTATCTATGATTAACTTTCTACGATTATAACCAGGTCCCAATAGTTCAGAACAGTCTGTAGGGAAGTGATTGTCAAGAAACGTTACTAAGACAAATCCACCAGAAGTGAGTAACGTGAGCAAAGAATGAGAGGCATTCTTAACACTGATCCAAACACTATTAAAGCTACAGGGATGTTCTGAGGTTTACATTTGGTGATTTAACGTTTCATTTTCACAAAAAGGCTCGAGAAAAATTACAATACCGCCAACTCTTGATTATTCATGGATTCCTTTTCTAGCCCATGGATTATTTAGGCTTTTGTGTTTCCTCTTCCTGAAGCTGTCTTTCCAAATCTTTTCACTACTCATTAACAGTCATAAATATGTAGGCAATAGAAACTAATAAACTCAAATCATTTTTTTAAATTAATATGCATCCCTAGAAGAAAAAAAGTTTGATGATAATAAAAACTCAAACACCTAAATACAATTAGATTTTTGGCTTACTATGACTTATTACTGGATTAACTATCCAGTAATCTCTAGTTCTTTTACTGTGGAAAATTAAGGGTTGGTTGTAATATTAACAACTACTTAATAACATGACAGATCTGAACTCAGAGCTAGCTTTAAAAAAAATCTACTATTTAGATTCTCAACTCGTTTGCCCACCCAAAACATCATTTTCCATTCTGTAATTTTCCTTTACCTTCTACTGGCATATAGGTTTCTCCACAATATCTGTATATTTCAACACCAATGAGAGTTTCTGAAGTTAAGCATGAACTGCTGGGGTGGTCACTTCTGTAGTCACTGCGCCTGCCTGTGGCCAAGCAGATGCTCCCCTCACTGCGACTCGTTGAGACCAGGGTCCAGCAGGGAGTTCTCAACCCTCTCTGCTGTGTGAATCTAGGCAGATCAGCTGAGACCAAGAAGTGCTGAGATTCTACAAGGCATAAAATTGGCACAGTTTTATTTTCTTTCCCCTTGACAAAATGTATATTTTCTAAACATCCTTTGATCTCACTTTGCAAAGAAAATACAAATTAGGACTTTTAATTCAGTTCTGTACAGTGGCATATTGCTGCTTCCCTGATTGCCATATAAAAACATGGATTCTCTCTTTACATTCTCTAGTACAAGCAGGAGAACTCCAGTTACTGATAACGGAAAGCACTATCAATGCTCTCAAACATTTTGCCAACAGAAGAGAGAGAACATGTTGATGAAGGATCAAAGAGGGATAGGGCAGATCAAATACACATCTATTTACAACTCACAGATCTATTTTCAAAAGTTAACTCACACATCTACTGGTATTTGTCACTCTACAGACTGTTGAAATGACTGCACTGGAAAAGTAAAGCATCTTACATAATAGTCTGTTTAACATATACAGTATATTAAACAATACCACGTTCCTTTGGAGCACAGTGATGGCAAAAGTGGCCCTAAACCACATTTATATATGCATGTATGCATTCCTCTCTCTTTTTTTATTTTCTTGGATGGGAGAACTGGCCACGCTATCTGCGGCTTGCTTAGCAACGAGGAAAAGGTCTATTGGCTAGGACTGTGCGTGCCATACTCGACAGTGAGCAACTTATCCTCCAGATGGCTGACTAATCTCTCAAATGAACAATTTCAATTCATCTTGTCAAGTAGTGTTTGCTGGGCCTCGAACAAAAGCATCTTTAAGCTTCTATCCGTCTTCCTATCATTATCCATACCTCTATATTGAGACTGGCTTCACCTAGTCACTGTCACTGTAAAACACATAAGGAAATGCTTAGATTTCAAAAAAAACTGCATCTTATAACAACCATTACCAAACTAAACACATTAACACTATCTTCTGCATTTCACCAGTAGTAGTCTAATATTCAATGAGGTATTTCAGGTAACGCATCATTCTATTTCACATAGGCATTGAATTAGCCCTAAAGATGAAGATGCTGTGGGCTTTGATTTGGTGTTGCTTTGCCTTTCCCACATAACTGGGAGAAAATTCACATCTTTCCAGTTTTTTTGGTTTATTGAAAAAAGATAACACTAGCCTTTACTTTTATTTTCTGGCTACTTCTCAAAATTGTCATTTGTACGATTAGTGGCGATAGGGGAACCTACAATGCTCACATCACAGATAACTACCACTGACTCACTAGGATCTAAATAGTTTTATAGTCCCAAACCAAAAAATAGCCTCTCTCTCAACACTGGGAGTGCAGGTGATGGGCTGATGGCATGCCAGCACTTTTTGAGAAGTGTTTGGTTCTACTATGAGGTCAATCACATGAACATAGTGACAAATTTAAGAAAAAGAAGTTTTCTAGAAATAGAAACTTGACTTTATCCTTTCCAAAGGCAATTGGAAGAGACTGAGAAGCCCTTTTGCTGGTCTCTCTCCTGGTTACACCACTCTGACATGGGCAGCTCCTTGATGTGCTAAGGGAACACAGGTTCTGGGGGTGCCATGTGAGAACTTGTCACCACTGGAAGCCAGCGCCTGGCTTATCTCTTATTTTTCTAATAAACTAGTCTATTTCACCTTAAATTGATCATTCAAATGTCTTACCTTAATTTGTTTCAACCATCCCCATATGCATTTAATGCTAATATGCAAAATGGAGGGAAAAAAAAAAAAAGGCTCTGAGTGGGACGGAAGCCTCGATGTGGTTGGTGCCCAATGCAGGCAGCGCTGGAGAGCGCCAGAGCACAGATCCACGTGCAGACAGGCAGCCTCTCAAAAATCCCACTCACTGATTATGCTTATGTTTGTTTTTAGGTTATAGTACTAATCCTTTGCTATATATGCATCTGATAAAAGTGCATTTTGTAAAAGACAATCATCAACCTATGATATGTCTTCTATACAAGAAGATAAATCAAATGACCCACCCCTCATACAAGGGGAAGCACTAGTGCATGTAAACACAGCATTGGACTGAGCTGGTCTTTCTGAAGAACACATTCTAGTACCAGAATATGTCCAGTGGACACTGCTTTGCCCCCCAGAGTATGCTTGACACTGAACTTCATGTAGCTGTGGAGGACCGGAGTGTCGCTGCGAACAACAGGGAAAGAGTTCTTCAGAAGGTGCCAACCAGCTCCCCTCGAGGTTACCAGTAACACAGCAAGAGTTGGTGGAGATGAGGGCGCTCTACAGCACTGCCTAACAGAGACTACTGGCTAAAAGGAACGGATGCGTACAACTTTCTGAGCTTGAACTAGATTAACAGGTATATCTGGTGGCAACAGAATTTGTCTCAGAGAGTCTTCTAGGATGATTTTATGATTTCCTCTTCTCCAAAAGTGATGTTTGCTTAAATGTGTGGTGGAGTGTATCTTTTTAAAACATGAAAAGTCCTTAAAACATATTTGCAGGTCATTATATTATTGATCCTCATTTTAGTAGAGTTTTAAAATATCCCAAAGGGGGATAAATATTAATCCATCCATTGAATTTCCTTTTCCTTTTTTTTTTTATATTCTGATTTGTACATGTAAAACAATGCACGCTTATGAAAGTCCAAGCTCCTGTGGTGACCTTGACAAGTCCAAGTCAATTCCTAAAACAGGCAATGGTAAAAATACTGAAAGATGCTGTACCACATATAGCCTGACAAAAATGCAAAAGACTGTATAAGAAATAGCCACGTATTGCTGAGCGTCATTTCCCTGGAAACAGCTTCCTCATGGCCCTTGGGAGGTGGAAAAGCCCCTAAAAGACAAGATAGAAATATTAATTTGTTTTACTGTGGTGGTAGGTGTCCTAGAATAAAAGTTGAACATTAGTTTAACTAGAGTTTTTTGCTCTTGTTTTTTTTTAAAGCATCTTCTGTGACTTCTTGTCGCTCTTAAAGAGAGATATCATTTGAAATACGATTTTCAAACCGCTAAGCCTTTTCCTGCCTCCCTGAGTCTTTGCCTTTATTCTCTGGCTGGTACGCTCCTCCTCCACCTCAGTGAATGGCAGGCTCCTTGCATTCTTCCAATATCAGAAAAATACCACCCATCTAGTCTCCCCTTCCCCCGTCAGTCACTCTTATCTCCGTGTTTATTTCCTTCTTGGCACTTTCCACAATGTGTATTGATTGCAATCTACCTTTTCTTTTTTCTACAGACTGGTTTACTCTCTGTCTCCTGCTGGAATATAAGCTGCATGACAGAAGGCACTATGGCTGCATTGTTTTCCACTGCATCCCTATAGATTTCCACAATGGCCAGGACACAGGATGTGTGACTCAATTAAATAATTTCCAGGGAATTCCCTAGCGGTCCAGTGGTTAGGACTCTGTGCCCTCTGTGCCAAGGGCCTGGGTTCAATCCCTGGTCAGGGAACTAAGATCCTGTAAGCCATGTGGCGAGGCCAATAAAAAAGAAAATATTTCCAGAATAGCATAATTTATACTAATTCTTCTATTTACAAATTAAATGTTTTTGCCACAAAAGGGGTTGTAAATTACTGATATTATTTTCAAAAGGCAATATGGTTTATGGAATATGTCTTAATAATAAAAAGAGAAACACAAAGTAAACAGATGTCTGTAAATTCTCTTCTGGAAAGGAAGGCTAGACCACTTTGGAGCAATATTACCTAAGGTCATCCTGAAAACACTCTTCAGCATTTCAAATAGTCTTTGTCCTTGCTGATAATCCCCTAGGATAAGCTGATTCAAGAGAGGATTTGCTTCTCACAAACAATTTACAGAGAAGGCTTTTAAGTTTCAAGGTCTGTTATACAAATAGCTTTCTTAAAAAGAGTTACTATTATTGTTGCTACTATTTAGGCCAAATATCATAAAGAGATTGAGACTGAAAAAGAAGACAGATCTTGCTGGCCTTTTAATCACTTGATGCCTTCTTAGATATCCATCCTATCTCATCTTGAAAGAAATTTCTAGAGTAAGACCAAGGAATGCACACAGCAGAGAGAGGCATCTTGTTCAACTAGTCTTACTAGGAATCCTAATGGCATACACAATGTCCTACTCCTGTCATATTAATATGCACTACTCCAAAGCCCCAGGGTTGGAAAGTTGAGGAAGGAATCCTATCGAGGACAAAGTGAAACAACCCTAAACATAAAGAAAAAAGCCTTAAAGGTAATTAACAGCATCAGCCTTTGCTTATTAGTATTAGACCTTCTGTAGTCTGATTCAATATCTACTTTAATTCTGTACCAATAAAGTCTAGGTGGGAAGAAAATTGGGCCTCTACTAATCTAAAACCCCATGGCTATTCTCAGGCCCGGGACAACTTTCTCTTCATCTTTTTATCCCTATTGCAGGGTCTAGAAAATAGACCCATGGCACAGCTAACTGTGAAAGCACTTTGGTATGCCTGGTGTTCTACCAATGTTATTTCCTTCTTTCCTAACTTCCTTTTTTTCCTCCCTCTCCCCTCCCTGCCTCCTAGGTCTTTTTCCCTCGTTGTAGTTGTCACAGAACGTAGAGAATACTGAGTATAGAAAAGGGATCTTAGGGTACATGTCTCCCTAGGAGAAAAATGTAATAAGGTTATATCCATGAAAACTTAACATGTAAACTTTATCCCTCCATGTAAAGAAAAGAATAAAGCATGTGAAAATGCAGTTATTTATTTATTTGGCCGCACAACATGCGGGATCTTAGTTCCCCAACCAGGGATTGAACTCACGCCCCCTGCAGTAGAAGTATGGAGTCTTAACTCCTGGACCACCAGGGAAGTCCCTGAATATGCAGTCAAAAGTGATCTGAAACAACTGTATGGTGACGGTATCAGTCAAACAATCAAGTACAATGCCAACACATGAATGATATTTGCTATTTCATAAAACAGACCATATAATCGCAAATGTATGCTGGCCGTCTTCCAGACTGTGTACTCTCTTGAACTAGATCCATTTATACAAGGGATACTCACCATTTGATCTTTCCACACTGGCTGATGAAGAGCCTGAATAAATTTCACATAAATCTGTCTTTATAAAAATTCTAAGCTGAAATTCTTAAATACAGAAATACTGTGATTCCTTTAGGGTATCGGAAGAATCGAAAAATGGTTATCTCCCCTAACGTACATCTTTGAAACTATCAGTAACATCAGGAACATGTATAATAGGACTCTGTGTACCTGTTTCATAAAAATGTGATAAGAGGTCCTCTTTTTCAATAAAACGCTGATAGAGCCAGTCAGCAAGGTTATCAGTCTCCAGGGGTATATCTTTAATTGGAAAGATCCTATCAAGAGTCGGAAAAAAAGCAAAAACTACTTTAATTCAGAAGTCAGAATCATTCAGAACCACAACTTAGCTTTAGATTATCCTATATCTACAAATAATTATTGAGAAACACCTGTCTCCCCATGTTTGTAGGTTTAAGTAGGAATGGTTTTTGGAACAGGTGAAGTTGGTTTTTCTTTTGTTTTTTTGCGGTACACGGGCCTCTCACTGTTGTGGCCTCTCCCGCTGTGGAGCACAGGCTCCGGACACGCAGGCTCAGCGGCCATGGCTCACGGGCCCAGCCGCTCCGCGGCACGTGGGATCCTCCTGGACCGGGGCACGAACCCGTGTCCTCTGCATTGGCAGGCAGACTCTCAACCACTGCGCCACCAGGGAAGCCCCAGGTGAAGTTTTAAAATGCAGTTTCTTTAGAACACATTTAGAGTACTCAGACGCTAGGCCAAATAATGCATCTTGGCAATGTTCCTTTGGTGGGAATGCCTATGGACCAGACAGAATCTACCTAAATTGGTGTCTCTTTGTTAATCATATCAGAGATACTGGTTTCATGAGCAGGGCCAACTCTTTCTGACTGGGCGTGGTTGCTGGAAAATGATTCCGAAGAATCTGTGTCTGTGTCCTTACTCAACAGGAAATGGCCTGGGATGATCAGTGATATATATCTATTGCGAGTGAGAACAGAACAGTGGCAGCATGAGTAAGTGCAATACTAGAATTGACCTTGAAAAGGCGTTTCTTTTCTTTTTTGTTTTCCAATTTTGAGGGGGAGGTGTTATTTTTTTTCTTCATCAAAGGTATAAAGGTACAGTTTTAAAAATCTGCAAAAGGTTTTTTTGTATGAAAAAATGCAAACCACCTCCTCTGCCCTTTGTTTCTCCCCCCACAGAGGAATCGATTTTTACCTCTTGGTATTTATCGCCATATTTCTTCTTCAGTTTTAAGGCTTATCTACTGACTATCGAAGATGAGGACTAAGCTCCTTCCTCTTCCTGTTCCCACCACACATGTACATCCTTCCCATCTTCCCAATACACTTGTATGGTCATTTTAATTATCACAATATTTGATGTTTAAACTATTATAATCATGTAAATATATTCAAAGGTAAGCCATGTAGTAAATCGTGGCTACTGTTCCTTTCCTCCCCAATTTTTGTTCTCCTTAGATTGAGCAATTGCATTGTTTTCTATGTATACATAACCAATTCAACCACAAACTCTGGACCAGTTGTCTAAAATCAATTCTCTAGATCTATCCTTTGAAGGGCCAGATAGAAAATATTTAGACTTTGCAGGCTATTAAGATCTCTGTTGCAACTACTCTACTCTGCTTTGCAGTGTGAAGGCAGCCATAAACAAGGTATAAATAAATTAGCGTAGCTGTGTTCAAATAAAATTTTATTTAAAAACCAGGCAGTGGGCCAGGTCGACCTGTGGTCTAGATCTCCTCCCAGGGTATTCACCTACATCAGAAATCCTTTCAATTTCACCCTCCTGAGGAAACTTCACCCAGATTCTGGAATTGCTGCCTGTAGTGTTCATCCTGCAAAGCCCCTTCATCATCATCCTGGTGATTCTCTGTACTCCTAAAGTGGATTTAATGTTTCCTACATCTCATGGCTTCCTTTTCTGTATTTCTTCCACATTTTGATGGAGTACATCCTCCAGCAGTTTCTTGAGAAAAGGTACTTGAAATCTTGCATTTGTGCCGATGTCTTTTTTTCTGTCCTCATACCTGGGTTGATAATGTGACTAGATACAGGATTCAGGGTTGGAATTCATTTTCTTCCATCTCTGTTTTTTTTGTCCTCCTTTCTGAGATTTCTTATTTAATTTCAAACTTTTTGCTGAGTTTTTTTTTTTTTTAATCATACCTTTAGTTTCTAAGAGCTCTCTGAGTGTTCCTTTTTTTTTTTTTGCGGTACGCGGGCCTCTCGCTGTTATGGCCTCTCCCGTTGCGGAGCACAGGCTCCGGACGCGCAGGCTCAGCGGCCGTGGCTCACGGGCCCAGCCGCTCCACGGCATGGGGGATCTTCCTGGGCCGGGGTACGAACCTGCGTCCCTTGCATCAGCAGGCGGACTCTCAACCACTGCACCACCAGGGAAGCCCAAGAGTTTTCTTTTTTATCATAAGATTTGCATTTTATCAATTTTTTCCATCTACCGAAATGCTTATATAATTTCTCCCTTTATTCTGTTAATGTGATTAATTAAAGGGACTGATTTTGAATGTTAAACCAAACTTTCATTCCTGGAATGTATGCTCTCAGTATACAATATGATGCATTTTAAATATTTTGCTGGTTAGTCTTATATCTATAATCATGTAAGAGATTTGCCTATAAATTTTCCTTTCTTATAATATCCCTGGTTCAGGTTTTGGTATCCAAGTTATGCTGGTCTCATAAAACAAGCTAGGAAGTATTCCCTCTTTTTGATGCTCTGAATTAACTGCACTTAATGTCCTTTAATTTTTCTTTTTAATGACTATAGGATCTGAGATGATGTCCCCTTTTTCGTTCCTGATATCAGTAACATGGACCTTTTTTTTTTCGTTGATCAGCCTTGCCAGGAGCTGATCAAGTTTACAGTGTTTTCAAAAAACCAATTATTTTTGGTGTCATTATTCCTTCTATTGTATGTTTTCTATTTCAGTAAATTCTCCTTTATTATCCCCTGTCTTCTACTATCTTTGGATTGCATTTACTTTTCTTTTTCTAACTTCTTGAGATAGATATTTAGATTGCTGATTTTCAATTTTCTTCTTTTCTAATGGAAGCTTTTAAGGCTATAAATTTCCTCTAAACACAGATTAAGGTGTATCCCATACATTTTTATAGATCATATTTTCATTATCATTCTGTTAAAAATATTTTCTAATTTCATTGCAATCTCTTAATACATGGTAAACATTAAATTACTCTACTCACTATTGATGGGCAGTTTCTCATCTTTTGTTATTATAAACAATGTTACAATGAATAACACTGTGCAAATGTCCATTCATATGTATATCTATAGGATAAAATTCCGGAAGTGAAACTGCTAAGTCAAAGGCTAAATGTATTAGTAATTCTGAAAGATGTTGCTACATTGTCTTCATAAAGATTATACCACTTTATACTAGCAATTTATGAGAATGCCTCTCACAGAAAGATTTTTAAGCTGGAGAATAATAAAATCAGAAGGCTCTGATTTAGGTATAGAAGATGCCTAGCAGTGTTTCACAACTGGGATATGCCAATTTGGGGACACATTCTTGGGAATCCATCTATGAGCTCTCTTTAAGAAAATAGATATGTTATGTTTTCATTTTAATATTAACCTTAATAAAAATATTCTGAATCATGGATAAACATGTGAGTAAGTACTGCCATGTGACTTTGGTGCCTATGTTTACAGTCATTTTGGCACAATGCAGGACTACTTTAAAAGGCCAGAGAAGTTAACGGGGGACATACTTAAGAGCAAAATCTATTCTTTCACCTCTTAAAAGTCACCTCTCCCTGTGATCTTTAACATCCATTAAAATAAAATGAGAGAGGGGCTTCCCTGGTGGCGCAGTGGTTGAGAGTCTGCCTGCCGATGCAGAGGACACGGGTTCGTGCCCCGGTCCGGGAAGATCCCACATGCCACGCGGCGGCTGGCCCATGAGCCATGGCCGCTGAGCCTGCGCATCTGGAGCCTGTGCTGCGCAACGGGAGAGGCCACAACAGTGAGAGCCCCACATAATGGTAAAAAAAAAAAAAAAAAAAATGAGAGAAGTTCTGCTTCTTGTAATTGTAGAGTAATTCATAGGTAACAGTTATAAATTCTGGACAAAATGCAAAAGGTAATTAGTGGAAGGCACTGGACAGTGACTAAAGGCAGGCAGATATTGGAGCAGAGTCAACACTTGGCAGACAGGAATGGCACTGGTTTTCCAGTTTTTATAGCTTTTAACCTGAGAATAGTTCCCCTATGTAAGTCTTCCTGGTTGCAGAATCGGAGGACAGAGATTAGGGTGACCATAGCAGTTGTAAAGTGAGGAATCCCAGAAAGAAGTAAGCACTGAGTGGGAGCCACGACTTCTGAGTATAACCCCCACTCAGATCTCTGGGTAACCCCTGAACTATGTATGTATGAGGCAGACTCCAGCAGAATAAAGCCAGTGGACACAGGGAGATGCCCAGAGCTATGCAGGAAATATAACTATTCAGGAAATTTAATCATTTGTTTATTTTTCTTTTTGCCAAATTAAATGTCCTTAATATTTGGATTTTTAGGAAAGTCAGTTAACATCATCCTGATACTAGTGGAATGTTTTGTTTGTTTCTTCCATGGAAGTGTATTTTTTTTTTTAAATTGTAGTATAGTTGATTTAGGGAATGTTTTAAAATTAAAAATTAACAATTTAAACTTAAAAATCAAATTTTATTTTTTAAATGAATGGTATTACAAATTACTGACTTTTTACTTTTAGATAATTTAATACTGTCTTAACACAGTTTTGTAATATAAGTAGTGCTCTTTAAACTATTCACCTCTACCACACTAGGTACAGTCCAATGGTTTGGGAAATTATTTGTATTATTATTATTTTTTTTTTTTTTGCGGTACGCGGGCCTCTCACTGTTGTGGCCTCTCCCGTTACGGAGCACAGGCTCCGGACGCGCAGGCTCAGTGGCCATGGCTCAAGGGCCCAGCCGCTCCGCGGCATGTGGGATCTTCCCGGACCGGGGCACGAACCTGTGTCCCCTGCATCGGCAGGCGGACTCTCAACCACTGCACCACCAGGGAAGCCCTGTATTACTTTTTAACCTCTAAAAATATACTATTTCTATAAATATAAAAGCAGGTCTAATCAACCTAAGGATAACTAAGAAAGAACCATAGAGATAAAGAATATCCTTGGGCTTCCCTAGTGGCGCAGTGGTTAAGAATCTGCCTGCCAATGCAGGGGACAAGGGTTCGAGCCCCGGTCTGGGAAGATCCACATGCTGCGGAGCAGCTAAGCCCGTGAGCCACAACTACTGAGCCTGCGCTCTAGAGCCTGCAAGCCACAACTACTGAGCCTGTGTGCCACAACTACTGAAGCCCACGTGCCTAGAGCCTGTGCTCCACAACTAGAGAAGCCACAGCAATGAGAAGCCCGCGCACCACAATGAAGAGTAGCCCCCGCTCGCCACAACTAGAGAAAGCCCACGCACAGCAACAAAGACCCAACCCAGCCAATAATAAATGAAAGAAAGAAAGGAAGGAAGGAAGGAAGAAAGAAAGAAAGAAAAAGAATTTCCTGATTTCCTGAAATAGTACTTAAAGCAGCTTTATAAGGAGAAAAGTGACATTGAATATAAGGCTGAATTAATAGAGGAAGTTTGGGTTTACCAATTAAACTCTTGAAAGAATATGGTGAGGCTGGTGAAGTACCTATTGCTTTAAATGGGGTGAGTGTGGGAGTGGGGCTGTGTTTTAACCGAAAACCTACCCTTCCATTCGCCTAGAGCAGCTGGGACATTCTCTTGCCTTAGGAGGCAGCCAGGAGGGCAGACCAAATGCTCCCTCAACAGCAATCTACCTCTATTACTCCGATTCTTTGGTCACCATGGGATTAAAATATTAAAACAACTAATCTTCTAATATGGCAGAGTGTCAAATGCACTGAATACCAGTCCTCTTGGAATCAAATAAAAGGAGTTCTTGTGGGATATAAATAAATAACAGAAACAAATCTTTCCAATACCAATAGCTATCCAATGAAAACTTAGCTCTTAATTTTCAAGAAATAAAAATTATTATCAGTAATCCAGAATGTGCTCTTAAACACAGAGTATTCCACCAAAATCCACAGTATTAGATTTAAGAGCACTAGATAAATTATACTTTCACAAAAAGATATAAAATAATGCTTAGCTGGCACCTATACATTCTCACTAGAATTTTCATGCCACAAAGACTCCCAAACGTGAGCTAACAAACACCATGGCTAAATCCTCAATTCAATTATGCCAACTACATATTAGGAGCTAATAAGCACTGAAGAAGATAAACTGTTTGTGCTTTCTAAAACCTGATAACCTAGCAGAGGGATCAGACAAGCAAAAAGTCTAAAATCAGAATGTGGTAAATGTTATATAAGGAGTTTAAACAATTTCTCTGTAAGTTTAAATGAAGGGGTGTGCATGTCTACTTATGATATAGCCTACATGGAAAAGGCATCACTTGAGTTGTCCTAAAAGAGTCAGTAGGATTAAAAAACTTAAAACAAATTTTTAACAGAGTAACAATATGCATATAGCTTTCAAGAATCAGAGCAGTACAAGGTTCACAACGAAAAATAATAGACCTATTTTTTCCCTCGTCAGATCCCTGTTCCCCAGATACAACCCCTTTCAACTTTCTTTTGCTGTTCACTTCCACATTGCTTATAAACATGCTAGACTGTCCAATTTAAAGTGTATTCATTGACTTCCTATTAAGGAAGATAAGGATTTGGCTTTCTTCTACCTTTGTCGTCTGCTCCTTTGGCTTCCTCCTCCTCCTCTCCTACAGTTAATAATTCCTCCTCAGTGCCAACTCTGTCCTTCATAACTATGCTTATTAGTTTATGTTCTATTTATTTTCTTATGTGTCTGTTTCCTCTATCAGACTGTGCTATACTCATCTTTGCATACCCATGTGCACATCAGTGCCTGCTCCTTTGTGGGACTCAAGTTTGCTGAACTGAATTAAATGCAAAGTAATCCGCCAGCATAAAACATGATGAGGTACCATCTGGAGACAGCCACAATACCACAGGTACAGTTAACTGACACCAGCAGGGCTGGTATGACAAGAATAACTCAGAAATGCGGAAACTACTTGTCACCAAAAATAGATTTATGGACAAGAACAGATCCTGTCAAATTTAACGTATCAGAAGATCTCCCAGCACTCAATTCCCAGAAGTTTTGCTTTGAGCCATCGTCCTTAGGTAAGCTGCTCAGGCCTCATCCTCAACATTCTAAAACGTAGTATTTGTAGCTTCCTCCTGCACCCACTAGAAAGGTTTAAAAAAAACCCCACTCAGCTATGTGAAAAACAATTTCAGCAACTCAGATATAAACTTTTTTCCACTTTAATAGAGGAATAAACCAAGGCTCTAAGGTAGCAAACCTAGGGTCATATAGGAGAGAATTTTGAGTGACTTTTTAAGGTTTGTGTAGAAAGGGAGATGGCAAATACTCAGCACCTAGACTACTGCTTCCCCTCACAGTCAGGGACAATTGAGCCTGTTACGCCTTCCCCTTGAGTCCTGCTCCTTGAAAGAGTCAAAGCCATAGCAAACTAACATGCCACTTGAGGGCATAAACAATGAGATGGCATTGTTTACACCTCAAATTTATTTATTATATCTTTTTTCGTATTACATCCTTTGAGACACAGATGCTTGCTGAATGAACTGAACTATACAGTAAGCAAAATATAAGATTGGTATATTTGCTTAAGAGAATCACTATTATGTTTTCCATGAGTCTAATGACATTTAAAATTTTTTCTTAAGGCTTTTTTTCTTAGAGTAGTTTAAGGTTCACAGCAAAATTGAGGGGAAGGTACAGAGATTTTTCCATATCTCCCTAATGACTTTTAAAATAATTTTTATTTTGAAATAATTTCAGACTCAAAGAAAAGTTACAAAAATAGTGCAAAGAATTCATATATATGCTTCACCCAGATTCCCCAAATATCATTATTTCCCATATTTACTTTATCATTCTTTTTCTCCATATATATATTTTCTGATGTATATATTTTCTGATATATATATATATATATATATATGTATATATATGATCTTTCCTCAATTTTTGAGAGTAAGTTACAGATGGTGTGCCCCCTGAACACTCCCATGAGCATTTTCTAAATACAAGAACAGTCTCTTATATAACCATGCTGCAATGATCAAAATCAGGAAATCAACACTGATACTATTACCTAATCTACAATCTACAGATTACATTCAAATTTTGCCAAGTGTCCCACCAATGTCTATAACAAAAAAAAGAAAAGAAAAAAGACAGAAACAAAGGAATAAAGAAACAAGAAAAGAAACAAAAAAAAAGGTACCATGCTTTAGGAAGAGGAGAATAGCAGTGAAATAAATAACACAGGGTGAAGTATCAATATCAAAAGGGAATATATTTTTTAACATCTTTATTGGAGTATAATTGCTTTACAATGGTGTGTTAGTTTCTGCTGTATAACAAAGTGAGTCAGTTACATGTGTACATATATCCCCATACTCCTCCCTCCTACCCTCCTTATCCCACCCCTCTAGGTGGTCACAAAGCACTGAGCTGATCTCCCTGTGCTATGTGCTGCTTCCCACTAGCTATCTATTTTACATTTGGTAGTGTATATATGTCAGTGCTACTCTCTCACTTCATCCCAGCTTACCCTTCCCCCTCCCCATGCCCTCAAGTTCACTCTCTACGTCTGCGTCTTTATTTCTGTCCTGCCCCTAGGGTTCATCAGAACCATTTGTTTTTTTTTTTTGTAGATTCCATATATATGTGTTAGCATACGGTATTTGTTTTCTTCTTTCTGACTTACTTCATTCTGTATGACAGATGGTTTTCTCAGAGTATATGCCCAGTAGTGGGATTGCTGGGTCATATGGTAGTTCTATTTTTAGTTTTTTAAGGAACCTCCATACTGTTCCCCATAGTGGCTGTATCAATTTACATTCCCACCAACAGTGCAAGAGGGTTCCCTTTTCTCCACACCCTCTCCAGCATTTATTGTTTGTAGATTTTTTATGCTGGCCATTCTGACCAGTGTAGGTGATACCTCATTGTGGTTTTGATTTGCATTTCTCTAATGATTAGTGATGTTGAGCATCCTTTCATGTGTTTGTTGGCAATCTGTATGTCTTCTTTGGAGAAATGTCTATTTAGGCCTTCCACCCATTTTTGGATTGGGCTGTTTGTTTTTTTTGATATTGAGCTGCATGAGCTGCTTGTATATTTAAGAGATTAATCCTTTGTCAGTTGCTTCGTTTGCAAATATTTTCTCCCATTCTGAGGGTTGTCAATAAAGGGAATATTTAATAGGCAAATATACTCCAGGTAAGAAGTAATGAAATCTGAGCTAGGCTATGGCATTGAAATAAGAAGAGGGAATAGAAACAAACATTGCAGAGGTACCTTTCATAGGAAATGGTGGCTGGATTTGAGAGAGAGGATAAAATTTTAAAGTGTAAGAGTCAAAGAACTCCAAAATTTTTATTCTGGGTGAGGGCAGAATGATGTCACCATAAACCCCAATTGGAAAGCCAGGAGAAACAAGTTGGTGTGAAGGAAAATGAGTTCAGTTCTAGACATATTAGGTTTGAAGAAGCAACAGGGTATCCAGGTGGAGGCAAGGAAGTTAAGTGAGGATTTGGAACTTGGCAGAAAGACTGAGAGCTGGAGGTACACCTACAGAGGATCCACTGCTACATAGTCTCCTATTATGGACTCAACCTCCACAGGAAAAAAAAAAGAGGACTAAAAACAGGCTCCTAGAGAAGGTCTATACTTAAGTAATCTCTGTGTGTTTGTGTGTGTATTCCTGTATTAAATGGAAGGTTAGACAAAAAGACCTAGCTAGCCCTTTCTACTTCTCAGATCCAATCCAATGACTTTAAGTAACTAAAATATAAATAATGATCAGCGAGAGTTATGCTTAACCACTATTCACTTAAAAGTTAAACTCTAAGAAGTTTTTTGAAAATTTGGGGGACATAATATTTCCAACAAAACTTAATTAGAAAACGAAAAGCATTTTTTGAATACCAATGGCAGGCATTGTCCTTGACTCTAGAGAAATCTGAAAGTGAAAAAAGACGTGGTGAGCCCCCAGAGGGCCAACAAGGTGGGATAGAGCACTTCATTTCCAAAGCTTATTATGTCCAGATTCATATACTGAAAAATGACTTAGCAAATCAGATTTTAGGTTATGTCTTGGTTCTATGTTAACATTAAAAATTTCTTTCATGTATATCTATAACTTCTTATAAACATTTGAGAAGAAATTAAGCATATCTTCTAACTAGAGGATAGAGATTTTATCTTATTTGAAATGATGATTCGCCTCTTTCAAATCTTCAACTTCATTACAGAAACACAGAATTCAATCCATAATATAGTCAAACCTCAATTAAGACCACTTATTTAATACCATCAGCATCCTGAATGGTGCCAAACTAAAATGCTTTGTTTTCTTAAAGAAAAGGGAAAACAACTGCTGGGGCAGAAAAGAGAAAAGAACTTGGGGGTGGTGAACATAAATAAAATCAGTCAAGCAGAACTAAAAACTTGAAGATTAAATTTAATGTGTAACTTTCCATTTTCCAACTGGAAGCTTTGAATAGTGACTTATGACTAAAACATCCAGCCTTTTCCAGGGAAAAGCTAGGGCCCAGAGGCAAAGCAATAGAAAACAAGAGATGACAAGAAAAGCAGACAGGAAGAAGAGAATCAGAAGTAGAGGTGAAATGAGCAATAATTATAAGTGCTGATAGACAAAAGGCCCATAAGAAAAACTGAAGATAGGACAATGTTTCCTTCTCCCGGGGAAAAAAGCCACTTTTAGTTCAAGAGGCACTCTAATGACCTCACTCCCAGGTAAGTAATTTGGGGGCCAGGGCTGAGGGTGGTAAACCTCTAAACCTGCATCATTAGTACCTGTGTATACCACTTAGGTGTGAACCACTTTAGTGTTACTCACAGTTACTGGGAAAAGGTGACGTGAAACCTCATTATGTTGAATAACTGATTTTTACTATATTAATTATATTCTACTTTATTCTAGATTTTATACTAAAAAATTATTATAGAAATTTAAGCCTCACAAAAATTATGGATGAAACACTAGAATATGAAAATCTAGATTATATAATTTGAGCATTTCAATACCTTGATTGAAAGGGGTAAAATCTATTTGGTATCTATTAAATAGTATGCATTTTAAATGTGAACTTATTAAATTCTTATAACTACCCGACGAAAATGCTTTTGTTGCAATTACTCAAATGATTATTAAACCAAAATTCTAAATTGTGGGCAATTTCTTTTTTCAATTAATCCATTCACACTGTAAAAAACAAAAAAAAAAGGCCTAAAATAGTACAAAGAGAAGTAAGAGTCCCTCCCCAGAGGCATTCACTGTCAACAGTCAAATACCAACCATTCAGCAGTCACTGTGCTGCCTTTTCTGGGGGGATGGGGTGGGACAGGGGAGAGGTAGCAATTACTTTTTGGACTTTTAAGTGCTGCATGCCAAATATACAATTAAATTATAACTAAGCCTTTATTATACTGGTTTTTAAGATGCCTCTCAGTTTCAGAGATGTTAACATGTGAAAAAATATGTATCTTAATGGGTGAAATATGGTATATGATGTCTCGCTGATTGTGTTTTTCAGAATTTAAATGCAGTATCTAAGAAGTAACACTACTTTATGGGATGGGCTTCAAATATCACCTTTATAACTATCAACTATAAGAAATATAATTAGAAAATCATCAATCATACACATGTTCCCAAGTAAATGTGGCTTTTCTAATCTTTCCATTGATCTGACCCTGCCCTCATACCACACTGCTTTAATTACACTAAGCCTTGACATCTGGTAGGAAGAATTCCTCTGTCTTGTTCATCTTCAACACTATCTTAGCTATTCATTTATCTTTACTCTCTCAAATGAATTTCAGAACCATTTGTCAAGTTTCCAGAAAAACCCTCCTGGATTCTGATCATAATCCTCCTGGATATAATGTATTTGCAATTATGTTAAATTTATAGATTAATTTGGGAGAACTGACATCTCTATAATTTTCAGCCTTCCCCTCTATGAACACAGTATCTCTTTCCACTTATTCAGGTCTTTTATGTTCTTCGATGCAGTTTTATATTTTCCTTCATAAAAGTCTTCTACATTTTTTCTTAAGTTTTATTGGTAGATACTTTATAGTCTTCTTGCTTCTCAGATAAGTATCTTTAAAAAAATTACATTTTCTATTTATGTCAGTAAAAAGGGATAATATTGATTTTTTTCTGTGATGATTTTATATCAAGATTGCTAAACTCTATAAATAGAAGGTGAACTCAGTTTCTTGGGTTTTCTATGTAGACTATTGTGATGGTTAACTTTTTTTTTTTTTTTTGCGGTACGCAGGCCTCTCACTGTCGTGGCTTCTCCTGTTGCGGAGCACAGGCTCTGGACTCGCAGGCTCAGCGGCCATGGCTCACAGGCCCAGCTGCTCCGCGGCATGTGGGATCTTCCCGGACCGGGATACGAACCCCTGTCCCCTGCATCGGCAGGCGGACTCTCAACCACTGCGCCACCAGGGAAGCCCTAACTTTGTTTTTATATTTGAAAACTCTAATGGTTTACACCTATGAAAATATGTTACCTATTTACTTCCAATGGATATGTAATTTGAGTAGTTTTCCTCTTTAAAGGCAGGCTTTTGTGGCAATTGTGATCTTCCTTGGGACCAACTACTCCCTTAGTAACTTAGTTGCCATGTGTTGAGATCTTTGACGAGGAGATAAATGGCTTATAAAGCAATCAATTCTATCCAGGTCCTATCAGCATCATTTTTTGATATGAATACCTATACACATTTACCTCAAACACTTTAAAAAAAGAAAGGTCTATATTAAAAAAATCTCAAGGAGTTGTTGCAGAATATTCAATAAATGGTTTTGCTGTTGTTCATGCAAAAGACATAGGCATATTAAAATATTAAAAATTTGGAAGTGTAAGTCATTGCTAAATTATCAATTCAATCATTTAGAAAATCTTACATGACTTAATGATTTAAAAACAAATTCCATTTCTATTAATACAAATCTACTTACCCCAGTTGAGTACATATTTATCCTTGATATTTGCCCTTTAAGTTAATTACTTTCACTCAAGAGTGTCAGGCGATCAAATAATCATAGTTCCTCTAGAATGCCATTTTTAGAGACTTTTATCACTCAGTGAAAATAACTACTTCAAATGATATTTTCATATTAAAAATTCAGCATAAGAATGATTTTGAGCCAACTGTTTTCACTATCAATTATAATTTAATATTAAAACATTCACAATGTCCTGAGATAGTACTTTATGTTGGCTTTACGCTGAGTACTAATGTGTAATTCTTACCTGTAATGTACATGTGTGACTACTGGTTTCCTGTATCCAAGGATCCAGGTTTGAATATCTATGGGTTCAGCTTTGGGATAAGCTATGGTTGTATCTATTATCCACTGGAGGCCTTTCGATCTGCTGTCTGAGAACAATATAAAATTGGATCAATTTTTATATTATTTGCAGCAAATAACATAGTACAGAATTATAAAGCATACTGATATATCCTTTGCTTTAAGAGAATGAACTTTGGCGTTACTGTTCTTTAGGATGAAATTAAGCATTTCCTATTACATTATAAAATGGCTGAATCTCAAACAAATTAAACAACAGAGTGCTATAGTTTATTGGACATGCATCATTTAAGCATTCAATACAATTATGCAGTATCAAGGTCTAATTTACATTTTATCTCTCATAAAAACTGGCCTACAAAAAAAGTCAGTAGCTAAAGTATCACATCACAAAAGCGAAAAGCAGACCTTAAAACAAAAAACTCCACTCACTAAATATAACACAATATAATAGAAACACCAAGTTTTGTGATACTTGGGAGGCATTAATAAATATTGAAATAAGGTAATAAAATTAAGCATTTTATTGATGCACATGATCATCAGTTGCTGCTCTTGTTCAAAACAAACAAAAAACTCCTTCCATTTTAGCAAGAGTTATATAAAAATAAAGCAATAAATCTGTCTACCCTTTGGTAGGTACAACAGGTAACTACCGTTGTGAGAGGGGCTGGGGAAGTTCTGTTTACTTTGGTCCTCTGCGCGCTGTTTTTATTCCCAGCACGGAGTACAAAGTTGAGCAAGAAGCATGGACATATATATATACACTACCAAACGTAAGGTAGATAGCTAGTGGGAAGCAGCCGCATAGCACAGGGAAATCAGCTCGGTGCTTTGTGACCGCCTGGAGGGGTGGGATAGGGAGGGTAGGAGGGAGGGAGACGCAACAGGGAAGAGATATGGGAACATATGTATATGTATAACTGATTCACTTTGTTATAAAGCAGAAACTAACACACCATCGTAAAGCAATTATACCCCAATAAAGATGTTAAATAAAAGAATTGAGACGAGAATTCTCAAAGAGAACGCTGATAGCTAGACTTTAAAGTGTAATGGTCTACCCTTTGTTTGAAGTATTTAAAGGATCCCTAAAAAAATAAAACTTATTTTTAAATATAAGGCCAAATGTACAGTAGGAATCAATAATATTTTACTTAAAATATCAAATAATTAAAAACTGGCCTTAAATTCTTTTAAAATTTTAGACAACATTCTGAAAGGGAAGAAATAATCATATAAGACGTAAGCTTAAAAAATTTAATTTTTAAATAACATATTGCTAAAGGAACAGAATGTATGTAAAGAGACACATTTTAACAAGCTACCAGTGATGTACATGCTATAATGTTTAGGGGTAAAGTACACTGATGTCTGCAACTTACTTTGAAATGCGTTAAAAAAATACAACCAAGATGGACTAATAGATGGATAGAAGGATGGAGAGAGATGTGATAAAGCAAATATAGTAAAGTGTTAATTATAAAATCTAGTTGGCCAGCTCATGGATATTAACTGCAAAATTATTTCAACTTTTATGTATGTTTGAAAATTTTTATAATAAAATGGTTGGGAAAAATCACCAGAGTTCAGTTTAATATCTATTAAATCATACAATAAACAAAAGAATACTAATCCTTTTAAAGTTAATTAGAGGGACTTCCCTGGCGGTCCAGTGGTTAAGACTCCGCACTTCCATTTCAGGGGGCACAGGTTCAATCCCTGGTCAGGGAACTAAAATCCCACGTGCCGCACAGGGCGGCCAAAATAAATACATAAAAACTTAAAAGTTAATTAGATACAACTTAATTTTTATATGTGTATGGACGGACCTCACATTAAAACAGACATGAAGGCATGGTTTTTGTTTATATGGAATAAAATACTAAATAGTGAGTATGAAAACTAAAGAAAATAAAACACAAAATGTCCATACCAAAGCAGAGAAGCAAATGGTAAAATCTAAGTAAAACTAGTTTTGGGGTATACGGTTTTCTAAAATTTCTTATGATTTTCCTAAGCTGCTAGAATAAAAACTTTTTTCTTGATAGGTAAGAAGTGGATTTATTTAGAGAGATACACATTCCATAGACAGAATGCTGTCCATCTCGAAAAGCAAGACTGGCCCTGGGAGAATCACACTCCACAGACAGAGTGTGGGCCATCTCAGAAGGCGAGAGGCCTAAATTTTAACTAAGGTAAGATAAGTAATAAACAATTTCACTTTGGTTATAAACAGAGATTGCTTCTCTCCAAAAGAAAAAACCATTTTTCTTCCCTCTTGTGTAATCAGTATGACAAGCGCCCATTCATTTCTCTGAGATCTAGACCACAGGGTATTGACTGGGTAAAACTACTTAAAAGCAGCGGTATTTATTAGCACAATTAATCCTATTTGGAAGACCTTTGCCTTCAAGCTTTGGCTTGGCTGACATTGCCACAGTGTCTCTCCAGCAGTGAAGCTATTCTGAACCTTCCTTTTCTATTAAAAGACTCTTTCAATTTGTCTTTTTAATAGATGATGAAACATTAAGAGAGCTGACTGCCAGGCAGCTGTTTGGAAAAAACAAATGAAAGGAAAGCTCAGCACAATCTCACGGGCATTATTTCCATGTTTGGTCCTTACCATCACCTAAAATAACACATATTTCTGAGGGCCAATCATTCCCATTTTATTTTATCTGAAGAATATTAAAAGAAATAGCAAAATGTTATTACGGAAACAGGCCTATTAAGTTTCTTTCAGCTTTTTAATTTATAATTTATCACCAAACTTTCATAGTGTCTTGGATGAAGTAGTTCAAAACAGTCTTCATGCTGTTGGCACAAATATCTTCTGCAAATATGCACAATTCACTAGGCTGTCTCCAAGACAGTTGCATCTTTTTTTGTTCAGTTTTGTTTGTTTTTTTAAATAAATAAATTTATTTATTTATTTATTTTTGGCTGCACTGGGTCTTCGTTGCTGCGCGTAGTCTGCCTCTAGTTGTGGCTTCGTTGCGGTGCCTGGGCTTCTCATTGCGGTGGCTTTCCTTGTTGTGGAGCACAGGCTCTAGGCGCACAGGCTTCAGTAGTTGTGGCTCACGGGCTCTAGAGCATAGGCCTCAGTAGTTGTGGCACACGAGCTTAGTTGCTCCGTGGCATGTGGGATCTTCCCGGACCAGGGATCAAACGCGTGTCCCCTGCATTGGCAGGCGATTTCTTAACCACCAGGGAAGTCCACAGTTGCATCTTTGAGTATGGTTTACTTTTTACTGGCCATAAAAGTAATACATACTGACTATATTTTTTTAATTCAGAAAAGTATTAAGAAATGGAGAAAAATTATCCATAATGTTACAACTCAGAGAAGCAATCACTGCTAATATTCTGAAATCTTTCCTTTCACTGATTTTCTACTGCCTTATTATTTACATATTTGAGCTCATATTGTTTACACAAGAGTTGTATGTTTCTCCTACCCCGTTAACATTATAGACCATAAGAATTTTCCAAGCCAATAAACATCATTTGTAATGGCTGTGTTGTATTCTGTTAGATGGATATTTAATAATTACTCATCTGTTCTCTCTTCTGGCTATTTCCAATTTCTTGCCATTAGAAATAATGCTGTGATAAACTACTTTGCCAGTATTTCAGATCATTCCCTTTTGATAAGTATTATTTGCAGTAGAATAACTGAGTAATTTATCAACATTTTAAGGCTCTTAGTAAATACTGCCAAACTTCATTAAACTCATTCTCTGTATTAAAAACAAAAAAACTTTCTAAATTTGATAACTGCAAAAAATATAAATCATTATAATTCCATTTGCATATCTATGATTAGTTTCTCAAATTTGTCATTTCTATTCCTGTATCTTTTAATCCAGCAATTCCACTTCTACGAATTAATACTACAGACATGTTCCACAAATCTGTAAGGATATTTACAGGAATGTTGACTGCAGCAGTGGGAATGGCCACGAGTAAGGTGTACAGTAAGGGAGAGATACCTTCGACTTTATACATTCCTATATTATTTGAATAAATTATTGTAAGCATGGACTACTTTTGTAGAAACATTAAAAAGTTATATTTTCATCTTCTCCCTCAGTATTATTTCTGTTTGACAAAAATTATAAATATAAAAAAGAACAATGTTATCTTCTGGAACTCCAGAAAATCCTTTAATTCCAAGAAAAGAAAAAAATGCTAAAAACCATCATACCTAATTCCTTAGCATCTCCTCCTGCTGGACTTCCATTTTCCTGTCGTGCTACAAGTGCATTCAGAATAATTTTTGTTGCCCCAATCCTTGGCAAAGTGACATGTGTAAGAAATGGCAAGTTATTTTTCTTGGCAAATGCCTGACTGGTTTCTCGCCTCTTCCTGAGGAAGCCCCCTTCTGGAAACAGAACAATCCATTTTCGATCTCTGTTCCTGTAATTATTTTCTAGGTGCTTCTTGAGAAGAAGAAGCTGTTGGTCACGATGAGATTTTCCCTAGAAGGTAGACACACATAGAGTAAGTACAGTCACATTTGAAATTTAAAGGCTGTAAAATTAAATAGAAATAACTGCTTCTAGAGTAAATCCCAATCATAGGCTAGAATAGTGATTTCCCCCCACTTACTTCCCCTTTTGACCATACTGGAAAAAGTAAGTTATTAGCACTTACATAAATAAACCCTTCCCCCTGCAGAAAAAAATTGCTCTAATTGCCCCCGAAAGTTCATTCATTCATCATCAGTGAGTATTGACTGAGTACCTACTACTTACTTGCCAGGCACTGTCCTGGAGATGGAGAAGTAAGAGACATTCACGAAGCTTACTTGAATGGGGAAGATATATAATACATATGCATATGTATATGTGCATATGTACAAATGCAACTGGTGATAAGGTTAGGAAGAAAAGTAAGAGACTAGAGAAGCTCAACAGGGTCAGGAAAAGCAGCTCCAAGGAGGTGAAATTTGAGCAAAGAGCTGATAATGTGAGGGAATACACCATGTGAAGATGAGTGGCAGAGTACTCCAGGTGACGAGGAGAAAAAGGACAAAGGCCCTGAGGTGGGAACATGTTTGGCATGTTCAGAGAACTGTGGCAAGATCAGTGTGGCTGAAAATTGCAGAGAGAGGCAGAGGACATATAAGAAAGGCCTTGAGCTTGGTTAAGTAGTAGTTTGGGATGCAATATCATTAGATAGTTTTCAAAAAGGGAGAGTCATGATCTTATTTACTTAAAAAAAAAATCTGCTGGCTCCAGTAACAAAAAGACTACAGGAAATAAGTTAGGAGACTCCTGTAGAGTCTGGACAAGGGAGTTTGATGAGATTCAACTGTGGGATATCGATGAGAGGTGCACACATTCAGGGAAAAATCTGAAAGCTAACAGGACATTCTGATAGACTGGATCTTAGTTGTGAGGGAAAGAGAGGAAAGAGGATAACTTGGAGACCGAAAAGAGGAACCTAGAAGCTTTTTTAGGAAAGCCCAAAACCCATGACTAAATATAAGAAGGTTCTTCCTTTCAGTATGGTCAATTCGCTAATAATTTTCCAGCCAACACAATTACAGAAGCTCCCCAAAATAATTTGTACACTTTCAGTCTTTAGACTAAATTATTCTAAATGCAAACTAAGTAACAATTTTCTTAGCTAATTTACAGAATTGAATTGATTATAATTAAGCTTTACTTTTAAGTTCCCTAGAGTACATGTAAAATATTTTTAATATTCTTGGAAATATCTTGTCAAAAATGTTTAGTAGCAAAGTCCCAAGAGATTTTCTTTAACATTAATACTTTTTTTCTCTCCCCTTCCCCCATGTTATAGATTTTTATTACTATCAAACAGGGGAAAAATTTTTGCACTTCAGAAATGAATTTGTAAATCTCTCCTGTCTTCGCCTCCAGTGACACTCTAAGATATGAGGTTAGTTTCTTCCTTAAGTTGTTCTGATCATTGTTTATTTTGTCTCAACCTTGTTGTGGCCAATCCCCATTCCCAATTCTTCCTAGGGTTCCAGTGCCTGCTTTTTTCCATCTCTCTGCTCAGAAAAACCAAGGGTGTTTCCAGAAAAAACTAGACAATTACACAGAATATGAAAAACAAAAATATGTTTTGTATATAAAACTGTCTGGAGGGGACTTCCCTGATGGTCCAGTGGTTAAGACTCTGTGCTCCCAGTGCAGGGGGCCCTGGGTTCGATCCCTGGTCAGGTAACTAGATCCCACGTCAGGGAACTAGATCCCACATGCATGCCACAACTGAGAGTACTCATGCCACAACAAAGATCCCGTGTGCTGTAACTAAGACCTGGTGCAGCTAAATAAATAAATAAATATTAAAAAAACTGTCTGGAGCAAAGTATAATATATGTGTTTGGGGAGACCTATTTTCATAGAGCTTAGAAGTTTTTCTACACACTTCTAGCTTATTTCTGAATTTGTGATGCTCAGAAGAGGCTTAATTAGATTCACCAGCAATTCATTATGTAATTACTACGTGTAAGGTACTGCACCATCCAGGGTGAAGTGGCTAAATACATAAACACCAGATAAGTGTAGCATTATCATACATAGAAACTCTTGATATCATATTTTGGTTATCCATTTTTGAGAAAATAAAGCATGTAGCATATCAGGGAAACACTATAATGTACTGCTGACTTCTTCTTTTATTATTTTTTTTGAACCCGCAGCCCCTGCATTGGAAGCGCGGAATCTAACCACTGGACCGCCAGGGAAGTCCCTGCATGCTGACTTGATAAGAGGGTATTATTCTTTTTCCTATACTAAACTAGCCCTAATGCTTACGACCCATTCCCAATCCACCTTCCTCCATCAAACCCGTACTCATTCTTCAAATGTATGCCACATATCATCTTCTCCTCTAAGGTTTTTCTGGATTTACAGAAATTTGACGTACTCACTTTTCATACTATGAATTCGCAAAATATTTCCTTATTTATTTATTTAGTATTCTCCCGACTGGTAATCTTATTTATTTAACCATCTCCCAACTGCTAACATAGATACCTTCTGTATCATATAACGGTGACTTGTAAATAAAAATAACAGTGATAATATAGATGATGATAGTGGTAGTCATGATGAAGTTGATGAAAGTAGCAGGGACTGTTCTGAGCGTGTAACACGTATTACTTCATGTAATCCACACAGCAACTCTGTGAGAGGAGTACTCATTATTCTCATTTGAAAAATGAGGAAACTTTGAGAGGTTAAATAACTTGCCCAATTCACACAGCTAAGAAGCAGAAGAGCTGAGAATGTGGCAGGCGCTTGGTAAACTGTTTAGAAGCGAGGAGGGTAGAGATTAAAATATTTGCATTTTAATGTTTATGCATACTCAAATTCAGACTGAAATAAATGTTTTAGGAAAAAAGATTCCCAGCTCCCTCAGATAACTAGAGCTGGCTGTATCTATTATAACTGGTTTTGTGATGCCTCTTTTTACAATAAAGAATTAGATTGATCAGGCTACCACTGTGGAAAAAAATGCTCATTACTTACCTGTCTGATAAAGAAGTCTCCGTGAATTAGAGAAACAATTCCAAAGTTTGTGTACTTAAAAATATGATCCATCAACCACATCATTTGAGCAACAACCTAAAATATTTAAAAGCAAGAAATAAATGTTGAATAAAAAAAATAAAAAAACCTGACTATAGTCTAGCCAGTCTCTAAATTTTATGTATAATCATCCAAGCGTACTTTTAATTAACCTAACTATCTTAAATCTGTTACTTCTACAAATAAAGCACTACATGAAAAATTACAGGTCTTCATGCATTCTTTAGAAATGTGTTGTATAATTTCCAAGGATTTTGAGATTTCTCTGCTGTTTTCTGCTACTGAGTTCTAATTTGACTTCATTATATTAAGATAACCTATTCTGTATTAGGTCAATGTTTAAAATGTATTGAAGTTTGTTTTATGGCCCAGGATATAGAATATCATTGTATATGTTCCACAGACGATTAAAAAGAACGTGTATTCTGTGTTTTGGGGTGTAGTATTCTACACGTTTTGATTAGATTTTATTGGTTGATGGTGTCGTTGAGTTCCAGATCATTGTTTTTTTTTGTTTTTTTTTTTTTTTTTTTTGCGGTACGCAGGCCTCTCACTGCTGCGGCCTCTCCCGCCGCGGAGCACAGGCTCCGGACGCGCAGGCTCAGCGGCCACGGCTCACGGGCCCAGCCGCTCCGCGGCATGTGGGATCCTCCCAGACCGGGGCACGAACCCGCGTCCCCTGCATCGGCAGGCGGACTCTCCACCACTGCGCCACCAGGGAAGCCCTCCAGATCATTGTTGATTTTCTGTCTATAAGTTCTATCAGGTGCTGACAGACGGGTACTAAAATCTCCAACTATAATTTTGTATTTATCTATTTCTCCTTTCATCTCTATCAGTTTTTGCTTCATGCATTTTGAGGTTTTGTTGTTTTGTGTTTATGCATTTAAGACTGTTATGCTTTCCTGGAAGATTGGTCCTTTTATGTAACGGTCCTCTTTGTTTCTATTAATTTTCTTTCCTTTGAAGGTTACTTTTTCTGATATTACTATGGCCAATCTCACTGTTTTCTTTGATTAATGTGTTCATTATATATATATATATATATTTATATTTATATCCTTTACCTTAAAACTAACTAGTTCAGTGTATTTGAAGTAAGTTTCTTGTAGACAGAATATTGTTGAATAATATGTTTATCTACTCCACCAATCTTTCTTTAACTTGCTGTATTTAGACTATTTAAACATAATATATTTATTGCTATGTTAGTGCTTAAAAAAATAAAAAATTACAGGTCTTGATTCCAAGTCTTGGATTCCTAGGTCATAGGTATATACATATCACTGGGTAACAAATAAAACTGAATTAACTTCTTAAATTTGAACTTCATGATTTCCAATTTGTTCTATGTAAACAAAACCTTTGGAAATTCTTATATAACTTGTAAAGTTATTTTGAAACAATACAATATGCCTAAGTTATCAAATGAGGGCTCCACGTTTAATTAATAAGCACTAAGGCTTTATAAAATGTGACCTTAACTTCATGGCTAAAATATTAAAAGTCATAAAATATAAAGATGTAAATATAAAAATTTATAAAAATATAAAATATAAAAATATCCAAAATAAAAGAACATTAAAGAATTCATTTAGTCAATAAATACACTGTAAAATTTTTAAAAATTCATTTAGTAGAATGATTTACACATTCTATTATATCACGAAGAGTATTTGTTAGTTTATACAAGGCCTTACTCTTTGCCAGCATAAAAATACTCAGTTTCTTAAACACAAAAATATTATCCACTGCTGATAAGAGTTAATAGCCATATCAAGAGCAGAAGACTTTATTTCAAGCAAATTTCAAAATTAAGAGTAAACAGGATCTAGTAAATGAATTGGTTAATTGTTCTCCCCTGCTGAGATAACAGCATCCCTTGTTATAAGCCTTAAATAAATAAAGTGAAAACTACAGCCTCCATCAAGAAAGCAACAAGGCTCCACTTTGGTTCCTACAGGAATAACAAATGTAAACTTCATCTCTGAGCACCAAATTGTATGAACTAACATATAAGGAAAAAACTAAGCATTGACATCCATGTGTTGCTTTTACAAAAACATTATAAAAGCCCACAAATAATATTCAAGCTTCTGATGTAATTTTTCAGTATCACTGAATAGTTCATTTACATGACTCCTATTCCAACAGTTTTACCATATAAAATAACTTTAAAAAAATAAAGATACATACATGAAAGACTGATTCCCAAATCACTTAATACAGAATAAAATAATCAACAACATCTCATTTTTGAATCTTGTTTTGCTTTGTAATGATAACCACTTTGTTTAGATAAATTGAGATCTGAACTAAATGGAATTTGCGGAAAAGTGCCCCAAGAAACAAAACAAAAAGCAAGTGGAGTCAACCTGTAAAACCTTTGAGCTTTATACACAGTATGAAGTGTGGCTGCAATTTATTGCTCTCTGGGTTTAATACCAACACTAAAGTAACTAGCTTTTATGGTTAATCTTACATTTATAGTGGATTTACCGCCTCAGTTAGAAGGGTAACGTAAAACAAATTCAGTAAGACAGCCAAGCTATCTTCTGAGATTTGTATGGATAATTCTGTCCTAACTTATTTTAGGGGAAATGTTACAAGTCAATAAATATTTATTACATATCTAAAAGTTCTATTGATTGAAATAAAAATTCTTGGTTTTATCATCAATTGCCAGAAAAGGGCAAGACTCCTCACTTCACAGATGCTTATTAAAAAGGTACCAGCACGTTTAGAAAATATAACTAATCCTTTGTTTCATATTTCTGAAAAAATGAGGTCAGTAAACACAAGCTGCCTGAATCAACTCTGTCAACGTTTCACAGGCTGTCACTCAGAACGTTGTTAGGTATTTCCAAGGGACAAAATTGCTCTACATCAATTATTCTTTACCCGGAAGCACGAATTTTCTACATGTCAAAACATCTGGGGAGGCTTACATGAATGGCTCCATTCTTCATATCCTTCTGAAATTTTAGTGGAGCCAATGGTTTTCCCGTTTAGAAGTCTACAAGGACAATTTTGGCTGTCACAATGACCAGGGAGTTCTACTAGCACATAGTAGGTTGCAGCCAGGTAAGGAAAACAATGTGTAGCAGGACAGTCAAGAACAACAGTGCTGTCCTACCAAAATGCAAGCAGTGCCCCCACTGAGGAACAACGACAGGCGCTACAGGAATTCCTGAATTCAAAAAGCTATGTTATGCTCACATCACCGTTAAACTAGTATTTTTAAACTGGCCCACAATTTAGCATTAGCTTTCTTTCTTTGAACGTGCCCATGGAGTATGCAATTAATCAAGTAAACATTCCTACTTGTGAATGTTAATTAATATTGCCCCATACTTATTACGCAGGAGCCAGAAATTTTCATGTTTCCACCTTTTTATTTCTCAATTACTCCTTTATGAAACAAGATAAAAAATTCTTCAAGGTTTCAAATTATTTTGTAATATTAGATAATAACATTAGTATAATTAATCTGAAAATAAAAACAAAATAACTCTGGACAGAAAAATGAACCAAAGACCAACTAAAATCTTTTTACAAGAGCAAACAAATAAACCAAAATTTTTCTTGTCCACAATATCGGTGAATCTCAGATTACCTGATACTCTGGTTAATACAGTTCTCATCTCTGCCAAACTGGAGTTAGAGTAACAAAGTTAGGCATATTTATAGTCACCGTTTTAAGCACTCTTTGAGATTCAAAAACCAACTGAAGACACTGTAGGCCCTCAGAAAAATCACTATAAATATAAGTATCTTATCGGTAAGCATAAAAATGTTCTCCTTGATACAAAGCCAAACAAACTAGTTTTTACACAATTTTAACATCAAGAATTTAGGGGGCAGGCAGTAAATATTATTATAATGCAAATATATCTACACAGTGATATAACAATTCTGAATATGATTCTGAATATAAGAAAGGACTGAATTTATTCTACATTCTAGCAAAATTATGCCTCTGCTTTTCAGATAAACAACAAAAACAGATTCCATAATAAGCAAACATATTTTCCATTTACTGTCACCTCATTTTCTGACCCCTGAGCTGCTGAATGCAAACTCTGGGACGTAAACACACCAGGCGTATTCTTGCCTTAGTGTTTTGGCCAAGATTATTTCACTAAAGAAGAGGCCCTTGCTTCACTACTCTGCCTAACTAAATTCTACTCACCCTTCAAGGTCAAGTTTACGTCCTCTCCCCTCCACAAAGTTTTCTATATCCACCAAGTACATGGTGAGCTCACTTTCCACTGAATATTTCTCACTTTGCAATTAAGTATTGTTTGCTATTCCCTCTCTCCACCTACCACTAGATTATTAGTTGCTTTACGGGGATAGTATCTTATAGGATGGTCTTCTATATTTATAGTCGGTGACCATAAATATGAAACACTTATAAAATACCTATTGATTTGTTTCTTCACTATTAGGCCAAATATTAATTCCATTAATTTTATGTATTTTCTATTTATTTACTTTTCTATGAACATAACCGCTTTACCTACTCTTAAGGTAACAATTATTTTAATGTTAAGGACTGACTTTATTTTAAACCCTCCCAGTTTACAGGTATGTTTTAGTTAGCAATATAAGCAATGTGAAGTCAACAGTTCAAACACAGTCCTAGAACGCTGAATAAAATGGCCCTAATATCTTTCCTTTCAATTTGCTTTCTAAGTGAAATCCAAAATAATATTTACCTTACTTTCTTTTGGCTAAAGATCCCCAAGATCACCTAATTCCCTGTCCAATTTTACTCTTCTATCTTAAGCAAACTGCTTTTTGTGTTTGTATTTCTCAAACTGGCAATCCACCACTCACCTCAAGACAGCCCCATGCTGAACCATATTAACTTTGCTTCCATTTCAGTTATCTTTTTTAAAAAACAGCTTTGTGGAGATATAATCCACATTATCCCAGTTATTTTTCTTTAGGTCTGTAAATTCCTCTCTTAGAATAATTTAGAGTTATATACATAGTATATTTCTCTTTTTAAATTTTTCTAAATTTTCATGAAAAGTATACATATTAAAGTGTAAGTCTACATTCCCAACTGTGGTAAGATCCGTAAACTGATTCTCTGTTAACCTCCCCTTTCTGCAGCCTATCTCTGCCTTCAGGATGGCTTACCAGTCCTTTGTCCTGGAGGCACATCATCAAAGTACACACATCTCCTGTTGCCTGATGATTCACCAACATTACTGCTTCATCTTTCGAAATTGCTTTAATATCTTCCCCCCATTCCATCACTGTAAGAACAAAAAGTTTCAAAGCTGTCATTTAAAAAATGTATACATTTCCAGAAGACTTGTATTAGAAACACTGGTGCACATTAATGATGATACATCACTTAGCTAAAACTTCTAAAAGTTTAGAACTAAGTTTATTTCCTATAAAAATCAGGATGTTCATATTTTATAGAGACCCAAAACATCCGTTAAAATGTAAAACGGCCATACCTTTGATTTAGAAATTCTATTTAAGAGTTTATCCTATAGAAACATTTGTCCAAACAGGCAAAGATATGCACAAAGGATATTTATTGCAACTTACACGTTCAGCAACAGGGGAATGGATAATTTTTATATAATGGAAGAGTATAAACCCATTAAAAGAATGGAGGATATCTCTATACACTAACCCAAAAGGACTTCTTATCAAGTAAACAAAACATACCACAGAACAGTATATAAAATATAATCCCATCTTTTCAAAGAAGGAATAAAATTTACATGCAACTTAATACATTGAAAAAAGTCTGAGGAAATGAATTCAAAACTTAATACTGATCATCATTGGGAGGTGGTTCCCAAAGCCCCCTTAAATTCTACTTTATAATAAAATATGCAAATATTATAAAATGTGTAAGCATTTTCATTTTACAAGAAAACTAATTAAGGATGTTACATTTATTAAAAATCTCCAGATGAAAAGTCAATGCACCAAAGCCTATATGTACACTTTAAGGAAAACAGTGATATCTCCAGGTAGTTACGCCTCATTTTATACCAAATTTACTACACGCAAAAAAATAAAACTGAGCATCAGTGTCAAACATCAGGACTCTACAAAGAAGGTTCTAGGTTCCTCAAATGTCTGACGTGAATTACCAGAGGCTGAATATATGTTAGCATTCACTCATCTCACTCACTGCTATAAGGAAAGAAGTTGAGTCACCTGTGTGTAATAGTTCTGGATGAAATAGGGATGGGAGACCTGTTGCTCACCTGCTTTACCTCTGCCAGCCTTCCTCCTTCACAGTCACCTTTCACTGTCACCCCAATACAGCGGAGCTCCTCATAAGAGTTCATTTGAGAAAAGAGTTCCGTTAATTTTTTTTATTATTAAAAGCCATTTAAGGGCTTCCCTGGTGGCGCAGTGGTTAACAATCTGCCTGCCAATGCAGGGGAAACGGGTTCGAGCTTTGGTCTGGGTAGAGCCCACATGTCGCGGAGCCACTAAGCCTGTGCGTCACAACTGCTGAGCCTGCACTCTAAAGTCCGCGAGCCACAACTACTGAGCCTGCGTGCTACAACTACTGAAGCCCCCACGCCTAGAGCCTGTGCTCTGCAACAAGAGAAGCCCCCGCGCGCCACAACTAGAGAGCCCATGCGCAGCATGGAAGACCCAATGCAGCCAAAAAAAAAAAAAAAAACCAGCCATTAAAGCAAGGTATCTATGCATTCATTTTAAAGATCTTAAAGATTTGTATTAAGGGAATTTCAGCTGGGCTGAACATATATTCAGTTGTGGTACCTACCTGCAAAGTGAGGTATTCCAGTCATTCTCTCAGAAGTTATTACTAACACACGAATAGCTTACACTATACGGTGAAAGTTTTTAAGTTTTTTTTTTTTTTTTTTGCGGTACGCGGGCCTCTCACTGTTGTGGCCTCTCCTGCTGCGGAGCACAGGTTCCGGACACGCAGGCCCAGCAGCCATGGCTCACGGGCCCAGCCACTCCGCGGCATGTGGGATCCTCCCAGACCGGGGCACGAACCCATGTCCCCTGCATCGGCAGGCGGACTCCCAACCACTGCGCCACCAGGGAAGCCCAGTTTTTAAGTTTTTAAAATGAATGCAGAATGGAAACTACATTACAGATGTCAAGTAATCCTTAAGGAATAGATGTAGAACACTGGGGACAGCCCAGCAACACCAACTTTCCTTCACAGCGGCCTTTCCTCTCCCAAGTTGCCAGTGAAGTCTAGCTGACAAGCTAACTTTACTGAAACATACTTGAATAGCTGATATACACTGTGTGTGGGAGCAGGGGGAGTATAAATTGGTACAAGAGTTTTGGAAGTCAGTTTGGCGATATATATATCAGAACTAAGAAATGTGAAAATCCTTCTACCTAGCAATTCCACTTCTAGGAATTCATCTTACAAATATACTTATTCATGCGTAAAATGACACATATGCAAAGCTCTTTATTGCAGCATTGTTTATAAGAGCAAAGATGAAAACTAAAAAGAGAGACTAGCTCAAATTCATAGAAATTTCTAAAATGGTGGTTGACAGGAGGGAAAACTGGGGAGTTGTTTAATTAGTATGGAGTTTTGGTTTTATAAAATGAAAAAGTTTTAGGGCTTCCCTGGTGGCGCAGTGGTTGAGAGTCCGCCTGCCGATGCAGGGGACACGGGTTCGTGCCCCGGTCTGGGAAGATCCCACATGCCGCGGAGAGGCTGGGCCCGTGAGCCATGGACGCTGGGTCTGCGTGTCCGGAGCCTGTGCTCCGCAACGGGAGAGACCACAACAGTGAGAGGCCCGCGTACAGCAAAAAAAAAAAAAAAAAAAAAAGTTTTGGAGATTGGTTACACAATAACGTGAATATACTTAACAATACTGACACTTAAAAATGGTTAAGATGGTAAATTTTATGTTATGTGTCTTTTGTCACAATTAAAAATAAAAAGGGAGACTAGTTAAATAAATTATAATATATCCATGCAATGGAATATTATGTAATCATAGCATTTTTACACTAATATGGAATGATATACTATAAGTAATAAAAGCAAAGTGCAGAACAGCGTGTGAAGAGAGAATATATTTACTAAATGAAAACTCCTCATAACACATCTCTGTTGACAACCCTTCAATGAACATGCGTGCGCACGCACACGCACACGCACACGCACACACACACACACACACACACACACCACCATTCTTTCATTAATTCATTCTTCACTCAATAAATCAGCATCAGGCACTGTGGATATAAAACAAATAAGAACAAAAGTATTATTCTAATGCAGTTAAAACACTCAAGAAAAGTCTAACTTGGTTCTATAGATATTAGGCTATTAAGAGGTAATGTGGAAAGTCTTCTAGTTCTACATCTATATAAATAGATGTTTCATAACCAAATAGTCCTTTAATGCAATTTCTGCTACATGAATGGAAAATACTAGATACCTAGGCCTGTGCAGTAGGAAAGCATATGTGTGAATATAACTGCAAATAAAAATAAGTTTTCTACTTAAAATGTATCTTACTTGCTTTATATAAAGTGGATAAATCTAGTGTGTTGGTTTAAATCTCAAAATAAAAATTGAATTTAGAACTCTCTGTTCTGGCTTAAATAGTGTCCCACCAAATTTACATCCATCCAAAACCTGTGAATGTGACCCTATTTGGAAACAGGGGCTTTGTAGATGTATCAAGTTAAGATGAGGTCATGATGGATTAGGATGGGCCCTAAACCTATATCCAATATGACCAGTATCCTTAAAAAAAGAGGGAAATTTGGACAGAGATACACAGGCAGAATGCCATGCGACAATGGAGGCAAAGACTGGAGTGATGTGTCTACAAGCCAAGGACTGCAGACAACCACCCAAAGCGAGCAAGAGGCAAGGAAGGATCCTTCCCACCAGAGACTTCAGACAGAACACAACCCTGTCAGCACCTCAGTTTCAGACTTCTAACCTCTGGAACTGTGAGAGAATAAATTCCTGTTGTTTTAAGCCACAGGAACTTTGCTGGTGGTACTTTGTTATGGCAGCCCTCTGAAACTAATATACTCCACCCTCCTCAATTTTCCCCATCCTTTCTCTTTTCCATTCTATTCCCCCCAAATTATAGTTTTTTTCTAACCAACTATAGGAAAAGAACAACAGCACTGTATTTTAAACATCCAGAACATTATCACAGAAATCTACCATTACGTATTATAAAGGGTTCTCAATGTTTATTTCTATAATACTTTCAGGGTATAATCATTAAGAGTTAATCCAATATATATTTTATCTCTCAGCCATAACTTAGCTAAAATTAATTTTCAAACTAAATGTCAATTTGCTAAGACTCACACACATACTAAATCAAACAAGTGAAGGTAGAAGGATCAACTTTTTAAAATTATCCTGATGTAGCAATAAAGTCATGCTGAATTTTATAATAATCTAAATTTTATTCAACAATAAATTTCATTTCCAGTATCTATGGTATTCTTCTTTTACCAAACCATTATATACTTCAAAGATCACTGTTAGAAAGTTATATGACTAACAAAATCAAGATTAAAAAATGCTTGTAGAGAAAAAGCATTTATTTTATGTATGAAATAGCTATGTTCCTCAAATCATACCCTGCTATCCAAACCAGTAAGTATAATAATGGAGCCAGTATCTTAATCAAGGAATAGAATTAGTCTCATGTTAAAGAACAGAAGCTATGGATGCCTGCCAGTTCTTACATTGTACTTGATTAGAAGGACAAAAATATTTTAACACACTGTTCTGTGAAAGGAATTCTCAAAAAAGAACTGGGTCAGGTCCACTACTTCCAAAGGGAATGAAAAACAACTGAGTAAAAACTGGAAGAAAAGTTCCCTAGTTGTAATTGAATTTTTTAAAATTCTTGTTAAAAACCAAAGCCAAAGATTATCACCTGCTATACACACACACACACACACACACACACACACACACACACACAATTAATGAACCTCCCCCCAAAAGTTTTAGACTAAAATTGATCATGACAGTTCACATCTCAAAAAGAAAATAAAAACAATAAACCATCACAATTTCCTTTAAAACAGTGATGCTAAAGCTGTTATACTGACCCACAAAACAGAATTAATGCAGAGAAGAAAGGTTGCTTTATACACGACCATAATACCTTACTTCTCAAAGTTCAAAAAAAAATGCCTGCAAGCTGATGCCGCAAACTATTTACCATTCTGTGACTCACTTAAGAAACATTAATATCATTATGCTACTCAAACATATTGTGAAGATGAATGAGATATAAATGACAGAATCACAGACGTCCTGGGCAATTAGATTACATGACAGTTGAAGTTACTTTTGAAATCACTATTAACTAAAAGAGTCATACAACTACCGTGTCACGTAAGGTCAGGTATTCTAATATGAATAGTAAAGATTAGAGAGCAACAAAACACATAAAAGAATCTCATGTAGCTCAAGAACTGTGGCTTTCAGTAACACACATTGGAGGCAGAGTGGGTTGGACTCATCCAAAGTTAGGGGTTAGCAGAGGAAGATAAAAAGGGAGTGAGGACATGAAGGGTAGCCGTGAGAAAGTAGATTAAGGTACTGATTAATGGAGAGGAGACTGGTGAGGAAAGGAACCAAGCAAGGGGGTAATTCACTAAAGAAAACTGAGGGAGGGCTATTATAGTAGAGATACTTGAAGCCATCCCCCATCTCCACCTTTACCCATCCTACTCAAACCCCCATAGATAGGGCCCAGACGTTGTGAGAAAGCCCCCGGGTGAATCTAATGTATGTCTGTAAATAAGAACCACTGGAATTTTAGCTCTGACGAGTTTTATTTTCTTAAAACAAGTATACTGAACATACTAGGAAGTTGTGGTCAGTGCCTTTTGGCACTTTAATTAATTTAATTTAATTTAAGAGGTTAAATTTGAGGAGGCAAGGCTCACGGTGTAGCTTTTGGAGGGGTTGCTTAACTAAAAGAATAATAGTAGTATATATTATTAAATAGATATATAATTAAATACTAATAATCTTAATAGCCAACATTTATAGAATGCTTACTATGTGTCAGGCATTAATAATTAGTAAGAGAAAATAATTCACATTATTTTCCTATGTATCTTCACAAAATCCCAAATGTACAGACACTGTTATCCCCAATTTACAATTGAAGAAAATGAGACACAGAAGGTTAAGCAGTATCTTCAAAGTTACACAGTTAGGCAGTAGGGGAACTGGGATTCAAAACCACTGTATCATGCTGTCACTGCTGGCAGGCTACATCAAGGAACCTTGAGAACAGGAACGGGTAAGTTGCCCACACAGCCCCTGACGTTGCCCATGATTATGCCAAGAAGTGGGGTGGACAAGCCAAGTCCCAAAGTCCTCCACAAATAAGGTTAGTGGGCGGCAACAATAAGGAACGGTGCAGAAGCCAAGGATCAAGAGGTTTTTGCATGACAGCTGAATAATAAACAAGTCTAAAAAGGCAAAGAGTATCTAAGAAAAAAAAAAAAATCAACATTGTCTTTGGGCCCAGGATACAGGTATCTTAAATTTAATGTGCTCAATACAGAACCAGCTCTTTACCCTAGTCTGCTCCATCTCAGCGAAGGACACCATCATTCACCCAGTCAGTTCAAGACCAAACCTAAGACCACTTTTGATTCCCCCCTTTCCTCAATTCTCCATATTTAATCCATCTCTAAGTCCTTTGGACTCTATCTCCAAAACACATCCTGCAACCTCTGTCTCTCCTACTTTACTACTACTCTAGGCCAAGCCATCAGTACCTCTTTCTTGGACTTCTGAAGTGACCTCCTAACTAGTCTTCTCACTTCCACTCTAGCCACCTGCTTAAAAGAAAACTTTAAAATAGTTGCTAATTTCAAATACCAGTAAAATCTAAACCACCACTGGCAAGAATGGAAAAAGAAAGAGCAAGAAAGTCAAAGATAATAAGTGATAATTAACTCTAACTGGTATTGAGATTTGCTTTAACTTAAACCTAGACAGTTTCCAACAGGGGAGATATTGGTATCTCGGGAGAAGCAATTCTTCCTGCAGTCATCAGCATTGCAAAACTTTTAGCACACCTGACCAACATTCTCTGTTACAACCCTCAAGAGCCTACACACTTCCAAACATCCCACCCCCACCTCTATCCATTTAAAACCACTACGTTAGAAAGTTCAAAACGATTTAGGTCAATATAATCCTGTGGTAAAATCAGAGTGAGGTTAAATAACAAATGAGAATAGTACAGACTACATGAGGACTAAGTGAACATGTGCTTATTGAAAACAAAGATCAAGCCCTCTGATGCCTAATCTTTACCCACTCAGCCCCAGGATATGGCAGCAAGAGTTTGGAGGAGTCTTCTCTAGGAAATCTGATCAGCTCAAGAGAAAAGATCTAAAAATATTGACATTAGGATTCTCCAGTGAAGTATTCCAATCAGATTATCCTACAATGAGGCTTAGTGTGGACAAGACGCAGCCACAAACAGGGCTACCAATCAACTTTATAGTCCCCTACTCTTAAATAAGAACAGATGGTCAGGTATTACCAGATACCCAGAAAAAGCCTTTAATGTGAAAGACAGAAAATAAAGCAGCCTATTAAATAAATTGATTTTATAGTCAGAAATCTTCCAAAAAATAATTCTTCTGGCCCAGATGATTTCACTAGCAAATTCTGCCAAACATTTTAAAAAGAAATAACACCAATTCTAAACAATCTCTTCCAGAAAATAGAAAAGAAGGGAAAACTTTCAAGTTTACTTTATAAGGCCAGCATTACCCTTATACCAAAACCAGAAACAAACAAACAAACAAACAAAACTATAGACTTATATCCATTAAAATCCTCAATAAATGTTAGGAAATGGAATCCAATAATATACACTGCAACCAAGTAAGGTTTATCATCACAGGAATACAAGGTTGATTGAATATTAAAAATTAATCAGTGTAATAGTCCACTATATTAACAGTCTGAGGAAGGAAAACCTCATGATTATATTGCTATGGTCTGAAGGTCTGTGTCCCCCTAAAATTCAAATGTTGAAGTCCTAATCCCCAAAGGTGATGGCATTAGCAGATGAGGACTTTGGAAAGTGATTAGGTCATAAGGGTTGAGCCCTCATGAATGGGATTAGTGCACTTATAAAAGAGATCCCACTGAGCTGTCTAGCCCATTCTACCAAATGAGGGCACAGTGAAAAGGCTATGAACCATGAAGAGAGCCCTCATCAGAAGGTGACTATGCTGGCACCTTGTCTTGGACTTCCAAGTCTCCAGAACTATGAGCAATAAACTTCTGTTGTTTATAAGTCACCCCGCCTGTGACATTTTCTTATAGCAGCTCAAACAGACTAAGACACATATGAATTGACGCACAAACAGCACTAAACAAATTCCAATATACATTCATGAAAAAAACTCTCAGTAAACTAAGAACAGAAAGGAATTTCCTCAATGTAATAAAGTGTTTCTACACAAAACCTATAGTTAACATAATATTTAGTATTAGTTATATGAGTGCTTTCTCCCTAAGATTGAGAACAAGGCAAGGATGTCCAATCTCACCTCTCTTATTTAACATTATCCCAGAAGTCCTAGCCAGTTCAATAATGCAAAAATAAATAAATAAATAAATAAGAAAAAGAAATGAAAGTCATACAGGTTGGAAAGGAAGAGATAATTCTGCCCATATTGACAAATAGCATGACTGTCTCTGTAGAATGTCCCAATTAATCTACAAAAAACTCCTATTATTAATAAGTGAGTTTAGCAAAGTTACTAACAGTAAGTATCAATCATATTTTTATACTAGTAATGAATGATAGGAAATTTTTAAAAATTAAATCCCACTTACAATAGCTCAAAAAATATACTTAGGTACAAATCTAAAACACATGGACAGGATCTGTATGCTGAAAACTACAAAGTCCTGATGAAAGAAATTAAAGAAGGCCAAAATGAAATGAATACCATGTTCATGGATTGAAAGATTCAACATATTAAAGATATCAATTCTCCCACAAACTGATCTACAAGTAAAACACAATTCTAATCAAAATGCCAAGAAGAACTTTTGCAGATACAGGCAATTGGATTCTAAAACTTATAAAGAAAGGCCAACAAACTAGAAAAACCAAAATAACTTTGAAAAGGAGAATAAAGTTGGAGGAATCATACTACCCAATTTTAAAACTTACTATAAAGCTACAATAATCAAATGGCATGGTATTGGTGAAGGATCAGACACACAGATCAACAGAGCAGAAAAGAGAGTCCAGAAATAGACCACACAAATATGGCTAAATGATTTTTGACAAAGGTGTAAAGTCAATCCAATGGAGAAAGAATAGTCTTTTCAAAAAACAATGTTAGAAAAATATGAAACCTAAACCTATACCTTATACAACAATTAATAACTCATAAAAGAAAAAAAATCAGTAAATTGCACTTCATCGAAATTTAAACCTTTTGCTCAGCAAAGGACACTGTTAAGAGAATGAAAAGACTGGGAGAAAATATATGCAATCACATATCCAACAACGGATTTGTGTCTTTGTATCCAGAATACTTATAGAACTTCCAAAATTCAGCAGTAAGATAACAAACCACCCAAGTAAAAACCAGGCAGAAAACTTGGACACCTCACCAAAGAGGATATAAGGATGGCAAACAACCATATGAAAAGATGTACAACATCATCAGCCACTAGGGAAATACAAATTAAAACCATGACGAGCAACTACTATACATTTACTAGAATGACTAAAATTAAACATACTGATAATACCAAATTTTGATAAGGATGCAGAAAAACTGGAACTTGTAGACACTGCTGATAGAAATGCAAAATGTATAGCCACTCTGGAAACAGTTTGGCAGTTTCTTATAAAGTTAAAAATACACTTACCATCTGACCCAGGAAACCCACTCCTGGGTATTTACCCTAGAGCAGGGATTAGCAAACTTTTTCTGCAAAGGGTCAGCCATTAAATATTTTAAGCTTTGCAGGCCACATATGGTCTCTGTTGCAAATTCTTCTTTTGTTGTTGTTGTTTTTTACAAACCTTTACAAATGTAAAAGCCATTCTTAGCTCATAGGGCCATATAAAAACAGGCAACAGGAAAATTTGGCCCATTGGGCATAGTTTGTTGACTCCTACCCTAGAGAAATGAAAACTTAAGTTAATACAGAAACCTGTACATGAATGTTATACCAGCCTATTCATAACTGCTAAAAACTAGAAACAAACCGAATGTCCTTCAGTAGATGAATGGATATAAACTGTGGTACATTCATACAATGGAATACGACTCAGCAACCAAAAAGAACATTCTAATGATACATGCAACAACTTGGATGACTTTCAAAGGCATGCTGAGTGAAAGAAGTCAGTCTCAAAAGGTTACATAATGCATGAATCCATTTTATGACATTCTCAAAAAAGACAAAATTATAGTGAAAGAGAACAGATCAGGGATTGCCAGGGTTAGAAGTTGGGGGAGAATGTGAGTACCAAGGATAATGATGACAAAAGCATGGCAGAACTACAGATAATTCTTGCTGTTATTTTTCTTTCTTTTCTTTATATTTTTCTGTTTTCAGCATTTGACTTATTACTTTTGTAATTCAGGAAGGTTTTTCTCCCCAGATCAAAGTATTAATGGAAGGGCTTCCCTGGTGGCGCAGTGGTTGAGAGTCCGCCTGCCGATGCGGGGGATGCGGGTTCGTGCCCCGGTCCGCGAGGATCCCACATGCTGCGGAGCGGCTGGGCCCGTGAGCCATGGCCGCTGAGCCTGCGCGTCCGGAGCCTGTGCTCCGCAACGGGAGAGGCCACAACAGTGAGAGGCCCGTGTACCGCAAAAAAAAAAATTAATGGAAGATACTACTACTGGGCTGCACTCTTTTTGTTTGTTTCTTAAATGTTCATTTTCTCACTTTCACTAACTAAAAACCTCTCCCCCTGAGTAGTCTGGTTCAAATGTATTTTATTAAACCACTGAGAGCTGAAGTAGCTAAGACTTTACATCTTACGTTTCTTTTTATAGTATGTTCCAATAAAAGTACTTCACTCTATGCAAAATGCTCAACTTGCTCAAAGTTTTGTTTTCTCAACCTTTTAAATAGCTTCTTACATTCACTTGTAAGTTGACCAACAGAACACTATACTAAATTCAGAGATGGGGATTTAAATCAAAGGTACTTTAATTTGTTTCCATTGGGAAAAGTGTAAGCAGTGGGATTAAGTACTATCTGCCTTAGGCTGCTAAAATGAGTAACTGGAAGAAGGGAAATTCTAACTTCTCCTAAAGGTAAAGGATTGCACCAAATTGCTAGGAAATAAGAGGGCAATGTGGGTACTTCTCTGCTTTGCTACTAGAGCTCTAAATAGTTTTAGAATCAGACTATTACATATGGTAGGGGTTTTGATTTTAATGAAGTTTACAGCTAGAAAGGAATTTACAGATATCTGAATCCAAGTTCCTCACTTCACAGATATTTTATCAAATACAAGAAACAGAACTCTACGGCTGCTTCTTGACTGACCGAATTAGTTGCAAAGAAAAACATACAGATGGTAAGGATAATTAATTTACAGCACCTCCTGCTCACTATCCCCCAAAGCACTTACTGATGTATTCATTCATCCAACTAGTTTTATTCTCTTCATAGAGAAATAGGATTCTACCACTGCGGGGGACATAAACGTATACAGGGGTTCTATCACAAGGTAATTAACTCATTAAATTCAACTATAGGAACTTAGCAAAAAAGAAAGAAAGAGAGAAAAAGTAAAAGGTGAGAGAAGAGAGAGCATGGAAGGGCAGAAATAAAAGACTGAAACAGAGAACATTTTAAATAGTACAAGCAATTTTGCCAGCCTTTCCAGTCCTCAGATCTATGCCCTGGAGGAAGCTTGAGACTGGAACTGTGAATCTGCTGTTCCTCATCAATTCAGCTGGCGTGTGCCTGTCATCAGGCCAGCATCTTACTGAGGCAGCAGCTCGCTGAGCTGGATGATTTCAGTTTTTTAAAAAATACATTTTCTTCCAAATAAAACTTAAGCAAACTTTTTAATTGATGCAATATGATCCCTGCCTTCAAGAGGTCTGCTCACTTATTGGGAATAAAAGATAAATTGGGGATTAATGCATTACACATGAAGATATGTACCACAGGAGGCAGGGAAAGAAGAAATCATTGGGAGCTAAAACATGAAGGGAAGAGATACCAAAGACATGGGGGAAATGGCCTTGAACAGACAGTTGCTACTGGGAAAAATGGAAAATGAGGTTGTATCTGTAAATAAGAGGTCAGATTACAGAGGTACTTTTAGAAGTCAGATACTACAATTTAGGCCAGGAGATATAAAATCCCTTTTCTTGTCACCAGGCAGGTGACATAAGTGAGGGAAGTGGGCTTCCTATATGACAGAAGAGAGCAGTGGGACTGTGTGAAAAACAGACTACATGCCCCACCCCCAAAGAGGGCAGCTACCTATCCAGTTCCAGGCTGTTGCTGATATCTGGGAATGTGGCCCCGGTTACCAGACCCTCCAATTTTTTAAGAGTAATTGAAAATTTGAGAGTTTTTATGAAAGTTAAATAAAGAGAAGATTAACAATGGAGGAAGGTTCCTGGGCAAGCAGGAAGGAATGGAATCTAAGCAAAGGGACTGGCTCCTGATAGAAAGGACATCCTGGAAGGAAGGCGGAAGATGGCGGAAGAGTAAGACGCGGAGATCACCTTCCTCCCCACAGATACACCAGAAATACATCTACACGTGGAACAACTCCTACAGAACACCTACTGAAGGCTGGCAGAAGACCTCAGACCTCCCAAAAGGCAAGAAACTCCCCACGTACCTGGGTAGGGCAAAAGAAAAAACAGAGACAAAAGAATAGGGACGGCACCTGCACCAGTGGGAGGGAGCTGTGAAGGAGGAAAAGTTTCCACACTCTAGGAAGCCCCTTCGCGGGCGGAGACTGCGGGAGGCGGAGGGGGGAGCTTCGAAGCTGCGGAGGAGTGCACAGCAACGGGTGCGGAGGGCAAAGCGGGGAGATTCCCGCACAGAGGATCGGTGCCGACCGGCACTCACCAGCCCGAGAGGCTTGTCTGCTCACCCGCCGGGGCGGGCGGGGCTGCGAGCTGAGGCCGGAGCGCAGGGAGAGGACTGGGGTTGGCGGCTTGAACATAGCCTGAAGGGGTTAGTGCACCACAGCTAGCCGGGAGGGAGTCCGGGGAAAAGCCTGCACCTGCAGAAGAGGCAGGAGACTTTTCCTTCCCTCTTTGTTTCCTGGGGCGTGAGGAGAGGGGTTTAAGAACGCTGCTTAAAGGAACTCCAGAGACGGGCACGAGCCGCGGCTAAAAGCGCGAACCCCAGAGACGGGCGCGAGCCGCGGCTGAAAGCGCGGACCCCAGAGACGGGCGCGAGCCGCGGCTGAAAGCGCGGAATCCAGAGACGGGCGCGAGCCGCGGCTGAAAGCGCGGAATCCAGAGACGGGCGCAAGCCGCGGCTGAAAGCGCGGAATCCAGAGACGGACGCGAGCTGCGGCTGAAAGCGCGGAATGCAGAGACGGGCGCAAGCCGCGGCTAAAAGCGCGGACCCCAGAGGCGGGCGGGAGACGTTAAGGCTGCTGCTGCCGCCACCGAAGGGCCTGTGTGCGAGCACAGGTCACTCTCCACACCCCTCTTCCGCGGAGCCTGTGCAGCCCGCCACTGCCGGGTTCCCGGGATCCAGGGACAACTTCCCCGGGAGAGCGCACAGCGCGCCTCAGGCTGGTGCAAAGTCACGCCGGCCTTTGCCACCGCAGGCCCGCCCCGCACTCTGTGCCCCTCCGTCCCCGCCGGCCTGAGTGCGCCAGAGCCCCCAATCAGCGGCTCTTTTAACCCCATCCTGTCTGAGCAAAAAACAGACGCCCTCCAGCGATCTACACGCAGTGGCAGGGCCAAATCCAAAGCTTAGCTCTGGGAGCTGTGAGAACAAAGAAGAGAAAGGGAAATCTCTCCCAGCAGCCTCAGAAGCAGCGGATTAAAGCTCCACAATCAACTTGATGTACCCTGCATCTGTGGAATACCTGAATAGAAAACCAATCATCCCAAATTAAGGAAGTGGACTTTAGGAGCAAGATCTATGATTTTTTCCCCTTTCCTCTTTTTGTGAATGTGTATGTGTATGCTTCTGTGTGAGATCTTGTCTGTATAGTCTTGCTTCCACCATTTGTCCTAGGGTTCTATCCATGTTTTTTTTTTAATTTTTTTTCTTAATAATTTTAATAACCTTATTATACTTTACCTTCGTTCTTTCTTTCTTTCTTTCCGTCCTTCCCTCCCTCCTTTAGACAACGAATCATCCCAAATTGAGGCGGTGGTCTCTGACAGCAAGATTTAGGATTTTTCCCCATTTACCTCTTTTAGTGAGGGTGTATGTGTATGCTTCTGTGTAAGATTTTGTCTGTATAGCTTTGCTTCCAACATTTGTCCTAAGGTTCTTTCCGTCCCTTTTTTTTTTCCTAAATAAGAATTTTTTAATTCAATAACTTTATTATACTTTATTTTATTTTTACTGTATCTTCTTTCTTTCTGTCTTTTTTCCTTCTTTCCCTCCTTCCTTCCTTCCTCCTTCCCTCCCTCCCTCCTTTCTTTCCTTCTTGCCTTCTTTCCTTCTTTGCTTCTTTCTTTCTTCCTTCCTTCCTACCCTCCTTTCCTTCTTTCTTTCCTCATACTTCTACTAATTCCCTCTACTTTTTCTCCCTTTTATCCTGAGCCTGTGGATGAAAAGCTTTTGGTGCTCCAGCCAGGAGGCAGGGCTCTGCCTCTGAGGTAGGACAGCCAACTTCAGGACACTGATCAATAAGAGACCTCCCAGCTCCACATAATATCAAACGGCGAAAATCTCCCAGAGACCTCCATCTTAACACCAGCACCCAGCTTCACTCAACGACCAGCAAGCCACAGTGCTGGAAAACCTATGCCAAACAACTAGCAAAACAGGAACACAACCCCACCCATTAGCAGAGAGGCTGCCTAAAATCATAATAAGGCCACAGACACCCCCAAACACACCACCAGACGTGAACCTGCCCACTAGAGAGACAAGATCCAGCCTCATCCACCACAACACAGGCACTAGTCCCCTCCACCAGGAAGCCTACACAACCCACTGAACCAACCTTAGCCACTGGAGACAGACATCAAAAACAGGAGGAACTACAAACCTGCAGCCTGCAAAAAGGAGACCCCAAACACAGTAAGATAAGCAAAATGAGAAGACAGAAAAACACACAGCAGATAAAGGAGCAAGATAAAAATGCACCAGACCTAACAAATGAAGAGGAAATAGGCAGTCTACCTGAAAGAGAATTCAGAATAATGATAGTAAGGTTGATCCGAAATCTTGGAGATAGAATGGACAATAGATTGGACAAAATGCAAGAATCAGTTAACAAGGACCTAGAAGAACTAAAGATGAAACAAGCAACGATGAACAACACAATAAATGAAATTAAAAGTACTCTAGATGGGATCAATAGCAGAATAACTGAGGCAGAAGAACGGATAAGTGACCTGGAAGATAAAATAGTGGAAATAACTACTGCAGAGCAGAATAAAGAAAAAAGACTGAAAAGAACTGAGGACAGTCTCAGAGACCTCTGGGACAACATTAAACGCACCAACATTCGAATTATAGGGGTTCCAGAAGAAGAAGAGAAAAAGAAAGGGACTGAGAAAATATTTGAAGAGATTATAGTTGAAAACTTCCCTAATACGGGAAAGGAAATAGTTAATCAAGTCCAGGAAGCACAGAGAGTCCCATACAAGATAAATACAAGGAGAAATACGCCAAGACACATATTAATCAAACTGTCAAAAATTAAATACAAAGAAAGCATATTAAAAGCAGCAAGGGAAAAACAACAAATAACACATAAGGGAATCCCCATAAGGTTAACAGCTGATCTCTCAGCAGAAACCCTACAAGCCAGAAGGGAGTGGCAGGACATACTGAAAGTGATGAAGGAGAAAAACATGCAGCCAAGACTACTCTACCCAGCAAGGATCTCATTCAGATTTGACAGAGAAATTAAAACCTTTACAGACAAGCAAAAGCTGAGAGAGTTCAGCACCACCAAACCAGCTTTACAACAAATGCTAAAGGATCTTCTCTAGGCAAGAAACACAAGAGAAGGAAAAGACCTATAATAACGAACCCAAAACAATTTAGAAAATGGGAATAGGAACATACATATCGATAATTACCTTAAATGTAAATGGACTAAATGCTCCCACCAAAAGACACAGATTAGCTGAATGGATACAAAAACAAGACCCTTATATATGCTGTCTACAAGAGACCCACTTCAGACCTAGAGACACATACAGACTGAAAGTAAGGGGATGGAAAAAGATATTCCATGCAAATGGAAGCCAAAAGAAAGCTGGAGTAGCAATTCTCATATCAGACAAAATAGACTTTAAAATAAGGACTATTAAAAGAGACAAAGAAGGACACTACATAATGATCAAGGGATCGATCCAAGAAGAAGATATAACAATTGTAAATATTTATGCACCCAACACAGGAGCACCTCAATACATAAGGCAAATACTAACAGCCATCAAAGGGGAAATCGACAGTAACACATTCATAGTAGGGGACTTAAACACCCCACTTTCACCCATGGACAGATCATCCAAAATGAAAATAAATAAGGAAACACAAGCTTTAAATGATACATTAAACAAGATGGACTTAATTGATATTTATAGGACACTCCATCCAAAAACAACAGAATACACATTTTTCTCAAGTGCTCATGGAACATTCTCCAGGATAGATCATATCTTAGGTCACAAATCAAGCCTTGGTAAATTTAAGAAAATTGAAATTGTATCAAGTATCATTTCTGACCACAACGCCATGAGACTAGATATCAATTACAGGAAAAGATCTGTAAAAAATACAAACACATGGAGGCTAAACAATACACTACTTAATAATGAAGAGATCACTGAAGAAATCAAAGAGGAAATCAAAAAATACCTAGAAACAAATGACAATGGAGACACAACGACCCAAAACCTGTGGGATGCAGCAAAAGCAGTTCTAAGGGGGAAGTTTATAGCAATACAAGCCCACCTTAAGAAGCAGGAAACATCTCGAATAAACAACCTAACCTTGCACCTCAAGCAATTAGAGAAAGAAGAACAAAAAAACCCCAAAGCTAGCAGAAGGAAAGAAATCATAAAGATCAGATCAGAAATAAATGAAAAAGAAATGAAGGAAACAATAGCAAAGATCAATAAAACTAAAAGCTGGTTCTTCGAGAAGATAAACAAAATAGATAAACCACTAGCCAGACTCATCAAGAAAAAAAGGGAGAAGACTCAAATCAATAGAATTAGAAATGAAAAAGGAGAGGTAACAACTGACACTGCAGAGATAAAAGAGATCATGAGAGATTACTACAAGCAACTCTATGCCAATAAAATGGACAATCTGGAAGAAATGGACAAATTCTTAGAAATGCACAACCTGCCAAGACTGAATCAGGAAGAAATAGAAAATATGAACAGACCAATCACAAGCACTGAAATTGAAACTGTGATTAAAAATCTTCCAACAAAGAAAAGCCCAGGACCAGATGGCTTCACAGGCGAATTCTATCAAACATTTAGAGAAGAGCTAACACCTATCCTTCTCAAACTCTTCCAAAATATAGCAGAGGGAGGACCACCCCCTAACTCCTTCTACGAGGCCACCATCACCTTGATACCAAAACCAGACAAGGATGTCACAAAGAAAGAAAACTACAGGCCAATATCACTGATGAACATAGATGCAAAAATCCTCAACAAAATACTAGCAAACAGAATCCAACAGCACATTAAAAGGATCATACACCATGATCAAGTGGGGTTTTATTCCAGGAATGCAAGGATTCTTCAATATACGCAAATCTATCAATGTGATAAACCATATTAACAAATTGAAGGAGAAAAACCATATGATCATCTCAATAGATGCAGAGAAAGCTTTTGACAAAATTCAACACCCATATATGATAAAAACCCTGCAGAAAGAAGGCATAGAGGGAACTTTCCTAACATAATAAAGGCCATATATGACAAGCCCACAGCAAACATCATCCTCAATGGTGAAAAACTGAAAGCATTTCCACTAAGATCAGGAACAAGACAAGGTTGCCCACTCTCACCACTATTATTCAACATTGTTTTGGAAGTTTTAGCCACAGCAATCAGAGAAGAGAAGGAAATAAAAGGAATCCAAATTGGAAAAGAAGAAGTAAAGCTGTCACTGTTTGCAGATGACATGATCCTATACATAGAGAACCCTAAAGATGCTACCAGAAAACTACTAGAGCTAATCAATGAATTTGGTAAAGTGGCAGGATACAAAATTAATGCACAGAAATCTCTGGCATTCCTATATACTATGATGAAAAATCTGAAAGTGAAATCAAGAAAACACTCCCATTTACCATTGCAACAAAAAGAATAAAATATCTAGGAATAAACCTACCTAAGGAGACAAAAGACCTGTATGCAGAAAATTATAAGACACTGATGAAAGAAATTAAAGATGATATAAATAGATGGAGAGATATACCATGTTCTTGGATTGGAAGAATCAACATTGTGAAAATGACTCTACTACCCAAAGCAATCTATAGATTCAATGCAATCCCTATCAAACTACCACTGGCATTTTTCACAGAACTAGAACAAAAAATTTCACAATTTGTATGGAAACACAAAAGACCCCGAATAGCCAAAGCAATCTTGAGAACGAAAGAAGGAACTGGAGGAATCAGGCTCCCTGACTTCAGACTATACTACAAAGCTACAGTCATCAAGTCGGTATGGTACTGGCACAAAAACAGAAATATAGATCAATGGAACAGGATAGAAAGCCCAGAGATAAACCCATGCACATATGGACACCTTATCTTTGATAAAGGTGGCAGTAATGTACAATGGAAAAAGGACAGCCTCTTCAATAAGTGGTGCTGGGAAAACTGGACAGGTACATGTAAAAGTATGAGATTAGATCACTCCCTAACACCATACACAAAAATAAGCTCAAAATGGATTAAAGACCTAAATGTAAGGCCAGAAACTATCAAACTCTTAGAGGAAAACATAGGCAGAACACTCTATGACATAAATCAAAGCAAGATCCTTTCTGACCCACCTCCTAGAGTAATGGAAATAAAAACAAAAATAAACAAATGGGACCTAATGAAACTTCAAAGCTTTTGCACAGCAAAGGAAACCATAAACAAGACCAAAAGACAACCCTCAGAATGGGAGAAAATATTTGCAAATGAAGCAACCGACAAAGGATTAATCTCCAAAATTTACAAGCAGCTCATGCAGCTCAATAACAAGAAAACAAACAACCCAATCCAAAAATGGGCAGAAGACCTAAATAGACATTTCTCCAAAGAAGATATACAGACTGCCAACAAACACATGAAAGAATGCTCAACATCATTAATCATTAGAGAAATGCAAATCAAAACTACAATGAGATATCATCTCACACCAGTCAGAATGGCCATCATCAAAAAATCTAGAAACAATAAATGCTGGAGAGGGTGTGGAGAAAAGGGAACCCTCTTGCACTGCTGGTGGGAATGTGAATTGGTTCAGCCACTATGGAGAACAGTATGGAGGTTCCTTAAAAAACTACAAATAGAACTACCATATGACCCAGCAATCCCACTACTGGGCATATACCCTGAGAAAACCAAAATTCAAAGAGTCATGTACCAAAATGTTCATTGCAGCTCTATTTACAATAGCCCGGAGATGGAAACAACCTAAGTGCCCGTCATCGGATGAATGGATAAAGAAGATGTGGCACATATATACAATGGAATATTACTCAGCCATAAAAAGAAACGAAATTGAGCTATTTGTAATGAGGTGGATAGACCTAGAGTCTGTCATACAGAGTGAAGTAAGTCAGAAAGAAAAAGACAAATACCGTATGCTAACACATATTTATGGAATTTAAGAAAAAAATGTCATGAAGAACCTAGGGGTAAAGCAGGAATAAAGACGCAGACCTCTTAGAGAACGGACTTGAGGTTATGGGGAGGGGGAAGGGTGAGCTGTGACAAGGCGAGAGAGAGTCATGGGCATATACACACTAACAAACGCAGTAAGGTAGATAGCTAGTGGGAAGCAGCCGCATGGCACAGGGATATTGGCTCGGTGCTTTGTGACAGCCTGGAGGGGTGGGATGGGGAGGGTGGGAGGGAGGGAGACGCAACAGGGAAGACATATGGGAACATATGTTTATGTATGACTGATTCACTTTGTTATAAAGCAGAAACTAACACACCATTGTAAAGCAATTATACCCCAATAAAGATGTTAAAAAAAAAAAAAAAAAAAAAAGAAAGGACATCCTGCAATGTAACAGGAAGAATAAAGGAATACCAAAAGATGTAGCTTAAGAGGTAGGCTTGGGCCAGGCTACTAGAGCACCAGAATTCTGCACATTATCTCACAAACCACAGAAACCCAGCAGGAAAGGAACTGACAATATGTGGGATGGAGGGAAGGGATGAAGGGCTGCAGGGATTTGGGAGAGTAGCTAGTTGTTAAGTGGGGGATTTTTTTTTTTTTTAAGGTGAGAATGTCTTTAGTATCTTTATATCCTGGAAGACTAAGAGCAAAGATAGAAGGAGATAGTAATCAGTAATGTGAAGCAAGAGAGATGGGATGTTAGCTTTGGGTAACAGACTTACCTACAGATGAATGAGGGTGCGAACAAGTTGGGGGAGGAGGACAGAGAAAAGGGGAAGACTTTCCACAGCACAGTTCCAGAGCACTAACCAAACCCATGGCAAAGAGGCAATGAGAGGAGTTAAAAAGTTAAAAAGAGAACTGCTCAGAAAATCACCACGAACGTAGATATCCTAAGTGGCGCTGAGCTAGACAAAATTGGGGATGCCCCTTAAAATGAAAGAGCAGAAAGCACATACAAGCATTCATGCCAGCCAACTGTCCAAGAAGCCTGAAGCAAAGGAGTTCATGGTTGGAGCCAATATACCCTCTGGGTTGAGGCTTGGCCATATTCCTAAGCTTTGAAACCTAGGATACTGAAAGAAGAAAGTACTAAGAATATAATCAAAGGAGAAATGATTTAATTGTACCACATATTAGGAAAACTTTCTTATTTTAAAGGACTTTCACTCATATTCTCTCAATTGCCACAGCAGCACTATAAGGCATAACAGGCCATATATCTTATTTTTTTCTTTATGTGGGTGAATAATGTTTTTTTTAACATCTTTATTGGAGTATAATTGCTTTACAATGGTGTTAGTTTCTGCTGTATAACAAAGTGAGTCAGCTATATGTATACATATATCCCCATATCTCCTCCCTCTTGCGCCTCCCTCCCACCCTCCCTATCCCACCCCTCTAGGTGGTCATAAAGCACCGAGCTGATCTTCCTGTGCTATGCAGCTGCTTCCCACTAGCTATCTATTTTACATTATATCAATTTTATTTAAAGATAAGAATCTGAGAAGATACTGTAAAAGATAATACTGTGAGTAAGCGCTATAAATCTGACTGAAATCTAAGTCTGTTGGACCCTAAAACCAAACTATGGATAGCCCCTGTCTAATGAAATTATTAACCATTCAATTAAAAGGGAAGTGTGCTGTTTTCAAGGTATAATGAAAATAGCATGGGCTTTAGAGTAGAAGACTTTCATTCAAAGACCAGCTCCATCCCTTGCTAGCTCTGTCACCCACATTAAGCAAGTTACTTAACTTCCAGAAGTCTTCCTCTTCTCATTTGTTTAATGGGGTTGATATTACTTCCCTCTCAGGACTGCTTTCAATATTTATAGGGAACCACATGTAAGCACTTGCTAAAAGGTCTGGCACATCAGGTACTCGATCAAGGTAAGTTCTTCTTCTCACTGGAAGGATTACCAGTTATCTACAGTTTACACAGAAGTTAGTCTCCTTGCAACAGAATTAAGTAAAAGGGATTGGAAAAGGCTTTTATTTTAACAGTAAATCTTATTAGGAGATAAATAGTTCCTAAAGGAACCAGAGAAACTAACTCAAAAAACATATGATAAATTGAAGAATCTAAGTCACTGGAAGAAAACATCATTTCTAGTTTGGTATTAATAGGAGACATGACACAGAGGAGAGAGTAAATAGACTAGAATACACTAAGGTGTAAAGCTCTTCTCACTGAGCATGGAGCTCAAACCTGGAGTCCATAGGGTCCATAAATGGACTTCAAAGAGTTGTAAACCTGTTGAAACTGTTCGTAAAACTGTGAGCACGTGCAAAGGTGCTGTGGTAAGCCAAAAAATGCTTCCCTACCCCCACTCCACAAGATACCCATGTCAAACCTCTGGAACCTGTGAATGTTACGTTATATGGTAAAAGATGTGATTTAGTTAAGGATCTTGAGAAGAGGAGCTAATTCTGGATTACCCAGATGGACCCTCAATCAGTGACAAGTGTCCTTACAAGAGACACACAGAGAAGACAACATAGAGAAGAGGAGGCGGCCACAGGACCCTGAGGTAGAGCTTGGAGTGATGCAGCCACAAGCCCAGGAATGCTGAGAGCTACCAGAAGCTAGAAGAGACAAGGAATCTCCCCCTAGAGCCTCTGCAGGGAGTGCAGCCCTGCTGACACCTTGATTTGAACTTCAGCCCTCCAGAAATGTGACAGAATTAAGGTCTGTTGTTTCAAGTGCTTCTGTAGTCACTTGTAATGGCAGCCATAGGAAATTAATATAGGTGTACTTTTCTCAGAGGAGGGTGCAGAGCTTTCATCAGACTCTAGAAGAGGTTCTTATGAACCCCAAAAGGTAAAAGATCTACTATGTAGAAGATTAAGCAAAATCACCTATAAACAAAGGAACTAGAAATTTTTTTTAAACCTGCAGAACAAGTAGTTACTTGGATAAGGTCCCATAGTTAGTAAATATTGAAGTAAGAAAATAACAAGCTTTCCTATGATATCTAATCCAATATTCATTTCACTATCTCTTGGAGTTCCACCCTACAAATGCATTAAAAGGCAGTGATTCCCAAACAATTAAATAGCCTGTTAAAAATATAGGTTCTCAGGCTCCATCTCAATATATTGATCAGAATCTCCAGGGTAGAGAAATTCATATATGTAAATGTTAAAACTCCTCTGATAATGCAGATGTGCAGACAGATTTGGGAACTACTACTATCAGGCAAGGATCAGTCAACTTTTTCTCTAAAAGGTCAGATGGTAAAACTTTTAGGCTATGCAGGCCAAGAAGCAAAATTGAGGATATTATATAGGTATTTACATAACAAATTTGTTTTCCAACACATTTCTACAAATTTTTTATTGACAAAATTCAAACTATAAAAATAACTGAATACAACTTTTTGCAATATTGGTCTACTAATGAGTAGAATAAAATCCTTTCTTGCGAGGGGTAAGATTTTACTTAATTGGGGTTCCAAGTTCGTGTTTCCTATCATCAGCTCAAAATCAGTTGCAAACCGTCATCTATAAAAAACCTCCTGAGCTGGAGAGGACTTGCAAAACAAACAGGCAGTAGGCTGGATCTGGCTTAAGGGCTGTAGCTTGTCAACCTCTGCAGGAAGGTATAAGGAAGAAGAACGAGCCACAGCCCCTGCCCTGAAGCAACTGACGAGTTAAAGAGACAGGAACAGCAAAGGTGAAATCAACAGTGAAAAACATGAAGCAGAATTCTGAATGTTTTATGTTGTAGAGCAGTGAGTCCTAACTGTTGCAAGTATGAAGAGTCTTTTTTAATGTCACAAAATGTGACAAGCCCTGGGCCTGGCAATACGGGCACTCAGAGCACAGAGAAATGATACATGAAATCTGAGCATTTCACCAACACTTGTCTTACTGTCCTAGATTAGTAGCCTAATAAATAGTTGGCTTTATATCTTGTAACATTTACCCCCTCCATCATTAATAGACTGTTTCTCAAAGTGAGTGGTACAGCAATCTGAAATTAATTTAAATTAAAAAAAAATGTGGCAGAGATCTATGCTAGTAGTTTTTTAAAGCAATGAGTGAAAAGATCTGTAACAAAAAGCAACTGTAAAGTCTGTAATGCTTTTAAGGGATTTCTTATTAATCAGAACAGCAGCTACATATATTTGAAAAGTATTAACATGTATTTATAAGACCCATTATTTATACAACCACAGATGTTACTTAAGATGTGTATGGATTCTTGACCCCCTGAGAGAACTCTGAAGCACTGCCGAAACTCTCAGCCCAAAGGTTCATAACCACAGTTACAGAGTAGATGCCAAAGAGGTTCAGAAAGAAGGAAACAGTAGAAACTGGAGTAGCGGGCAAGGACATCATAGGCTTAGACAAGGAGATAAATTTTCAAAGAAACTGAAGAACAGATTTTAGGGACAGGAAGAATATGAATGAGAAAATGCAGAGGGGCCAAGGGAAAGCAGCCTTACTGAATAAGAGTTGAGAACAGGATCAAATTATGGAGGCCCTGCCTTGCTGCCTGCCTCTGTCACCAGAGCCAGCATCTAAGTGCTTTCCATGTTTCATTGTATCATGGAGCCCTGATTAGCTTTCTCTCATTCAGTCTTAGAATAGATTCCTAAATACCTGAGGCATGTAAGTAAATGACCCTGGTTTCATCAGGTACAACTCTAAGTGGATTGAAAGCTAAACTTTTAAATCTTAAAAAAAATTTTTAAAGCCTTCCCTTGACCCAATTTCTCTCCTGCAACTATCACTCTCTATTCCTTCAGAGCCACGCTTCTGGAAAGTCATACGTTCATGTTTCCATTTTAGCTCCTCCAGTCGCATTCATCTCCAACCCACTCCAAGCTAGTTTCCACTTCTACCACCTCAACGAAGCTGTTCTTGCCAAATCAATGAAAGGCTAAACCAGCTCTCATCTTACAAAAGGTAAATTCTCAGCAGCTCTCATGGAGAGCCCCAGCCCTGGAACACTGCTGACTCTGACACACACTTGTAGGGCAGGCATTCATTCTACTTCTCTAGCTGCTCCTTCCCAGGCTCTACCATCCTCCTCTCCCCAACCTCCAAATGTTGGCATGCCCTCAGAGTCTGACCCTGGGCCTCTAATCATTCAGTACTTACAATCTCCCTAGGTGAACCCACCCATCTCCATGGCTTTAAATACCATCGGTAATTTCCCAATTTATCTTTCTAGCTCAGGTTTCTCTTCTGAGTTCTAGACTGCATATCCATGTCTACTTCAGAGCTACACTTAGATGCTTCTCACTCAGCCTGTGCTCAATTTTCATCCTTCCTCTCGACACTGCTCCTTCTGTGGGCTTCCTTATCCACCCAGCATCTCACACCAGAAACCTCATGGTCACCCCCGTCACCTGCGCATGTATTCCATCCTTTATGTTCAATCCCTCAGCAAGTCTTGACAGATTTCCTCCTATAAAACTCTCCAATTAGTTCACTCCTTTCCATCTCCACTGCCGTCACCCTTGGGCCAAGCAACTATCTCCTCACCTGGGGAAGCTGAGACTCTTCCAGAGGGTATCGCCTGCACACTCTCACTTCTCTCTAGTCCATTTCCACAAAACAGGCAGAATTACAGATATGAATCTGATTTCATCGTTACAGTTACAAATTTCAGATACGAACCTGGGTTCATCATTCCCTTGCTTAAAATCCTTGCATTGTTTCCTCTTAGGATAAATTTCAAAATCCTCAGTAAGCACTACAAGGCCTCAGTGGACTTGGCCTCATCGGCTCACCCCCACCAACACCACCACCCCTACTACTCTGCTCTTCATTCACTCCATGCTGCAGCCAACCTGGCCTTCCCTTTGTTCCTCAAACATGACAAACTCTTTTCATCCTCTGTATATGTGGCCCCTCCCCCAGCATCACCTGGTCCACTCATACTTGAAGTCTGAGTCTCAATATCACTTTCTCAAGGAGGCCATTCCTCCCTGACACCATCACCTCCAGAACAAGCTCTCTGTTACTTATTCTTATAGCCTCTATACTTGTTGTTTTCACACTTGTGATTACACGGTTATCATGTGACTCCTTCTGTCTCCCACATGAAAAAGTCAACAGGAGCTGTCCTGTTTTATTTGTCAGTTTTATTTCCACCACCAGCATGGTGCTTGATGGAGAAGGCACTCAAATATTTGGTATTAGAATAGGTGACTGAATGAATTAGAATGTAGTTAAACACAAATTGCTTTGAAGCATTTCATAATTTACAAACATAAAATTTAGTTAATATTTTAGACTATGGCTTAAATTACTAATAATAAATTATTTTTATTTATTGATTACAGCACAAGAACTATATTGAGATATACTATTAGCTAAGTGTGAATATCCTCAAATGTATTTCTAAAACTATTCCATAAATTTAGCTTTTATTCATTTAGACATACCTTTCCCCCAAAGGTTAATATAATTGTTTTCCTAGGCATTAATATAATGATAATAATAACGGTAATAATAATATTATTATTATTTATAGAAACATCATGCTATTCACTTTACATTTAAGCTTCACAAGAGATAAATATTATAATCTCCATTTTTAAAGATGGTGAAACTGAGGCTCAGAGAAGTTAAGTAACTAGTTCAGTAAGTTAAGTAACTAGTAACTATAACTAGTTATACAACTAACAATGGGTGGTAGCAGGACTCAAACTCATACTAACTCATAAGTAAATGTTTTGGGACTTCCCAGGTAGCGAAGTGATTAAAAATTCGCCTGCCAGTGCAGGGGATGCAGGTTCGAGCCCTGGTCCGGGAAGATCCCACATGCCGTGGAGCAACTAAGCCCGTGCGCCACAACTACTGAGCCTGCGCTCTAGAGCCCATGCCCTGAAACAAGAGAAGCCACCGAAATTAGAAGCCCGCGCACCACAAGAAGAGTAGCCCCCGCTCAAGGCTACTAGAGAAAGCCTGCACACAGCAACAAAGACCCAACGCAACCAAAAATAAATAAATTAAAAAAAAATTTTTGTAGGTCAATGTTTTTTTCTAATATGTCGTGCTGTCTCCAATATCATACTTATTTAGCAATAACTATTATTTGTTAAAAATACAACACCTGTATATAAGTATTTGAGGCTTAAAACAGCTTTAAATGATTATTTCAGCTTTAAAATGACTGCCTAATTTAGCCTCTCATATACAAAAACTAATTCTATCCCACCCATAAAAAACAGCCTGTGACTCATTCAAAATGACATCCTTTTTCCTTATCCATGTAATCCATACTTTATTCTACAACATAAATTTAGCTTCTAGTTAATTTTCTTCTCTGCAAAGACCTCAATTAACTTTAAAATTAAATTAACTTTAGAAAATGGAACCATCACATGAGCGGGAAATCTGTATATTGAGCTCCATTTTTCAGAAAACTTTTCGCAGGAGCATTTTGAACACATAGTTCATAGCAAACTCAACTATTCCCAAAGCCATCCATCAAAGTAGAAATTATGCCAAAAATCCTTTTGGTAGAAATTAATCTAAATCACACTCTCTAACACAGTTTATACAAATCAATAACTTTGCTAACTGGCAGTAGGCAGTCAATAAGCATTTGATTGATCAATCGCACAAGATACTTCTACAACTAAGGTCCTGTTTTCTTGACAAAGCAACAGGAAAGAAATATCGTTATTCCTAATCACACTATTTCTAAGACAACTCCTAGAGAAATACATAGCTAGTAAGCATTTCCTCAACACAGAGGTAAAAAGGGGTGATTTAACCCAATTATGAATGTTAATTCTTGAAAAACACGGTTTTCAGTAAACACTTTTAAATCCAAAACAGCTTTAAACTAGTTCTGATTAGTGAACTAGCCTCATTATTGAAGTCATTATATGTATCAAAAAGGATCATGAATTTTTAAAGATTGAAATACAACAAAATATACTTAACATTAAAACTTAGTACAAAACTACAGTAATAAAGAAAGCGTGGTACTGGCATAAGGACAGACATATAGATCAATGGAACAGAATTGAGAGGCCAGAAATAAACCCATATGGCCAACTGATATTCAACAAGGGTGCCGAGATCATTCAATATGGAAAGAATAGTCTTTTCAACAAACAATGCTAGAACAACTGGATATCCTCCACATGCAAAAGAATGAAGTTTGGACCCCTACCTTACACCATATAGAAAAATTAACTCAGAATGGATCAAAGATCTAAACATAAAACCTAAACTCTTAAAAGAAAACATAGGTGTAAATCTTCGTGACCTTGGATTAGGCAGTGGTTCCTTAGATGACACGAAAAGCACAAGCAACCAGTGAAAAAATAGATAGGGTATAGTATATAAAATACAGAAAAAAATCCTATAACTCAATACTAAAAAGACAAATAATCCAATTTAAAAATGGGCAAAGGATTTGAATAGACATTTCTCTAAAGACATATATAAGCACATGAAAAGATGCTCAACATCATTAGTCATTAGGGAAATGCAAATCTAAACCACAATGAGCTATCACTTCACATCCACTACGATGGCCAAATTAAAACAACAAAAACAAAAACCCAGAAAATAATAACTATTAGTGAGGATATGGAGAAATTGGAACTCTTCTACACTGTTGGTAGGAATGTACAATGGGACAGCTGGTATGGAAAATAGTTTGGCAGTTCCTCAAAAAGTTAAACATAGAATTATCATATGACCCAGCAATTGGACTCCTAGGTCCAAGAGATTTGAAAACATATGTTCACCCCCAAATTTGTATACGAATGTTCATGGAAGCATTATTCACAATAGTCAAAATGTGGAAACAACCCAGATGTTCATCAACTGATGAATGTATAAACAAAATGTGGTCTATCCATACAATGGAATATTATTCAGACATACAAAGGAATAAAGTACTGACACATGTTACAATATGGATGAACCTTGAAAACACTATGCTATGTGAAAGAAGCCAAACATATAAGGCTACATATTGTACAATTCCATTTATATGAATGTCCAGAACAGGGAAATCCATACAAAGTAGAGATTAGAGGTTGCCAGGGGTTGAACGGAGGAGGAAATGGGGAGTGACTGCTAAAGGGTTTGGGGCTTCTTTTGGGGTAAGGACATGTTCTAGAATTAGTCAGCGCTGATGGTTGTACAATATTGTGACTATAATAAAAACCATTTATTTGTTAAATATAGTGAAATTTATGGTATGTGAATTCTATCTCAATTTATATATGTATATATAAATTTTTAACATATATAGTAAAGTTATATTGTTCATAGTTTAGTCTTTTGATGATTCAAAAACATCTTGATGTGTTTAAATTTACAGATGTTTTATCCCTTAAAGTGTCAAATAATGTAAACTCCAAGTTAATAACATATGCAAAATGTGTTTATATACCTGATTCATAATGGTTTCTTAAAGTTTAATGAGTAATAAAAAAGTTTGGGGCTTCCCTGGTGGCGCAGTGGTTGAGAGTCCGCCTGCCGATGCAGGGGACACGGGTTCGTGCCCCGGTCCGGGAAGATCCCACATGCCGTAGAGCGGCTAGGCCCATGAGCCATGGCCGCTGAGCCTGCGCGTCCGGAGCCTGTGCTCCGCAATGGGAGAGGCCACAACAGTGAGAGGCTTGTGTACCACAAAAAAAAAGAAAGAAAAAAGTTTGGGGAAAAGTGTTTTACTATCAAAACTTGATCAGATCTACCAAACCTTAAGAAAAAGTATAACCTCATAACTAAAATTTATGCATGTTTTTTACAACACTATTTTAAAATTATCTGCACTATAATTTAAAGAAACAGAAATCAACTAGACTTGCTTTGTTTTTCATATTCAAAACATGAAAAGCAAAGAGAATAACCAATTTTTAATAATCTAGATTTTTATATGACTATATTCAAAAGAAGAATTGAGACATTCTGCTAATTAACGAGTGCACAAATAACAGGAAACATTTCACTGGGCTAGTAATACGGTACATGAAACTTGAAAAACCCGTGACCACAGTTCTTACTAACGGAACTTTATTTTTCAGTTCTCATGGCATGCCTCTGCTACATGAAATCAGCAGCTGAGGTCACTAACAAGCTTTCAGTTTAAATGGTAGAACTCATTAGTATATAGGCACTATTAAGGCATATAAATGCAAAACTATCATATGCCCAGCAGAAATAGCCTAGTAATTGTTACTTGAGTATTTTTAAATGAACATCATCTGAGCCTCTGGGGTCCAGGCAGGTAATGTAAACGAGCAAAGCAGGTCCAGAGTAAAACAAGGAAGGCGTGGGCTCTTGGGTGAAGTGGAGAGCACAGGCCCATCTAAAGGAGGCGGTCATCACCCAGCTCCAGCAAACTGCTGCCAGATGTGAGAGCCCCACACAGCCAGATTTCTAATTTCTCAAGAGCTGGAAATCTTGGTTTTATCTTTCACGTTTTGGGAAATCCCCCTAATTTTGAAATGTTGGCAACTAATTAAAAGAAAAGTTGAAATACTGCGAAGGTCAAATAAAGCCCATCAGCTGCTGAATATGGCCACTAGTTTGCAAACTCTGAAAAGAAACTCTTGAAACTAGTTTGTAACGGATAAACTATAAATATACTATATTTAATAGAGATAATACACTTTTAATTTTACTAATATATATGCTTAATATGTTTAATCATTATAATATACTATAAATATATTTTCAAAGTTTGGGGGCACTAGTCATCCTTAAAGTTTTCAAGGTGGTCTATAGACCAGACCCTAGAGAGCAGTAGTAATGTTACATTTCATTCATATTCCTTACTCAAGTATCAAAGGTAACTCACTTCCTCCATTCATTTTGGTGACATTTTCTGACTGTAGCCAAGTGGAAACAGAGTGGATATCTTAACTATACTCCAGTGATAAGTATTCCAAGAATCAAAACAGTTTGAGAACCAAAACCCAAAACAGTTTAGGAGGAAAAAAACCTTGGGGAGGCTATTTCTTGCTTTTGGACAGACCTTAAAGAAAATTAATTATGTAATAAAGTTGGTCTCCATTTTATAATAATCAACTAGTAATGCATTAGAATGGAGACAGAGTTGACTGAATTATAATTACATAGTTGAATAAAAGTCTTATGTTGCACTTTCTGGCATGAACACAGTAGAGTTATAGACGTGAATCTTCCTGGAAAATATACATAGCAACAAGGAGAAAGAGGAAAAGAAAACCTCACAAAACTTTTCCAGCAAACCTAGGAGAAAAAGAAAAATATAAAAACTCCAAAATACATGAGATCTGACTGAGATCAAACAAAGCTGATATCAGACAGAATCTATATTGGGAGTGGAGAGCAGAGACAGAACATGTGGCATGTGATGAGGAGGGCCCAATAATGGCAGATCTCAGAAAGCAAGAGCAAAACCACACATTCTTAAGGAGAGGGATTTACACTGGCATGCTGTGGCTGTGTCCCTCCAGTCACAGCTGCAAAGGAAGGAGTGGGAAGTCCAGAATTGGTGGCAAAAAGCCTCCTAGACTCAGTCTGGTTTGGAGAGGCAGAGGACTTGCGGCAACACAGAGAACACACCCAGGCGCCATATGTAAAAAAAAACTATCTCTGAGGCAGAAATCTGGAAATATACCTTGGCCCCACCCACACCTCCTACAAATAACTGAGGAAAATCCAATTCACTAAATCACAGGGAATAGAAATGTAACTGGCACAGCACTGACTTGGAGATACTATAAGAAAAATGGTAGAAACAAGCAGCATAACGTACCAGCTGCCAAACAATACTGCTAGAAAAACATTACAATGGAGAAGATAAAAACTATAACTGAATATTCTTGCATGAATTTAAGAAAATCAGTGAAGCCACCCCACTATGAAGAAGCTCACAAAGCATAAATAAAATAAGAACTCAAGGAAGAACTGTCTAGACAACAGGAACAAAGGAAGCATGAACTGGCAGAACTCAAGGAAGAAACAGAAGAAAAAACAAAAGCATCACAGAAATGAAGAAGAAACTGAAAGCAGAACAAAGAGACATTGCAGAAGACACAGTAAGAGACATTAAAGACAGAAACAAACAAATGAAAAAGTGTTTAAAAGGATTAAAGAGAAAATAATAAACAAAAAAGATATACAAAGGGAGATCCAACAGACATATAACGAGGGTCACCAAGAAAGAAAACCAAAATGATCAAACAAAATAAATATTTAAAGTTATAATTAAAGAAAACTTTCCTGAAATAAAAATAGATTTGAATCTACATATTAAAAGGCACACCTGTGCCAGTATATCCTGCACCACCATATCCTAGTAAAATTACTAAATATTAGAGACAAAGAGAGAACCTTTTGGGGCCAATAGGCAAAAAGATCAAATCATTAATCACGGGAAAAAATTCAAGTTGGCTTCACACATCTCTACAGCAACATTTAATGCCAGAATACATCTGCACAACACCTGTAAGATACTCAAGGAAAGAAAGAGTGAGCCAAGGATTTTATACCTGCTAAGCCATCCTAAGTGTAAAGCAACAAAAAGAAGTTCTGAAAATGCTGTAAGAATAATATTGCCATATTATTTTCATGACTCGTTATTGAGAAACTACCAGAGGATAAACTTTACCAGCCGCAGGATAACTGGGAAAAACTTCTGCAAAAGTGCTTGGGTGAGCATTATATATATTTAACTGAAAGATTAAGACTAAAACAGAAAGAGATAAAGGTGATAAAGTAGAACACAAACATTATAGGCTATAACAATGTATAAATTCAAATAACAAAAATTGGGTGAAGGGAGAAAGGGAGCAGGAAGTATAATAAACTTACTGCTTACCTTGATGTAACAGCTGGGAGTCAATAGATAGCCTTAAAGCTCACAAATCAAGCAGTAGAAGTAAAAGCACACATAATAGTGCAAATGTAAATACAATTGTGAATACATACTATTCACTATTGACTGAAACTGGGTGATGCAGAAGAGAAAGGGGAAGAGAGAAGAGAGTATTTTAAAAGAATTTTACCTTTCTTCATAGAAAACAGCTAATAGTTACTATGAATAGAGAACTAAAATATCTTATAAAGTAACTAATAAGACAAAAATACAAACCATTCTAAATATCAAAAGAACAAAAAAGCAAAGAAAGACTACACAGTGAAAGACTTAACATTTATATAATTAAAAACAGAAAACACAAAATACAATGACAAATTGACTCATAAAGCAAAACCTATCTCCATGCTGATTTAGAGATCTATCTAAATCAAAATAATTTAAATAGTTTGAAAACAAAAGGATGGGCAAAGATATACACGGCAAATGTAAAAAAAAAGAAAGTAAGAATTATTTGACCCAGCTCTTTCTGACTCCAGAATCTGAAGTCTTACCTATAAACAAAAACTGCAAATAACGTTTCATGTGCTTCTGTAATAGTGCATGTATACGGTATGTGTACATGAATGAATATGCCTTATATATTTTTAAAAACTATAACAAATTACTCAATTATATACAGTTTTTGAAATAAGACTAGATATCAAATTTCTGAGTTTAAAGAATTTAGTAATATTTATCTTTAATGGTATATAAAAAATTTTCCATATAAAAATGGTAATGGTATATAAATGGTATAATGGTATATAAAATTTTTTCCATATAAAAATCAAAACACTACTGAAAACTCCTCACCTGGATTTATGTCAAGATAAGCTGTCAATCTAAAAGCATGCAGTAACTCCTTATTCTATGACAATCTACTGTCAAGCACTCAAATACTAAAATTTGAGTTGTTCTCTGAATCTTAAGGAAGTGGCATTTTATGAAATTTATAGTATACTACAAATTATTCTGTTGAAGCAACAATTTTTTTTTAAACCTCTTGCAGAAAGCCACAGCTATAATATTGCTTTCAGGTGTTAAAGATCTGTAGCTTCAGAAAGAGATTTCATGCCTCAGAAACAAAAATATGGGTAGTAAAAATTAAGAAACATTCTAGGAATATTATATAAAGGTCAATAACGGCTCTATAAATACAAAAATACACTTGTGGCAGCATCAACTCAGTTAATGCATAAGAGGAAGTAATTGTGAAATCTGTTTCAATTTCAACATCAATAATAAAAGGGGGGATAATAATAGTATCAACCTGATAAGACTGTTGTGAGCATTAAATGACTGAAACGCTTAGCACACTGCTTGGCTTATATTGCAATAAATGTTAGCTAATATTATCATCACAAAGATATAAATTTCAAACTGATGTATTATTCAAATCTTTTAAATCTATTATAATTGCTGACGATAGAATTAGCCCCACAGAGAAATATTTCCCTAATGGAAAAAAAAAAAAGAATGGTAAAGCTGCTCCTTTCCTAAATGCCCTACTCCCTCTCTGCTACCACCTACCCCTGGGGCGAGATCAGGAGCCCTTCCTCTTTCATCCCATGGTACATCTCCATTAGAGCATTTTATCAGGATGTGTTCACTGTTGTTGGCACTGTCTTCCCCACCAAGGCTACTGTGAACTCCTTAAAGTCAGTGATTATGTCTTTATGCATCTCAACACCTCCAGGGCACCTGTTCCCACACATAATATAAGCTCAATTAAGGTGTGTTAAATTAACAAATGTGGTATTGTAGGTATTTGTGTGTGTGCGCGCACGTGTGTGAAAAACATGATCCAGTTCAGGGTTTATATTCTGTGGATTGCAATGATCTTGATTACAGACTGAGCTGCCTTAGCTGCCTACCTTCCTGAAAGGTCTGTTATCAAGATCAGGAAGGCAGGCAGCTAAGGCAGCTCAGCTGGGACCAAGAATGAAAGAAGAAATATTTAGACACTTACAGAGTACCCTGTGAGTACCAGGCAATGAACCGGGCTCTAGGGTTGTAAAGAAGACCACATCTCTGTCTATAGAGAGCTCACAGCCCGGTGGGCACGGAGCAGGTAAGGATCTCCCTCCTACTAGTTAAGAAGAGATGCTAAAGTTAAGGCTAGATCAAGACAGCTGATGCCCAGAATTCTCCTAAATTTCAGTGCTCTTTCCACGAGAACAATGCCTTTCAAATGTTGACAGGCTCATAGTAAAAAATGTATTCTGTAGCACTACCCAGTACAGACACATACACTTCTGATATTTTCTATTTAATTATTTTCTATTTCACTTTTTTAAAATGTTCATCTTGACACATTAAATTGGTTTATGACTCAAAGGTGGAAAAATACTGCTCTAGAAGATATATTTTAAAACTCTCTCTAAAATGTCAAAGTCAGATATAATTCCTAATAATTTATTCTTCTCACACAACGAATGTCCCAGCAAAAAAAATAAAACACTATCAAATAATCAAATAACCCCCAAAGACTAACACAGAGCCATGACAGCTGTCACTTGGGGAGTGGGAGGAAGCTAAACCTAATCTCCATCAGCTTTCTCTAAAGTAAATACCCGATCTAAGGGAAACAGCTATTGCTAAGCAAAAACAGGGGGCTTGGTGGCAAGTCCCCTGGCACCTCAGCTCTCTTCCAGCCAGACTGTGGCCCAAAAGACTCTCGTCATTCTACACAAGAAATTCTGGAGCTTCCACTTACATTGAATATTTTAAAATTATTTTGTGTAAGAGACTTTAATTAAATGTGTTTGGATGGGGAACAATGAATTTATTAAAATAAGTGAATGAAAATCAAAATAAACATCTTATTTTAACAAAATCTCTCACTGATATTTGCCAATCTTCACTTAAATTGAGGGCAGGGGAGTGTACTGATTTATCCCAGATCTGAATGAAGCATGTAGAAGTGAATCATTAATTAAGGTAATAGGTTTTTTTGGTTTGCTCTTGAAATAAGAGAGCAAGGCAGTATGCAACTTTTCCTCAATATAAGATGCTTATACAGCACTTCCCACTAAAGGAAATATGATAACAACAATCATCACTACCTAGCTGCATATTACAGATGAAGAAACCCCAACATTCTCAGTTATTTCAAGAAATGTATTCCCCTGAACAGATGTAAAGTCAGAAACACGCAGAAAGACCAGAAAATCCCTTTCCCTCCTCTGTGTCCACAGACAGTACTCCAGCTGTGAGAACGCAGATTAAGTATAAGAACGTTCAGTCAAGTTCTTGGGCTTACTAGCCTCACCATTCCCCATCCAAGAAGCATGTCTGAGTTTAAAGGACTCATTTTTTGTGACATTTGCCTCAAATTAAAGGACAATTTTATAAAACTTTAATAAATCTTCCTGTCCTCCCCAAAAGAAATCTGTTTAGAACTATGTTGAGAAAAATATTCTTTTATAAAGATAAAATGCATTTTTTTCTAAGAAAAAGGAGAATGTCATACCTATTATTTATCAGCTCCATCCAGTAGAACTTTCTGTGATGATGGAAGTGTTCTATTATCTCACTGTCTAATACAGTAGCCACTAGCCACCAATACCGAGCACTTGGAATGTGACTGGTGTGGCTGAGAAACTGAGTTTTAAATTTATTTCATTTTAATAAATTTAAATTTAAATAGCCATATATGGCTGGCAGCTACCATTTGGGGCAGTGTAGATTAGATAATCAACTTAAGTCCTCAGCAGCAAAGCTGAGTAATTGACTTACCTTAGACAGAATGACACAATTTGAAAATATATTCTATACCGATATTCAATTTTCAGCTTCCTAATTAATATTTAGTTAACTAACATTTAAGGTTTCCTCAGAAGTGGCTTTTCAACAAAGTTTGGCAATTTTTATTCTAGAACGTGAACACACTAGATCTGCTGAGCAGGATTCCTTTGGCAACGTTCAATTTTCCATCTGTGAAACTTAAGCACAGGGAAAGGGGAAAAAAAACAACTTAGGCCCACCCTCCTCTTGATACAAAGGTAAGAAATAAAACACATAATCTATACAAAGCCTAATACAACTTCCTAGACCCTTCTGGGAACATCTGCTCACCAACCCTTGCTTATGTTTGCTTCTTTAGACCCAGTCGTGGCTTTCAACAAAAGTCATTCCTACATCTGTTTGACCTTTTGACTGTGCTCTGTTATGACCAGACCCTCTAGAAGTATTCTGCTGATAGAAAGACCATTTAAAATGTACATACTAAAATATCCTATATTTAAATGAGACCAACTGATCAAATGGTCAAAAAGCAGTAGCTTGAAGAAGAGCAGATGCTTCAGAGAGACTATAATATGCAGATCATGCCAAGACCACCTTCCAAGCAGGTGGCAAAAGAAAATGCGTAGTTCTATAGGCAGCAAGGAAGAGACTCCCCAAGAAAATATGCTTAAAAATACACTGCAGCCTTGCTGTGGCCATAGGATAACTAACTTTAACTTCAACCAGCACCACTGCACTCCTTACAATCTCAAGGCAAGTGCCAAATTATTTTTTTCAAGCTTCTCATCATGCTAATACTTATATGCAAATATTCCACAAACACACACACAGGCACAAGTGTTTCAGTAATTTCATTATTTTTAAGTAGAGTGAACTTCTAGAACTTGTATCTAAAAATACTATGAGCTCATTTAAAACAAGCAAACTTAAGTATACTGTGCAAAGAACAAAGCCACTCATACCGCATAGCATACTGGGGAAAGCTCAGACTATACAGAACAAAGCAATTCTATGACAGCAGTGCAGCTCAGGTAAGAATTCAACACCATAGATGAAAACTTAATTTTTTTTCTCTCCCACTACTACTGCTACACCAGGTCCCAAAAAAAGGACTCAAAGTTCACCTACTGTATCTAAAGAGCACTGGGATCTCAACAAGACACATAACAAAGAAGCAATGCCTACACTATTCCCCAGGCTTCAGGTCTTGCAGAATAATAAATGGCATTGACAGAAGGAGAAAAGGCTTCATCTGGGGCAACTAAGAGCACTCTGATCTAGCAAGAGACTGTCAGACTCCATAAAAGCTGTGTGCTGTCAGTGCCCTCACATGTGTGGATAAAATCTGGAGATGTAGCCTGGGCAGGAAAGAGGGAGACAGAAAATTTTCAATGGGGAACTGCAGTGCAGTTCCACCCTAAGAGTACCCTCCTCACTCTTCCAAGATACGACCTACAGCACCTGCGGCACTATCTCTAAGGAGCTTATCAGCTATAGAATTCTATGATAAAGTCTCAATGTCTAAGACAAATGCCAGAAACCTCAGTGCCTTTTTCTTTATCCTAATTCTTAGAGGAAAAAAGTCAAATAAATATAATAAACAATACAGAATTTTCACAGCAGGGGCGTAAGTTCTCAAAGCACATAAGGCTTATAAACAGAAAATAAACACTACTTATTCGGTTCTTTAAAAGTTCGCTTCAGAATAGAATTAATAAAAATCTACTAAAAGACACTTAGAAGATAAATTAGCTTAACAGGGATAAAACTTAATTTCTTATACTTAATATTCTAATATAGAATTATGAGATAAAACATAGATTCTAGTAAACAAAAGAAACACATAACAGAAAAGAAAGCCATTTTTTGCTTGGCTTCAAATGTGAACACAGTACGACACATTGTGAAAAAACTTATTAAACTATCTTAGCACAAATGGGGCTCAGTACTTTTTCTTAATGCCTAATGATTATGGGCTAAATATCTCACCTCTTCATTTTCCAAGCCCTGAAGCCCTATAAAACTCACTCCTACTCCTCTAGGAGAGCTTTCACATACTGGTTTTAATAGACGTCAATCATTTTAAAACATTATTTAAGGAATTTATCAATATATAATTATGAAATTATACTTCTGAAAATATCATTCTTCCTAAATTAGGATTCTGGAAAAAAACAACTCAATAGAATTGTTTTCTATTTATTTTTTCAATAGTCAAAGCATCTTCCACCCAAAGTGTAATATATATATATATTTTTTTAAATCATGGCTCCTGACTTAAGCATAACATTACAAAATTTTTAATATGCATTAAAAAAGTGCTCTCACTCTTACCTGTATATCCAGCATACCATCCCCAAGAAGCCACCATTCCTAAAAGCCATTTGTACATGATTCCTTCAATATACCAGAACCGCTTACTGTCCAGCAGTCGAAGGGGCTGAAGCACAATTACATAGCAGATGTAGGAGGAAATAGCAACCAGGTTGTTGGCGACCATGAAGGCAAATCTCATCAGGGCTTTCACCAAGATCCAGCCCAGCCACGGAGCTTCTTCCAAAGTCACAGCCATTCTCACATTGGAGACTGTCCTGTCTTTCTGAGATGAAAAGAAAATTCATTTAAATAGGAAAATGGATTAAACACATCTAGATAGTCACCAACAGAGAAATCACCTCCAGCACAAAAATAAATGAAAAAATCGAGGGTCTAAGCTTTCCTAGTGTATTACCTCGGCGATCTGTCCGGGAAATTCCAGAGGGGGACAGAGAGCAAGGGAGGAGGAGCCGCACAAGGTCAAGGGAGCTGTTCACGGAGGCACAGCTATGTCATAATATATTTAGCAAATGATAACACTATTCCCACCAACTAATCTGTGGCCGGCCCGCACCGCGTCTGACTGCAGTCTTCTGTTGGACTTTAACGAAGAAAAATAGACCCACTTGCTTCACACACGCTCAGTTATCTCCAAACTGACGATACGAGTGAAAAGAAGACTAAAACGGGGACCTCTAGATCAAATCTCCCAGACACTGCGACCTCGGTACCCTCACCACGACCCTTCCTGCACTGATTCATTCCTTTAAAAGGTCTCTCGCGTTAGCAAAAAGAGTTAAGTTAAAATTGTTCATTTGCGGCAAATCGGGTCTTGTGTTCCTTTTTTTTTTTTTTTTACAGAAAAAAAGGGGGGCGGCAGAAAAGAAGGCAAAAGGGTGAGAGGAAGAAAGTGGGCGATAATAAGGAAAAAAGGATTAAGGACAGGAGTAGGGGGAGGGGAGCAATAGCAGAAGGAGGTGGAGGCAAAGGGCCAGGGATGAGGAGCACCGTCCCCGACCAGAGGGCAGGGAAACCAGGGATGATGAAAGAAGCAGGGAAGAGGAGGCGACGGCAGAGCTCAGGGGGCGGGTGGGGCCCGCCGCGATTTCCGCGATGTGGAAGCGTTAGGGCGGCGGTCTCGGCCCGCGCGCCGGGCTCACCTCGGCGGGCGCGGGCGGCGGGCGGTGGAGCGCGGGAGACGGTGGGGCCGGGGGTCGGCGGCCCGGGACGCGGTGCTGCGCGGCGGCGGCGGCGGGTGTCCCCGGCCGAGGGGTCGCGGTCATGGACCCGGCAGCGGCGGCCGAGGCGCGGCGCGAGCGGGCGCGCGGACGCCCTACTCCCCTCGCGGCTGCCTGCGGACAGAGGGACGGCGGGGACTCAGAGGCCAGACCTGTCACCGGGGCGGGTCCCGGGGAGGCGGGCGGATGCCCAGCACCCCCGCCTCCTTCTTGGGGCCTACCGCGCTCTCGTCCCTCATGCCGCTGCCGCCGCCGCCGCCGCCGCCTCCTCCCCGGGCCACGCGACTACGACACCCCTTCCCCGGCCCCCCAGCGCCTCCCCGGGCCCAGCCCGCCGCAGCCCCGGGGCCTGAGCCCACCGAGTCTGGGGTTACCTCGGGCTGGCCCGGCCCCGGCTGGGGCTACGGGAGCCAGAGGAGCCGGAAGAATGCATGGCAGGCGGAAGGAGGAGCGGCGGGGCCCGGCCCCGCTCCGGCTGCGGCGCGCCCCGCGCCCCGTCCACGGCGGTGCCGAGACTCGATCCCCAGGGCCCAGCCGCGTTCGCCGGGGCTGACGGGGAGGGGCGGCGGGGAGGAAGCGGCGGGAGTCGGGACTGCTGCAGAGCCGCCCCCAGAGCGCCCTCTAATGAAGGCGCGGCCGCCGTCGTCCGCCTGCTCAACCCGCCGCCTGCGCTGCCGGCGCCGCCGGCGCCAGGGATCCCGCTGTCCGCGTATCGAGGCCCTTGGGGCTGCCTGGCCCCTAGGCCGGGACTTGGCTCAGCCCGGGACCGAGGAAGAGGGCCACTCGGAAAGATCTAGGAATGAGCACCAATCCTTACACCACACGAGTGATTTGGTCCAAATTGAGAGCCGCTTTTTAGCCAAAACAGCCGTTTTTCATTGTTAAGGCTTTCTCTCCTGACAAACGCGATCGCTGCCCAAACTGGAAAGCTGTCTCCTTGAAGACTGAATGTCCTCTTTTCTTTCCTAATGAAACCCAGTTGCTCTCATGGCTTTTCTTCTGAATCTCCCCAGAGTATTAAGGTCTAGAGTTTAAAATCAATTCATGTTAAGTGCCAGAACTCTTGTTCCTGGAAAGCACCTGGAAACACATTAATGACAATTATGATGCCCCATCCATTCTCTTGCCCCCTCCGCCCCCAAAAGAATCCAGTGGGAATGAGCGGTCCACACAGAGACACTGAAATTTAGTTAGTCAAGGAGGGAAAAGCACGTAGGCAGTGACAGTCATTGAGTAAGTGCTCAAAATTTTGTGGCCATAAGTACCCCGGACAGGCCTGGTTATTCCCGAGGTACTGTAGCTGCATTCTGTTTCAAAGGTTGGACCACCAGAAGAAAAATAGAGAAATAGTCCAATGGCCTGCCCACCTGAACATTCTCATATGACCTACCTAAATTTCAGTATTAAAAAAAAAAAACTTATAAAATCTTGTTATATCCCTTAAATGGGGGTAGGGGGGTGCGCATTTTTTTGTGTTCCTAGTGAACTGCCATGTTTAACTCAGAATGCCACTTATTCCGCCTATAAAATGTTTATCACTGTGTTTGTTTTGGACTCTCAACGACTTCTCTCTCTTTCTCTCTCTCTCTCTCTCTCTCTCTCTCAACCCTTAACTTCAGCTCCTCTTTGGCTCACAGATGAAGAAAAGAAAACTCGCCTTACGAACATGTGAAAGAATATATTCTATTTCTATTCCCTTGGGTGATGAGGAAATATGAAAGCACAGAGCCTGGCTGAAATAATTTATTAGATTTCTTTCCATTTATTATTCATTTGTTTTTATTTATATATGTTGCTTATCTATTTCACCAATATTATATTCTAACTGTACAGGGCATAAAAAGGCACAGACCTTGTCAGAGATCTTTCTATATAAGATCAAATGATGTATAGCAATGGAAAAGTTAAATATGACCTTTCTATTCCTTGTATTTCCTCTGAGAATTTAGGTGCCAGGCAATAGAATCTTTAAATAAATCTCATGAGAGAAATAATATATGTACTGTAGATTATTGTTTAAAATATATCATTATACTCTTAAGTGGGTAAGACAGGTAAGGCATATATTCTTCCAAGAATCAAGAATAAACTCCCCTAAGATTCCATTAGGTCCATCCCATTCAGCATTCCTCACATACTGGCAAACACTGGCTGACACCTGGAGAGAGATAACCTACCATGTGATCTGTACCCGGTTCCTGGATCACAGAGCATCTGCCAGAGCTTCAGATACTCCAGCACTTGCTGAGTTGGAATTAGTACCAATCAGTCATGCCCAGAAAAGGGCCAGAGGTTGGGCAAGACCTTGCGCAGTGGGTGTCAAACTTCAGCATGCAAAACATCACTACAAAAAAGATTCTTGGACCTCATACCAGAAAATTTTAATACTCTAGGTCCAGAGGGGCCTGAGAACATGCTTTTTAAAAAGTGTCATAGGTGGCTCTGATGCAGGTAGGGTATACAGACCATGCTTTAAGAAACTCTGACCTAGAGGTATCCTGAGATAATCACATCCTTTCCTTGACCCTTCATGATTTTAACTCATTTAATCATATCTGTTCTCATCTGTATTAGTTTGCTAGGGCTGCCATAACAATATACCACAAACTGGGTGGCTTAAACAACAGAAATTTATTTTCTCACGGTTCTGGAGGCTGGAAGTCCAAGATGAAGGTGTTGGCAGGGTTTGTTTCTTCTAAGGCCTCTTGCCTTGGCTTGTGGATGACCATCTTCTCCTTGTGACTTCGCATAGTCATCTGTCTGTGCATGCAGGTGTCTGTCTCTGTGTCCCAATCTCTTCTTACAAGGACACCAGTCCTTATACCAGTCACACTGATTAGCACCCACCCTAGGGACCCCATTTAATTTAATTACCTCTTTAAAGGTCCTATCTCCCAATATAGCCACATTCTGAGGTACTGAGGGTTATGATTTTAGTATATGAATTTTAGGGGGACACAATTCAACCATAATATCATCCTTCTACTGTTTACACTGCAGAATTCTGCCATTTCAGTAGCTTTTTATGGGAGAGATGTGGAAACCCTAATCTTGAATCTTTCAGCTAGTCCCCTCTTGACTAGCTCCAACTTCATTAGACTTATCTTCAAGCTAAGCACATCGTGTTTCAGGTGTAGGTATGTCCTGTTTCATTGCCCAGGATGAATGAGAGGGCTTATCTTTTTAACTTTCTTGACCACAGCAGCGTGTTGTTTCCAGACAATTCAGTGCCTACCATGGATAAGGAACTGCATTTGGTCTAGCTTCTTCAGGGAACAATTGTTCAGGGAACAATTTCAGATGACGCTTATATTTATTTCTTGTATTTCAGAGTTCATTTAAGATATATGTTTTGTATTCTTTTACCTTACATATAATACCTCCCTCTTGCCTATATGGTTTTTTTGCCCCGCCAGCTTTCAATTTACTGAGACAGCCTCCTGAGATTTTTCTGTAGCTTATTTTCACAATACCACAGGCAGACAGATGCATATATGCTCTGAACGACTGTAACAAGAAGATTGGGATGGCCAGTTGTTCAGGGTAGAAGATCTATAGAAAGCAAGGGCCTTCCTCAATGACTAACTAGCCTCCAGTCCCCTATCCAACTACCTTAGAGCCAGGTTTATCAAAACACAAACATAAATTAAGAATTTTGCCATCTTCCTATAGTACAGCCCAATAGGGGAAGAAGGAAAACAAGGAGACCCCACCCTATAGCCACAAGACTTATAGTTTCAGTTTCAAAAGCCCACATTTGAATCACAAGAGGATGGTCCTTTGAAAGAGAAATATGACTTCTCGCATTTCCAGGAGTCTCCAGACATTTTAAAACAATCTAACCACAACACCTGAGAAGGTTTAATTCCACCCATCTGGTCCACATACATCCAACAAATTAGGTTATAACCAGGGAGGAGCTCCCTTGGGCAGAAGAATCCTCCTGGGCTCTCTCTTTTTCCTGGTGGCAATTATAAAAACATTTCACCTACCTTTACCGGGTTCTGCACTAACACGCCAATGAAATATTTCCTCTCCAGGGGAAACCCAACCAGCAGTTTTATAAACATGCAATGACTTGATACCGGCCTCCCACATCACTAGAAACAGTTGCAACCTAGAAATGAGCACCCCAGACAGTCATGCATTCTGACTGTCGTCAGCTTTAACTTCAAACAAAAAGGGAGATATATATATACCTAAATATATATAAATATATGAAATATATAGTTTTCTTCTATATTAGTATCCATAATCATTTTACATAAAATATGTTAGGACTTATAACCTTAAAATTTTTTAGGCAAGACTTGACTACAGCTTTATTTAAGCCATTTCAGTAACTCTTGTTATTAACAAGGTTGACCCTAAACAGTTTTGTGAAGTAAACAATTCTCTCTTCTTCTCTATGTCCCTCTCCTCTTCGACTAATTTCCCTTTTCCCCTCTTGATACTGAAATGGTACCTAGTTTCCAAGGGGCACTGAAGACCCCACCTAAGACCTCCACCCCCAACAGACACCACTCTTTAAGCTAGAACCTTCTTTCTCACCTATCCAACATTGCATTTCCTTAGTTCAGCCCAGTCTTTCCTGCCTAGTGTGGTAAACTAATCCCTGCTGAGTTGCTAATGGCTAAAACCCACATTCCCTCTTCCTGAAGTATTAACATTTTATAAAGGACTTCCTTAAAAGCATTTCTGTCGGTAGATTCCCAGGTACTGTAGTGGAGAAGTATTCTTGTAAGATATTTTGGAGAGGCTATTTCAGCAAGTTCCTTCGCTGACAGAACCTACGAAATCATGTAGTACCCCTAAGAATAAGACAAATTCAGATTTAAAATTGTCTTTTCCTAACATAATAACTAAAATAATGACATGTTGTTGATGATTATGTTAAAATAGTAATAATAGTGGACACTTATTGATCACTTTCAACACTGCAGGCCCCGTTCTCAGTGCTTGCTTTCCATGCATCAACTCATTCATTCTTCACGAAGACCTTATAAGGCCCTACATTTTACTGGTGTAGAGATTAAGTGATCTGCCCCAGGTCACTCAGCCAGCAAGTGGCAGGGCTGCGACTGGATTCCCAGTTCTCAGGCTCCAGAGCCCATTCTTCTGACCACAAACTACAGTGCCTCTCTAGGAGGGGCTGGTAGAAAAGCCACTCTCCACCAGAAGGGTGAGAGAAAGAGAGAGAGATTGAGAGGAAGTTTCAGAGGATGCTACTCTTCTCCAGCCTCATCTCTTATCACTCCCTTCTCACACCGTCTTGAAAGGATGCACTGTGCAACTTCACACATACAAGCTCATGTATTTTTTTGTTCATGCTTTTCCCTTCTCTGTGCTTTTTTTGGGGGGTGGTGGTGCTGCACTACACAGTTTGTGGGACCTTAGTTCCCCGACCAGGGATCAAACCAAGGTTCCCGGCAGTGGAAGCGTGGAATCCTAACCAGTGGAAGCATGGAATTCCCCACCAGGGAATTTCTCCTCTCTGTGTCTTTTTGATTCTACTCATCTTCGTGGTCCAGCTAAGATATCAAAGGATCCATACCCCCAGCCCCAGCCCCAGAATTCATTCTTCCTCTGTGTGCATTCTTATATCCCAGTGCTTACCATACTGTAACAGGCTTGGATGTTTTACATTTCAGGTTCTCTGCTAAAATTAGAGGTTCCATATCACCTGTCTTTCTCATTTTTTTCCAATGTCTAGCTTAGTGCCTTATATCTGGTAGGAAAAAAAATTGAATTCAGTGTTTACTTAATTTATTCAGACTAAATCATTTCATTTTTTTTAAGTTGACAGTAGGATACCTTGAATGGTGACATCATCATCATTGTCATCATCACCATCATTATCCAAACCATAGCCAGAAGCAGTAAATGTTGCTAATACTTCATCTTAAAATGTATTTCAACCTTTTAAAAATGATTGTTTCGGGCTTCCCTGGTAGCGCAGTGGTTAAGAATCCATCTGCCAATGCGGGGGACATGGGTTCGAGCCCTGGTCCGGGAAGATCCCACATGCCATGGAGCAACCAAGTCCGTGCGGCACAACTACTGAGCCTGAGCTCTAGGGCCCGCGAGCCACAACTACTGAAGCCCACGCACCTAGAGCCCGAGCTCCGCAACAAGAGAAGCCACCGCAATGAGAAGCCCACGCACCACAACGAAGAACAGCCCCTGCTCTCTGCAGCTAGAGAGAGCCCGGGCACAGCAACGAAGACCCAACGCAGCCACAAAAAAAAAAAAAAAGATTGTTTCAGTGGCTAGAAGCACCTCAGCTGAATCACTAATTGTACAAAATAATATTACCCCCTTTTATTATTAAAATATCTTCCTTCCTCATTCTCAAGCTATCATCTACTCCCAATCCATCCTAGATGATGTGGTTGTAGTATTTAGCTTAAAGTACCATTTTTAACATTTTATTTTCCTGCTCAAGTTTTGACATTGTTTTTCCACGTCCTAGCAAATCAAGTGTGACTCTCTCTGTCTGGTTTACTTCAGGACCTCAACACCAGATTCCTCACTCATTATCCTAGAGTTTGTCAACCAAGGGGCCACGCACGCTGCTGTGTCTCAGTGAGGTTCCCAAGGCAGAGCTTGGCACTCTAGGGTACAAACTGGTGGCCTCCATTTACCCCAACCTATTTTCACCATTGTCAATGACTACCGTGAAAGGCTGGGAAACATTGTCAAATTCTACTTCAGTTCTCATTTACTTCCTAACCAGCCTCCTCTACTTTTTTTTTTTTTTTTTTTTTTTTGCGGTTATGTGGGCCTCTCACTGTTGTGGCCTCTCCCGTGTGCTCCAGACGCTCAGGCTCAGCGGCCATGGCTCACGGGCCCAGCCGCTCCGCGGCATGTGGGATCTTCCCAGACCGGGGCACGAACCCGTGTCCCCTGCAACGGCAGGCAGACTCTCAACCACTGCGCCACCAGGGAAGCCCAGCCTTCTCTACTTTTAAACAAACACATTCCGTAGCTTTGCTTTGGCTATTTCCCCTACCTGGAAAGCCATCCTTCTTTCTCTCTGACCATCTTTTAACAACCACGGGAAGGCTGTCTTCTTGTCCGGGACTCCAGAGTCCCTTCTCTGAATAACTACTGCATTTATATAGAGAGCACCCCACAGTTTTGACTTAATTCTTTGCTCTCACACATCCCTTCTGCATGCTTGTTGCAGTGGGTAGCACAATTACCTGCCTGATTCTGAGCCTGCAGTACAGGGAGGTCTCGTCATATAAACTGTACAGATTGAGAAGTTCCAGGTGCATAATTTCACATTACCCCACTCAGACTGCAAACAAGTTCCAGCCCCTCCTTCTCACTTCTTTCTCTGATGGTCCTTCAGTAGCTTGATCCTTTCAATCATTCTGTCCTTCCACAGTCCATCCTCAAGTTTAAAGCCAAATCTACTTTTTTCAGCCTCTCTAGACCCTCAGAAAAGTTAGGTCTTTTCAGGGTCCTGGATTCTGCTTAGCTTCCAGACAAAACTGTTCTCCTTACAGTTAACCTGAATTCCACCTTGGCAATTTCCCTGGACTGTGTCCACAGAATTTCCCAGCACTGACTTCTTTCTGGAAAGAGTACCCTATCTGCTTTGTACTAGCTTCTTCTCCCTTTCCTCTGACCTCATATTTATCCTCAGGAGATCCCATGGAATCACATGTCTGAAGCTTTCTTTCACAATTCCAAGTCCTACCATTGACAACGGACTCCTAACTTGTCTGGAAGCTTTTAACTCATAAGTATCCTATGTTTATGGGTTTTCCCACAAATTAAAAAAAAAAAGAAAAAAAAAGAAAAAACAACACTGCAGCATCTTTGTTCTGGCATTGGGGTGGTGAAATTTAGTGGTATTTGCTAAGGAAGGGGAATTCCCCTGTGGAAGAGGAACACAGGACAATTTCACTTATGAACAGAGGAAAGCAGGTATGGGGAAGTTACATGGCTTGTTCATCCCAGAGAGCACCAGAGACAGCTGCTGTGGTCTTAAGGTGACCAACTCTTGATTTACCTAGGACTTTCATCATTTTAGCACTTAAAGTCCCACAGCCCAGGAAACCACTCAGTCCTGGCAAATGGTTGGTGACCCTCTATGGTGTCCTGGGTCCCCATGCAGTCCCTTAGCCAGGTTACAGAGGTCCAGCTTCCCTGCCCAGCTTACCTTTTCTCTGCTACACCTGCTCTCTGACGATTTGATGCATCAGAAGCTAACAAGCCATTCAGGTCTAATAGCGTGTTTAATGTTTCCTCTAAAGCGTTATTACTTGTCCTTATCTGGGTTAAATTTCCCCTCTTATTCAAGTCTTCAGCAGTGCAGCTTGGCTCTTTCCGAAGTTCTCATCAGCTTAAATCATAAGGGGTTTGAGCAGAAATTTTCACCCTGCTCCTTTTCAAACTGTGTGTTTAAGATTGATTTGTCATCTTGGGGACTGAGCCTGTTGGCTGAGACTGTTGTAATGAAAATCATGCCACCTTGCATTTCCCCAGTGCCTTGCAGTCAACAAAGTGCTCGCGCGCGCGCGCTCTCTCTCTCTCTCTCTCTCTCTCTCTCTCTCTCACACACACACACACACACACACACACACACCCCTTGCTTCGTGTTACCAATAACCCCCTGAGGTAGGCAGGTACTTACTGGTTGAAAGAAGTAAATAGGGTAAGGAAATAATTTCTTTACAAGTGGTTTTCTCTTGAAATGTCTTTAAGAAACAGTTTATAAAACATGCTTTCAAATCCTTTGTTTCTCTTAACTTCTGTCTTCAAAGCATAAAGATCTAAATTATTAAGAATCAGTTACTGGCAACCACACAGTCTGGAGAAACCCCAGAATAGGGCTGGGGGGATCCCAGTTCCTCCCTCCCAGCACAGCCAGCCGCAGGCCCTGGAGGGAGGGTCCCACCCTCCATCACCCCAAAACCTGGCAGGCCCTGCCTCTCTACTTCCTCTCACCTAGAACATTATTTCTATGGGGAAATGCAAACCCACATGCTCTTGAAAGAGAACCTGATTGTAAATTGGGAACCGTCGACAAAGAATCCCTCATCTCTTGGTTTCCTATTATGAGGTCTTCTCAGCACAAGCTCCTGTTGTAAGTACTGTGAATTAAACAAGGCTATCGGCAAAAGAGTGAGGCTAAAATGCTGCCTCTTCAAGTGTTAGGGGGAACACTGACCGAAACCGCCCACCCTGGCCAGGCAAAGACAGTAGCAATTTGCATGAATTATTTTACGACAGGAGATCCTGGTAAGGAACACGGTACTAACAAGCCACCACCAACCAGAAGAATACGGGAAAGGTCAAAAGGAGAGAGGAGACGCCAGTCCACATGTCCTACCAACCTCCCAGAATCCTCCTGGCTGGAATCCATCTTGGCTGAGTTGTTGCACGCGCCGCCAGGAAGGACCCTGAGTCAGAATGGCTGGCCAGAGACAACCCGGAAATTAATCCCATCACTATAAAACCCGACACTGCGAGCCACGTTAACCCACCCTTACCCTCCTGCTCTCCGCCTGGGCGCCTCTTCCCGATAGTCTCTTGCTTTGTCAGTGAGTGTGTCTCCTCGGACGATTCATTTCCAAGTGTTAGACAAGAGCCCACTCTCAGGCCCTGGAAGGGGTCCCCCTTCCTGCAACAAAAGGATGGGATTTTTAAAGTTTGGAGCCACTCAACTTACAGTAATTCTATAGTTTACGTTCTTACATGAGGTTTTGGTAAACCTTCAGCAACTCCACGTCATGTTGAATTGAATGACATTCTTCTGAAAATGTACCTACTCTATTTCAATGTTTTTAAATATGCCTAATCATGAGAAACATCTGCAGTTCTTTTTAATTTGAGACTTTAGTGTATATAATCATCTCCTGGAGAGCTTGTTAAAATGTGGATTCCTGGGCCTCATCCCAAAGATTCTGATTCAGTCTGTCTGGGATGGGGTCTGGGGATCTTCAGCATTAAAAAGCATCTTCACGTGATCTGAGGCTAGGTGCTCTGAAGGTCCCTATAAACCTTGCTATTTACTGTGTGGGCTGCCAACATCGGTGTCACCTGGGATGGATTAGAAATGCAAAATCTCAGGCTCCGCCCTGATCTTCTGAATCAGAATCTGCATTTTAATAAGATTCCCAGTGGTTTGTGTGTACATAACATTTGATAAGCAGTGCGCTACAATACAACGAAGAACATCACATCACCTCAAAACTTGAAACCAAGTGAGAGCTATTAATGGATAACCTGGAGCAAGCCTTCTTCCATGGGGGCCTTTACTGTGTACTCAACAAATATTCATTAGATGAATATATTTTCATGGAATAGGTACCATGGAAGTCCCATTGTGCAGACTAACTTGCATTGACAAAATCATGAATGAACCAGAGGTCTAGATAAGTGTTTGAGTATATAAACAAGACTTTTTAAATGTATTAATCAACAAGTATTTACTTATTAGGTGTTTTCCATGTGCCCAGAATTTTGCTTATCCCATTCTATTTGGGGGAAAGAAAGATAATATAGAAAATACTTATAGAAGATAATGAAATGCCTCGACGCTATGTGGACATTGGATGTTTGCAATTGGAGTTCTAACAAGGGGAAAGTATACTGACTGGAAGAGTCAGTGGAACCTCCATGGAGGAGGAAGTGAGCGAGTGGGTAAAGTATGGGAGGTGTTACGGAAACAGACAGGAGGCCTTCCCAAGAAGGAAAGAGAGCAAGGAGAGTAAAACTTAAAATGAGCTTGATTTGTCTGGGAGACAGAGAAGTGAACTGCCCTATTACGGCAAAGGTTTTAGGGGAGTGAAGGATGGAAAACAAGAAGGTTATGTAGGAGGAAACTAAATTGTAGATGGTTTGAAAGTCAGAAGTAGAATGTGCTATAGCATGTGTTTGGACAATGCTGGTTATTTGCCCCAATCCATTTTTTTCTTTCTACTTTACAAGAAGTTTTTTTTTAATTGTAGTATAGTTGACTCAGGGGATTTTTTTTTTTAAGTTGGGCTCATAGCCAACCAAGACGTAGACTACATTTCCCAGCCTCCTTTACAGGGCAGTGTGATCATATGACTATCTTTTGTCCAATGAGATATAAACAGAAGTGTTTATATCAGCTGTGACTTCTCTAAGGTACCTTTAAAGGATGGGGGCACATCCTTTTTTACATCTTCCACTTTCCTGTTAACTAAATAGGGATGAGGGTAACTAGAGCTCAAGTAACGATTTTGGACCAGAAGCTGGAAGTCACAGGCTAACATGAGCAAACAGTGACATAAGAGGAGTCTGGGTCCCTGGTGATCAGGCCATTCTAACCCCAGACTGCTTTCCTCTGGTCTCTTTAACATGAGAAAGATGTAATTTTATATCTTCCTTAAGTCACTAATATTATACTTTGACTTTTCTGTCATGCACAGCCAAACCTAACTCGAATTCACAAAACATGTAATTGAAAGCCAAAAATGCAAGTGTTTATGCATCAGGCACCATCCTGGTTCCAGGTCCCCAGCCCTATGACCCTAATAGATTAGTTACCTAATCTAAGCCTTTGTCTTCTCATATGTAAAATAGGGAGAACATTCCTCAAGGGTGGTTATGAGGAGCAAATTAGATTATATAAAGTATCTAGCACAGTGCTGGTGTACAGCACGCTCTTAATCAATATACTCTTTCTAATTATATACAGGGACATAGCAACAGACCAATATGGGACACAGTGGCTGTGAAAAGTCAGAGGGTATCTACAACTAGAAGATAAGTTTGGCAGTAGTGGACTTCATGGTTTAAAAGGTGAATAGACTACAAGCAGGCAAATGCTTCAGAAAGTCTTCAGGCTAGCCTGTGGCATTAGCATGGGAACTGAAGCAGATACTTACTGAGCCCTTTTTCTGTCCCAGGCACATTCTAGGAGTTAAAGCTACAATGATAAACAAAAACACACATGTTCTTACACTCACAGAGTTTACAGCCTGGTATGGGAGTCAGACATTAAACTACTCATGAGTAATGATGGTAGGTGCTGAAAAAGAAAGAAACAAAATGTTCTGAGAGCTTGTGTTAGAGGCGAGTAACAGAGTGAGGTAGGATTCAGCTGAGATGTGAAGGATGAACCTGAGTTATCTAAGTGAAAGGAGGCGGAAAGTACATCCCCTGCAGGGAAATGAAAGGCAACGGCCCTGAGATGGAAAGGAGCAGCATAAGTTCTCATGAATAAGATAAAGCCAGTGTACCTGAAGTGGTCAGCCCTCAGGGGAGCCTAGTATGAGACGAGCTGGAGAGGAAGGCAAGAGACAGGTCCTATAGGGCCTTGTAGACCATCATAAAGGGTTCTGTCCCAAGGATGATTGGCTGCTGGCAGGTTTTGAGCAGAATCCTAGGACGGCAAACCATCCCGGTTTGCCTGGGACTGAGGGATATGAGACTTCAGTGCTAAAACTGGGACAGTTCTGGGCTAACCAAGAGGTTGGTCACCTTAGTGATCTAATTTTTCCTAAAGATTACAGTCTGGCTGCCATATGGAAAACCAAGTATAGGAGGACAGGAATGGAATTAATAAGAGCAGTTAGATTGTTGGAGTATCCAGGCAAAAGAAGACAGTAGCTTGGGCTGGGGTGGTGGCAGTGAAGTTGAGGGGAAGAGGATGGATTTGAGAGAAATTTAGGAGGTAAAATTGGCAGGACATGGTGAGAGGTTGGAAATGCTATTTCCAAGACCACATGGATTAACTCAAGACCACATGGATTAATTCAAGTTATTTCACTTTCAAAAGTGAAATCTGGACTTCAAATCCCACATAGGAGCTCCTCTGATTATATTCTTCTAAGCACTGAAATACTAGGGTAGACCCAAAAGAACATCACCTTAGCCAAAGTGCAAACTATCTAGTCTAAGCCTTGGTTGCAAGAATCAAAGGCTATAAAGAAAACATTATGGCTCCTTAACTTGCTGCCTTTAGGCAAGGGCCATTTAAATCACCTTAGATCAATGTGTTCCCCAAGGAAAACAATCTTTTTTATAGCTTAACAACTACACCTAACCCCAAAATGAAGCCAGGAACTCTTTCACCTCCTCTAAAGTACTTTTCCTCCTACTAGAAAGTGGTCCAATAGTTACCATGAGCTATTGATCTAGGTTTTATTTGTATGAGAACTTGTGGTCTGACAGTATTTCCAAGTAATCATTTGCTTTTCTTACTTCTTAACCGATATTTCTAAACTGATAACAGTTAAGGAATTTTTTTTTTTAAGTTTTATTGGAACACAGCTCCCCTCCCCCCATCTGATTACATTTTGTCTGTAGTTGCTTTCATCCTACAGTTGCAGAGTTGAGTAGTTGCTTTTGGGGTTTTTTGCTTTTTATTTATTTATTTACTTACTTACTTTTGGCCATCCCCAGCTTGTGGGATCTTAGTTCCCTGACCAGGGATCAAACCATGGCCCCCGCCATGGGAAGCTCAGAGTCCTAACCACTGGACCACCAGGGAATTGCCAGGAAATTATTATTTACTTATAATTGTCACTGTAGTTTTATGATCATTCTAACATTCTTTGCAAGATGTTCTACCTTTTTAGTAGGAATAGAAAACAGTACATATAACTTTTTTTTAAACATCTTTATTGGAGTATAATTGCTTTACAATGGTATGTTAGTTTCTGCTGTATAACAAAGTGAATCAGCTATATGCATAGGTATATCCCCATATCCCCTCCCTCTTGCGTCTCCCTCCCACCCTCCCTATCCCACCCCTCTAGGTGGTCACAAAGCACAGAGCTGATCTCCCTGTGCTATGCAGCTGCTTCCCACTAGCTATCTATTTTACATTTGGTAGTGTATATATTTCAATGCTACTCTCTCACTTCGTCCCAGCTATCCCTTCCCCCTCCCTGTGTCCTCAAGTCCATTCTCTACATCTGCATCTTTATTCCTGTCCTGCCACTAGGTTCATCAGAACCATTTTTTTTAGATTCCATATATATGTGTTAGCATACGGTATTTGTCTTTCTCTTTCTGACTTACTTCACTCTGTATGACAGACTCTAGGTCTATCCACCTCATTACAAATAACTCAATTTCGTTTCTTTTTATGGCTGAGTAATATTCCATTGTATATATGTGTCACATCTTCTTTATCCATTCATCCGGTGATGGACACTTAGGTTGTTTCCATCTCCGGGCTATTGTAAATAGAGCTGCAATGAACATTTTGGTACATGACTCTTTTTGAATTATGGTTTTCTCAGGGTATATGCCCAGTAGTGGGATTGCTGGGTTGTATGGTAGTTCTATTTTTAGTTTTTTAAGGAACCTCCATACCATTCTCCATAGTGGCTCTATCAATTTACATTCCCACCAACAGTGCAAGAGGGTTCCCTTTTCTCCACACCCTCTCCAGCATTTACTGTTTGTAGATTTTTTGATGATGGCCATTCTGACCTGTGTGAGGTGATACCTCATTGTAGTTTTGATTTGCATGTCTCTAGTGATTAGTGATGTTGAGCATCCTTTCATGTGTTTGTTGGCTATAACTTCTTAACTGCTGCCTCTTTTTTGCACCATAAAACTATTTGGTAGCTTAGGAAATGAAAGGTTAGGATTGTGAACCAAGCAAGTAATGATGAAAAAAGCTTGATGTAGAATCAAAATTTACACTTAAACACAATTATGCTTTTTTTCCTGTTTATATTTAATCTAAAGTTTCTAATAAACTTGCAGGAACTTCTTTGTTAGTGTTTTTTACACCTGTAAATTGTATAAATGTTTCCTTAGCAAAGTAATAAGTAGCATATCTTAATATTACTAAATTATACTCTATAGGACCTCAATTATTTTACTTTGCAATACTTAGCACTTTTAACTTAAATTAATTTCATTATAAAAACACTAAAAATAGGGGTTTCCCTGGTGGCGCAGTGGTTGAGAGTCCGCCTGCCGATGCAGGGGACACGGGTTCGTGCCCCGGTCCGGGAAGATCCCACATGCCGCAGAGCGGCTGGGCCCGTGAGCCATGGACGCTGAGCCTGCGCGTCCGGAGCCTGTGCTCCGCAACGGGAGAGGCCACAACAGTGAGAGGCCCGCGTACCGCAAAAAAAAGAAAAAAAAAAAAACCCACTAAAAACAATGTTAATGAAATAATTCTGAAAATCTTATGGCGGTGACCAGGATGAGTTTGGATGATTTAGGGGTCAAATATGTGTGTGGCAGGAGCAGGCATGTTTCTGTCTGCCTTTTAAAGGTAGCAATAAATCCAGCATCCATCCCTGAGGATAATTAATTCAGTCAAAACAGCTAAAAGGCTGCACCAACATCTAGGAGCTCTAAGGAAGCCAGTTTGGGGATAAAGTAGCACCCACCCAGCCACAACCCACTGTCAGGGTCACCTTGGACCTTGTCACCATCCAGACTGCTTCAGTTATGAAACCTGAATCTCTGTATTCCAGCCTCTGGCCACAATCTCCTGTTCTTCAGCTTGATCCTCTCACTCGTGCTCCCCTAAAACTTCCCAATCTTCCCTTTTCTCCCTCTCCATCTCTCTCCACTAGGCTTCTCTTACCTCGCTTTTCACTTTAATTGCTCTCATTGTACCCCTCAACTTGCCCTTCCCATAGTCTTCAAATTACACCTGCCCTGCAAAACCTGGGATGGTTCCTGAGTCTGTTTTTTGGTCATACTCCTATGGGGGCTATTGGATTCAGCTGAAAAAAAATCACACCGCTCTGAATGGAAGGGTGGTATTAACACGCTATGGATTCCAGACTCAACCAGGTGTCCTGAGCCACTTGGAAATCCTTTCATATATCCCTGATCAGCTTCCCATCCCATTGGTCTTGTTTCAAATACAGTCTCCTCTGATCTGCATTCTCTCCCCTCAGACTCATTGGAAGGCCTCATCAACTGGAAACCTATCTGCAGCTACCTTTATGTGCTGTTGATCATCTAGAGAAGTTTTAATTCATGTTTCTTAGACACATTAAATAAAAGAGTTACTAGGAATTTCCTCATTTTGTGTTACTATTTAAAAACCATCAAACTTCTAAGTAGTGAACAGGACCTGTTGAATAAATGCTATTTCTAAGAGGAAAGGAAGAAAAGACACAGACTTGAAGGTTCTATTTATATGTATTTAAATTGCTATATATATCAATAAGTAGATACTGATATTATATATACCTGTATATATAAAACAGCTTTATAGATTTATAGTAAATATATATAAGCTTTATTGAGATTTAATTCACATACTACATAATTCACCCATTTAAATTATACAATTCAACAGTCTTTAGTATATTCACAGAGTTGTACAGCTATCACCAAAATCAATTTTAGAACATTATTATCATCCCAACAAGAAACCCTGTATTCATTAGCAGTCATTCCCTGTTTGCTCCCAAATTCCCCAGTCCCGGGAAGCTGTTTCCCTGTTTTCTGCCTCTATGAATTTTCCTATTCTAGGCATTTCATATAAATGGAACCACACAATACCTGGCCTTTTGTGTTCAGCTTTTTTCACTTAGCATAATGTTTTCAAGGTTCATCCATGTTGTAGAATGTATTAGAACTTCCTTTCTTTTTATTATCAAATAATATTCTATTGTCTAGATATACCACATTTTATTTATCAGTTCATTAGTTGATGGACGTTCGGGCTGCTTCTGTATTTTGGCTATTATGTGTAATGCTGCTAATGAACATTCATTACAAGTTTTACATGGACATACTTTTTGAATTTTCTTGGATATTTACCTCGGAGTGGAATTGCTGGGTCATATGGTAACTCCGTGTTTAAACTTTTGAGGACCTGCCAAACTGTTTTCCAAAATGGCTGCACCAATTTACATTCCCACCAGCAATGTGTAAGGGCTCTGATTTTTCCACACTCTTGCCAACACTTGCTTTTTTCCCTCTTTCTGATTATAGCCATCCTAATGGGTGTGAACTGGTACCTCATTGTAGTTTTGATTTGCATTTTCCTGTTGGTTGATGATGTTGAGTATCTTTTCATGTGCTTATTGGCCATTTGTAAATTTTCTTTGGAGAAATACCTATTCGGATGCTTTGTCCTTTTTAATTTGTGCTAACTGTCTTTTTACTGTTAAGTTGTAAAAGTACTTTATGTATTCTAAATACAAGTCCCTTCAGAAGATCTAACTAGCCATTTCTCCAAAGAAGACATACAGATGGCCAAAAAGCACATGAAAAGATGCTCAACATTACTAATTATGAGAGAAATGCAAATCAAAACTACAATGAGGTATCATCTCACACCGGTCAGAATGGCCATCATCAAAAATCTACAAACAGTAAATGCTGGAGAGGGTGTGGAGAAAAGGAAACCCTCCTACACAGTTGGAGGAAATGTAAATTGCTACAGCCACTATGGAGAACAGTATGGAGGTTCCTTAAAAAACTAAAAATAGGGCTTCCCTGGTGGCGCAGTGGTTGAGAGTCTGCCTGCCGATGCAGGGGACACAAGTTCGTGCCCCGGTCAGGGAAGATCCCACATGCTGCGGAGCGGCTGGGCCCGTGAGCCATGGCCCCTGAGCCTGCGCGTCCGGAGCCTGTGCTCCGCAATGGGAGAGGCCACAACAGTGAGAGGCCCGCGTACCGCAAAAAAAAAAAACAAACACTAAAAATAGAGCTACCGTATGATCCAGCAATCCTACTCCTGGGCATATATCCAGAGAAAACCATAATCCAAAAGACACATGCACCCCAGTGCTCATTGCAGCACTATTTATAACAGCCAGGACATGGAAGCAGCCTAAATATCCATTGACAGAGCAATGGGTAAAGAAGATGTGGCACATATATATAATGGAATATTACTCAGCCATAAAAAGAATGAAATAATGTTATTTGCAGCAACATGGATGGACCTAGAGATTGTCATACGAGTGAAGTAAGTCAGACAGAGAAAGACGAATATCATATGATATCACTTATATGTGGAATCTAAAAAAATGGTACAAATAAACTTATTTACAAAACAGAGATAGAGTCACAGATGTAGAAAACAAAGTTATGGTTGTCAAAGTGGGAAGGGGGAGAGGGATAAATTGGGAGATTGGGATTGACATATACACACTACTGTATATAAAATAGATAACTAATAAGGACCTACTGTATAGCACAGGGAACTCTACTCAGTACTGTGTAATGACCTATATGGGAAAAGAATCTAAAAAAGAGAGGATATATGTATAACTGATGCACTTTGCTATACAGCAGAAACTAACACAACATTGTAAATCAACTATATTCCAATAAAAATTTTTTAAATAAATAAATAGAAGTCCCTTATCAGACAGGTGATTTGTAAATATTTTCTTTCACTTTGTGGATTTTCTTTTTACTTTCTTGATGATAGAGCACAAAAATTTTTAAATCTGATGATTTCCGCTTTATCTAATTTTTCTTGTTTCTTGTGATTTTGGTATCATATCTAAGAAACCATTGCTTAATCCAAGACCACAAAGATTTACACCTTTGTTTTCTTCTAACAGTTTAAGTTTTAGTTCCTAAATTTTTTTGTTAATCTTTGTATATTGTGTGAGGTAGAGGTCCAACTTAATTCTTTTGCATGTAGCTCTCCAGTCGTCCCAGACTATTCCTTTTCCATTGGATGGTCTTGGCGCCCCTGTCAAATCAATTGACCTTAAATATGAGGGTATACTTCTGGACTCTCATTTCTGTCCATTGATCTATATGTCTCTACTTATGCCAGGACTGTGTTGTATTAATTACTGTAGCTTTGTAGTAAGTCTTGGAATTGGGAAGTGTGAATACATCATCTTTGCTCTTTTTTTTTCAAGATTGTTTTAGCTACTCTGTGTCCCTTAAATTTCCTTATGAATTTTAGAATCAGCGTGTTGATTTCTGCAAAGAAGGCAGCTGGGGTTTTGATAAGGATTGTGTTGTATTTGTAGTGTCCTGGGAAGAAGTACTGCCATCTAAACAATACTGTCTTTTCATTTGTTTAGGTCTCCTTTCATTTCTTTCAACAACATTTTGTAGTTTCTAGAGTATAGGTTTTACATTTCTCATATTAAATTTATTCCTAATTATTTTATTCTTCTTGATAATGTTGTAAGTAGAATTGATTTCCTAATTTCATTTTCAAATTTTTCATTGCAAGTATATAGAAAATGATTTTAGTTTAGTATTAATCTTGTATCCTACAACCTTACTCATTAATAGTTTTTTTAAAGTGGATTTCTTAGGATTTTCTATCTATAAAGTCATGTCGTCTATCCCCTGAATGTTCTTAAAGACTGCAACAATTGCACTGTGGCGGGGCTGAGCTGGGGGGGTGGATCTTCAATCCCTTCAAAATAGTGATATAGGGGCTTCCCTGGTGGCGCAGGGGTTGAGAGTCTGCCTGCCAATGCAGGGGACATGGGTTCGAGCCCTGGTCTGAGAGGATCCCACATGCCGCGGAGCAACTGGGCCCGTGAGCCACAACTACTGAGCCTGCGCGTCTGGAGCCTGTGCTCCGCAACAAGAGAGGCCGCGACAGTGAGAGGCCCGCGCACCGCGATGAAGAGTGGCCCCCGCTCGCCGCAACTAGAGAAAGCCCTTGCACAGAAACGAAGACCCAACACAGCCAAAAATAAATTAATTAATTTAATAAAAAAATAGTGATATATTTTTTTGCTGAAAGCTTTTCCTTTTTCTAGCTAGAAAGGATGAGTTTCTCAACAAGAAAATTCACTACTAATTCTTTACACATTACATTTCAACTAGATGCAGCTGAAAAATCCAGTTTTGCTCTTTACCCCAAGGGTTGCCCTTATCAACCTACCTAAATATATGAGATGGGGATTTTACTGGTGGTCCAGTGGTAAAGAATCTGCCTTCCAATGTGGGGGACGCGGGTTCAATCTGGGTTGGGGAACTAAGATCCCACATGCCACAGGGCAACTAAGCCTGTGCACCACAACTACCGAGCTCACGCGCTTCCACGAGAGAGTATGCGTGCCGCAAACTACAGAGCCCAGCTCTTTGGAGCCCACATCCACAACTAGAGAGAGAAAAAAACCCACATGCCACAGCTAGAGAGACAACAGAGCGGACAGTGCGCCTTAACAAAAAGATCCCGCATGCCTCAACAAAGATCCCGTGTGCCACAGCTAAGACCCGACACACACACACACAAATAAGGAAAACAAATAAATTAAATAAATAAATATTTTTTCAAATAAATAAATATATGAGATCATGATTCCAAAATAGTGTCAGTATTCCTCTCTTTCATTCAGAAGGCAGCAAGGTTTAATGGAAAGATCTCAGTCTCTGGAGTTGGAAGACTGATTTCCAGTCCAGCTCTGTGCCTATTAGCAGTGAGACTGTGTCTGCCTAACTGACTTCTACATGGTTACTGTTGAAAGCCCAGTGAGCTACTTCTTCAGGCTTCCTTCTGTGAGCTGGCTGTTTCCCCTGCAGAGGACTGGGCCTCAGAAGGGTGGCAGTGCCCTAGAACAGAGGAAGCAGAACCAGCTGAGCTGTACCCTTGGGAAATACCTACTTCTTTTCTTTGGTTTTGTTAGGGGTAATTCCTTTCCTAGTTTAAAACTATGATGACATTCCACCTCATTGAGAAATGCTCTCACTCTAAGGGTGGATCTACCTTTGGTGAAGGTATATCCAGGTCTCACCCAGCCTGGTACCTGCTGGCTGAAGAGGATCTGTGAGATAGATGGGAAAGTCACAGTAGTGATGAGGAAGAACAAACAGGCTGTGGTTTACCTTAGTCACAGAGCCATGGCTTTGTCACCAGGATGGGGGGATTGGCAGGGGGCATTCCATTCCTTAACATAATGCTCATTGCTTTAGCTGCACCACTGCTTCCTTCCTTAATGTGTAATTAAGAACTGACTTTATGAGACAAACAACATGTCCATTGTTAGGCTCAGTAGCCTAGTGGCAAGAGTGTGGCCCTATAGTCAGTTTGCTTTTGGTTCAAATCCTGGTTCTATCCCTTAATGGCATGTGGCCCTGGCAATCTACTTAACCCCTCTATGCCCCCATTTCCTCATCTGTAAAAAGAGTATATAGTAATTCACAGAACTGAACAAATATGTATAGTCCTTACCATATGATAAGCACAATATACATATTAGCTATTAGGAGTAATAGTAGTAGTATTCTTCTTCAAGGCATTTAGTTGATTAAATTAAGACAATTGTTTGAAGTGTTTTTCAATCTTTAGTATGCATAATAATCACCAGGAATGATGTTTTAAAGTGAAAACTTTCAGGCTCTACCCAAGAATTTCTGATTCAGTGGCAGGGCTCATGAAGTTGCATCAGTAGCAAGCAATGTACTCCAAGATTCTGAGTCAAGTGATCCGTGGGCACTTTTTTAAATGAAATTTTATTTTAATATAATTTCAAATTTACAGAAAAATTGCAAAAAGAGCACAGAGAACTCTCATATATACTTTACCAAGATTCATCAATTTTTGATAGTTTTCTACATTTGTTTTACCAATCTCTCTTTTTCTCTATTTGTCTCTCTATATAAAATTTTTTTCTAAATCCTTTAACAGTAGGTTGCACTAAGTGTCCACCAACAGAGGACTAGATAAAGATGTGGGAATATTACTCAGCCATAAAAAAGAATGAAATAATGCCATTTGCAGCAAGATGGATGGACCTAGAGATTATCATACTAAGTGAAGTAAGTCAGACAAAGATAAATATCATATGATATTGCTTATATGGGGAATCTAAAAAACGATACAACTGAACGTATTTACAAAACAGACTCATAGGCATAGGAAACAAACTTACGGTTATCAAAGGGGAAAGGGGGGGAGGGATTAATTAGGAGTTTGGGATTAAAATATACACACTGCTGGGCTTCCCTGGTGGTGCAGTGGTTGAGAGTCCGCCTGCCGATGCAGGGGACACGGGTTCATGCCCCGGTCCGGGAAGATCCCACATGCCGCACGGCGACTGGGCCCGTGAGCCATGGCCGCTGAGCCTGCGCGTCCGGAGCCTGTGCTCCGCAATGGGAGAGGCCATAACAGTGAGAGGCCCGCATACCGCAAAAAAAAAAAAAAAAAATGTACCCACGGCTATGTATAAGATAGATAACCAATAAGGACCTGCTGTATAGTACAGGGAACTATACTCTATATCTTGTGGTAAACTATACTAGAAGAAAGTGTAAAAATAATAAATATATGTATAACTGAAACACTTTGCTGCACACCTGAAACTAACACAACATTGTAAATCATCTATATTTCAATAAAAATTTTAAAAAGGAGAGTAATTTGCATATCATGCCCCTTTACTCCTTAAATCTTCAGTCTGTATTTCCTAAGAGTAAAGATATTCTCTCTACATGAACACTCTTCAGTTATCAAATTCAGGAAGTTTAACCTTGAGAAGCTATTTTTACCTAATATATAATCCATTTTCCAATTTTATCAATTGCCTTAATAATGCCTTTTATAACAACTATTTTTCCCCAAACAGGATCCAATCCAAGTATTACATGTTGCATTTAGTGTGACCTCCCTTTGTCTCCTTCAATCTGGAACAGTGCCCCAGCCTATCTTTGTTTTTGTCATATTGACATTGTTTGTAGAATACAAAACAATTATTTTATTGAACGTTTCTTATTGTGGATTTGGCTGATGTTTTCTAGTGATTAGAATTGAGTTATGCAGTTTTGGCAAGAATCCTTCATAACTGATATGTCCTTTTCAGAATATCCCCTCTGGAGACACATGATATCCATTTGTTTCTTATTTATGACATAGACTACACTTTGAAAATACTTGATTACTTTGAGAAGTATTTGTCTAGCCAATTTCTGTTCTAAAAGGCCTTAGAACCTAGAGTGGTCAAAAAAGGAAACAAAGCCTCTACTCTTCTGATATTTCTGATTGTTAGTTAAGGGGCTTATCTGTCTATTACCTTGGTACTTCAGAAGACGATCACATAACAACCACAGCTGCTATTACATTCAAACCTACAACACACCTTCATGCTTCACTTATACAACTCCCCGCTCCACCCCTTTTTATTCTTAGTAACTCTGGATCATAACTTTTATTTTGTTGTTTATACTGATAAACTATGTGATTTATCATATGACATAACTAGACCTATCCTTGCTACTGATGGTAGTCTGAGACTAGTAGAGACAATTTAATTAATTTCTTGCATCACACATTTTACAATGATATATCAGCCTCGTCTTCAATGGTGTGCTTGAAAGTACTCACTTATTCTTCCTTTATCTCTAAAACACACTTATCAATGAACTATAACTAATGTTTTACCTTATTATTTATATTTCCATGTAAAATCTCTAACCTGCTGTCTCATTGTACCTACTTCATCATTGACTACATAATTCTCCTAGCATTCCTTCATTCATGCATTCATTCTACAAATAGTTCAAAGACTAAGAAAGAATGTGATTTAAGCATTAAAGAAGCTAGCATTTATTGAATGTCAGCTTTATGTCAGCCACTATTACATATATTACCTCACAACAACCAGAGAGGAATGTTTTTGTTACCAACATTTTACAGACAAGGAAACTGAATTAAATAACTTAACTTGACACCAAACCACTAACAAGTGATAGAACTGAGACTTAGTCCTACATCTGATTAACTCTAAATATACTCTTCATGGGTACTACCTATAAAATTGCAATGGTAAAGACAGAGCCAACAAAATTAAATTTACAAATTTCAGAAAGCCTCTCAAAATTGAAAGTGCAACTTAAGGTCAAATGAAAGCATTACCTTACAAATGGGTAGGAAACTTACCGAACTTTTACCCCTCAGGGCCCTTCAGGGTAAAACCAGAAGTTTCAAAATAGATTCCTTTGAAAACTTTGACAATAAAGTTGAAGTTCCTGTGTTCTCTCCCATCCTACCCACCCTTCTTCCTTTCCATTTGTTACTATTATTGTGCTTTTATACTCTGCTTAAAATAATGTGACTAAAAATACAAATTAATACAAATTAATGCAAAAATAGCATGCTATATGTAATACTGTACAACTTGGTATTGTCACTAAATATGTTTTCATCTAGCATTTCTAACGAACATTTGTCTGACATACGATGTTTAAATACACATTTCTAATAGATTTATTTTAAAGACTGTATAGTATGAATATGCCAAATGGTATAATTTTTTACAATTTATTTATGTATTCTAATGAAAAATATTCAGGTTCATAATGGGTTATTAGGGAAGCTAAATTGATTAGAAAATGCCTTTAACTTTTGAGATTAGCATTATGAATAAAGCTCCCAAAGCCAGAGGACAAAGGATGCCTGGAGTTGGCATTTGGTGTTAGGAAGACCCCTTGGCTTGAGTCTTACGATCTCAAAGTGGTCTCCAATTAGACACTATTTCAACAATAACTATGTATTAGGAAAAAGAGACAAATGTCAAAGTGAATGGTATGTTAAAGACTAATATATTTTCTCACATGTACACATTATCTTTTTTACTTATTTAATTATTAACAAACTTTATTTTTCAGAGCAGGTTTAGATTTCCAGCAAAATTGAGCAGAAAGTACAGAGTTCCCATATAATCCTTGCCTTACACATGTCCAGTCTCTCACACTGAGTTTTTAATCATGAATTGGTGCTGAATTTTGTGAAATATTTTTCCTGCATCTATTCACATGTTCATATGATTTTTCTCTTCTGGACAGTTGATGTGATGTGTTACATTAATTGATTTTCAAATGTTGATCCATCCTTGCCTACCAAGGATAAATCCTGCTTGGTCGTGGTACATAATTCTTTTTGTACATTGTTGGATTCAATTTGTTGACTATTTCTGCATCCATGTTCATGGTCCATTGTTGGTCTATAGTTTCCTTTTCTTGTACTATCTTTGACTGGTTTTGATATTAGAGTAATGCTGGCCTCATAGAATGAGTTTAGAAGTGTTTTATTGGCTTCTATCTTTTGGAATAAATTGCAAAGAATTGGTATAATTTGTTCTTTAAATGTTGAATAAAATTCCCCAGTGAGCTCACCTGGGCATGTTGCTTCCTGTTTTAAAAGGTTATTAATGATTGATTCAACTTCTTTAATAGTTGTAGGCCTATTCAGATGGTCTGCTTCTTCTTGTGTGAGTTTTGGCAGATTGTCTTTAAAGGAATGGGTCCATTTCATCATGGGTCCATATCAAATTTGTGGACATAGAGTTGTTCATAGTGTTCCTTTAATATACTATTAAAATCCATGGGATCTGTAGTGATGTTTCCTCTTTCATTTTTGATATTAGTAATTTGTATCTTCTTTCTTTCTTTTTCTTAGTTAGCCTGGTTAGAGGCTTATCAAGTTTATTAATCTTTTCAAAGAACTAGCTTTGTTTTTTATTTTTCTATATTCTTTCTCTAAAACTCTTCATTTCTTTATCTAGATACATTTCTGATCTATATAATTTTCATTCTCTCTGAATAATTTTTTAAAACATTTCTGGCAAGGCAGGTTTACTGGCAACAAATTAGCTCGATTTTTGTTTGTCTGAGAAAGTCTTTATTTCTTCACTTTTGAAGGATAACTTCACAGGGTACAGCCATGTCAGCCATCTCTAGTTGACTAATGAACCCATCAAAGGCATTCTTCATTTCTCATGTAATTTCTCTGTTTTTAGTAAGGTGCTTCACCCTCTGACCTCAGCCACATCAAGGATCCCAGAGCATAAGACCTCTCTGAGTCAGCTTCACCAGAGAGTAAACCTCCATCTAGTATTCCAGTGGGATGGGGGAGGGGTACACTTGTACCTAGGCAGGGACAGCAGGCAATCTTGGAACTCTTCTTTATACAAACCTTCATTCAATCCTTTGGTTTTCAGGGCCACCCCAATCTAGTACCTCCAATTTCCTTCTGGGGTACTGCATGGGTGTTGGTTAGGCTCTTGTTATCTCCCAGAAAGCACTAGTGTTTCTGCTTTCTCCTCTTTACTAAGTCACTTATTATCACCTATCCCCTTTCCATCTTCCAAAATGTTGTTAACATCTCGCATTTGCTGTGGTCTTTTCACTTGTTCTCTTTGTCCTTGTAGATTTGTCTCTTTTTTAAGTCCCCCCCCCCCCAACTTTAACCTTTTGAGATTTTGGAAGAACACAGAGACAAATAAATATGACTAATTCATTAGGTTATCCAGAAGCCTATTTATTTTTCATGTAAGATTACTTTAAAAAATTATGGCTAAGGGACCCAAAAAACTGTAAGTTGTAGGGTCTCTTTCAACTTTCAAGTAGGTCTGATAGCTATGATCTTCACAAACTCTTCCTGGAGACAGAATCCCAAATGAATTCTAGATCTGACACAATATCAACATTCTCATATTTTTATATGCAAACATAAATTAGTGGGTAGTTATCTTCTTTAAAGAGGAATTTGCTATGGGAAACAAATTCCCTTAGGATATTTAAAGTAAAATTTTACGTATAAAAACTCAATTTATAGCTTAGAACATAATCATTATATATATATTATAGTATACTTATGTCTTTCTGCTAGCCAAGTCACTCAGCATATTCTTTAATTTGGAAGCTGGAGTTTCATAAATGGTACAATCATTTAAATCACATTATTATAGCCCCCAAAATAAGTGGATCATACTAAGCGAAGTAAGTCAGACAGAGAAAGACAAATATCATATGATATCACTTATATGTGGAATCTAAAAAAATAACACAGAGGAACTTATTTATAAAACAGAAAGAGACTCATAGAAACAGAAAACAAACTTATGGTTACCAAAGGGGAAAGGCGGGGAGGGATAAATTAGGGTTTGGGATTAACATATACAAACTACTATATATAAAATAGATAAACAATAAAGACCTACTGTATAGCACAGGGAACTATGTTCAATATCTTGTAATACCTATAATAGAAAAGAATCTGAAAAAATATATATATATGAATCACTTAGCTGTACACCTGCAACATTGTAAATCAACTATACTTCAATAAAAAAAAAGAAAAAAGAAGTGGAAGCTGCAAAGGAAAGGAAGGCAGGCAGGAAAAAAAAAAAAAAACAGGTTTTAAGAATGATTGGGCAAAAAATAGAGACAAAGTAGGATGACAGCCACAGGTGAAAGAAAGCCATCCAAATACCTGGGGAAAGGTACTGCTGGGAAAATAATGGTGGGTTCTCACTCATGGTAATGAAGGGCTTAAAATGGAAGATTGGAGGAAAAAATTGCTGCAGACATGAATCTAATATCATGGTTATAATCAAGTGCATGACTGCTTTTGAACAGTTTTCCAAGTTACAAGATGTGCTGGGTTTGGATAATGGGTTGTGCCCCAAGAGTTCCTAAATTAAAATAGTGACGGCCAAGAGAGAGGACTCATAGATTTAAGAGGAAAAAAGTAATCAGGGACTTCCCTGGTGGTCCAGTGGTAAAGAATCCACCTTACAATGCAGGGGACGCGGGTTCGATCCCTGGTTAGGGAACTAAGATCCCATAAGCCACGGGGCAACTAAGCCCGGGCACCACAACTACCAAGCTCACGCACCTCAATGACAGAGCCCTTGAGCCGCAAACTACAGAGCCCACGCACTCTGGGCCCGCGCACCACAACTGGGGAGAGAAAACCGCACCACAACTAGAGAGAAGCCCACACGCTGCAACAAAAGATCCCGCATGCCTCAACGAAGATCCTGCCTGCTGCAACTAAGACCTGACGCAGCCAAAAATAAATTAAATAAATAAATAAAATAATAAATAAATTTTAAAAGAAATAATCAAAGCAGACTCAGTGAGAATCAGAAGGAAAGAATCCATTGGAATTCTTCCAAGTTGATTTCAGAATTTCAAAAGCATTGATATCCCAAAAGAGGGGAAAAAGGCATGTGGAGTCATTGACAAGGAAATCATAGCATCTGTGATGATATCAGGAACAAAACAAACAAAAACAGAGAGATAAGCTCCTCATAACAATATTAACATAATAACTAATGTTTCTTTAGCATTTACTACATGACAAGCACAATGCTAAATATCATAGCATTATCACATTTAATCTTCACAGCAACACTATGAAGTAGGAACTATTTCCTACCATTTACAGATAACGAAACTGAGGATTTGTGACCTTAAATAAGTTGTTCAAGGTCACACAAACTCAGGTCTGTCTGACTCCAGAGTTGGAACATGTGTTTCTACCAAATTCATGTTATCAGTAATAATTACTATTTAATAAATATCATTTATGTGTCAGGCACTTTATATACTTACCTTTATTCCCCACTACAACACTGTGAAGTAGATTTAAATAATACCTAGGTATTAATAAGGTATCATTACCTTATTAAATATTAATAGTAGTCTTACAACAATTCTCTGAGGTAGCTATTATAGATATTTATAGGATATTACCTTATTAATTATTAATAATATCTTGAGGAGAGTTACATTCAAAAGTATGAAAAACTGATATTGAATTCCCTCAAAAGCAAACCACATTTAGCATTTCTGTTTCCCCTCCTCCTCCTCCTCCAATCTCTCCTCCTTCTCATCCTTCTCCTGTGAGAATGAGCAATGGGAGAGAGTAGATAGGATATGGATGTTGAAGCCAGACAGGCCTGGCTCTGATAGACTTGGAATCAGCTCCCAACACAAAAAAACAGCAGCTACAAAGATCTTATGAGCGACACAGCTGATGCTCCAACTCCTTCTTCACCTTCCTTTTAGTGTGCTGTGGATACAGCAACTTGTTTGTTGGGGAGTCGGGTGATATCTCAGCCTTCTAACATGTATCAGAGAGGTTAAAAGGGAAAGCATGGAAAGAGGTAGTGTTAAAGAATTGATATAATTCTTCCTAAGAAAGAGCTGAATGTTGTTCTTTGCAAATAACAAACCTGAAAACCCAGAAGAATAAGACAGCAACTTCCCATAGGGAATGAGTTCCTAGAATTAGGGAATATGACAGGAAAGACTTTGATTATTTTGGAAAAAGAAAAGATATACTTCTAATGTTAGGCAACTTGTCCTCATTGCTTAAGGGATGGTTTGAAGTTGTAGTTTGAAAATTATCCAAAATTGTTGCTTTTTCTCTTATCATCGCTTGCTTCGGACCACTTTATATCCATTTGCAGGCTTCCCAATGAGTGGGCAATAGAAGACAGAGGAAGATGGACTCATGTCCCAATAGATACTTTGATAAAATATTTGATAAAACAATGGGGAAGGGGAGGAAATCACTGGTTAAAATTACTTTTCTAGGCTAGTTGAGTGATTCAAACACCCATGGTTAGAAGAACACTTGGAGCCAGGTTGGGGATTCTGTTGGTTCATTGTTTGACTAGGGTATCAGCTAAACACACCTTAGTTTACAGATTATTTCTTCCCTGGTGGTTTATAACATAAAGATTAGAGCACATGCAGCCATACTCATAGATAACTGGAACACAGGATGAGGATATGAGAACAGTTATCAGGGGAGTGCATCTGAGAAACGCCTTCTTCTATTTTGACCCTCATGCACCACACAGGCTATAATCAATCTACCCAAAAACCTTACCCAAAACTCTGCACCAGGGGAATTCTGAATGAAAAGGAATCTGTCCTTCTTAGAAAGAAAGCATAGTACTTGTCTGGACTCAGTTACTGAAATGATAGCAGTAATAATGTTGATAATATAGACACCCTATTAAGTGTGCTAAAAGTGGAAATTCATGGAAATAGCCTATGTGACCTTTGGTCTACCCATCTAACATTGAGGAGCAAAGTTCACAGTCAAATGGTCTTCATCTCCAGTTCTGACAAAAGGAGTATCTAGCCAACTCAAATTGTGGGCTAACTTCAGGGTTCAACTCTTGATTTCATGAGTTTAGAAAACCCCTAATTTCATCCCTTTATCTTAGCAGATTCCAAGATGCTTCCATAGGCAACCATGATGATGTCATGAAGAGCTGGAAAGTTCACCTAGCCCCATTTTCCATCCACAAGATCAAGAGAGCCTCTGTTTAGTAGCCTTTACCCTGTGTCAGCCCTGGCCTTTCTCTCTTCCTCTGTAGTTCCCAGCACATCACAGCTAGGGTTGAGGGCTTATTCCTACACCCAGTCCTAGCTGCTCCTTCTCACACCCAGTTTTGGAGTCCTTCCTAACTGAGGCAGGGTGTTTGTCTTTATTTGGGCTACTCTAACAGAGTGCCATAGACTGGGTAGCATTTAAAGAGCAGAAACTTATTTCTCACAGTTCTGGAGGCTGGGAAGTCCAAGATCAAGGTGCCGGCAGAGTCAGTGTCTGGTAAAAGCCCACTTCCTGGTTCACAGACTGCCATCTTCTCACTGTGACCTCACATAATGGAAGGGGCAAGGGACCTCTCTGGGTTCTCTTTCATGTGGGCACTAATCCTATTCATGAGGGCTCCTCTTTTATGACTTAATTGCCTCTCAAATGCCCCACCTCCTAATATATCACATTGGGGGTTAGAATTTCAGCATATGAATTTTTTCAGTCTATAACAGAGTTCAGTATTTATAGGCTTAGTCTCTCCCTACAACCTCATTTCATGGGGCTACTCTCTAAGAGTCTGGCTCCCTAGTTATGGCTGCTAAGTCCCCATGTGACTTATCCATTGCCCAGTTTCTTTGGTTTCTGGGCAGATCTGGGACTCAGCATTCTTAAGGAGTGGTGGAAGATGATTGTGCTGACCTGTGAAGCACACCTCTCCTCATGGCCTTGGTCCCACCACCCCTAGTCCTGAATTTTGACCACTTACCTTGCCCAGGATCTCAATACATTGGTTGAAAATTAAAACTCAACACAGTTGTTGGAACTACTTGTTTCATTGCCAGGGTCATGGTTCTCCAGACTTCCAGTTGGGGTTACAATCTTGACTTCCTCTTGTTGTACTCCCTGCCCACCTCTGACTTACCTCCCAGTGCCAAGTTTTCTGAACTGTGAGGAAGGTAACTAGGTCTCGTGGGCCTTGTGCCTGCTCTACCCAGCTGGACCTCTGTCCAAAGCAGTGTGCTGCATGCAGCAAAGGAAGACCCAGAGGTAAATTTCCCATAAAGCTTTCTCAGGACGCTTAAACACCAGGGCACCTGTATTCTAGGTGGGGAGAGAAAGCCAGGTTGTTATCAATAAGAATTTTTGCTGGTAAATTACCTATACTGATCCCAAAAGAAAGGGATATGAATCTCCAAGTCACCAGTATTTTGTTGTGATTTCTTTACTCATTCTAAATGAATATTCACTTCCATACCTGTAATTTGTATTATTTTTCTGAAAGAGCAACTCCTTTCTGAAAGTAAATTGTATAAGCTTCAAGCCCCACAAAATCTGGATCTGCCCTTAGGAAGACCCATGGCCAAGCCCCATCTCCAGACTATGATTTCATTGATCTGGGGCCATAGATATCCGCTGAGGTCAATTTTCCCCCTAATGGATTTTTAGCAATGTCTGGTTTTGGTTATCACAACCGAAAATGAGGGGAAATTTGCTTTTGGCATCAAATAGCTAAAGGCCAGGAATGTTGCTAAACATCTTTTTTTTTTAAATAGGATCAGTATTTTATTTTTTAATTTTAATTATTTATTTTTTGGCTGCATTGGGTCTTCGTTGCTGTGCCCGGGCTTTCTCTAGTTGCAGTGAGCGGGGGCTACTCTTTGTTGCGGTGCAAGGGCTTCTCATTGTGATGGCTTCTCTTGTAGAGGAGCACAGGCTCTAGGTACTTGGGCTTCAGCAGCTGTGGAGTGCGGGCTCAGTAGTTGTGGCTCATAGGCTCTAGAGCACAGGCTCAGTAGCTGTGGCACAAGGGCTTATTTGGGATCTTATGTGGGATCTTCCCAGACCAGGGATTGAACCCGTGTCCCCTGCATTGGCAGGCATTTTCTTAACCACTGCACCACCAGGGAAGTCCCTGCTAAACATCTGAAAATGCACAGGACAGCTCCCACAAGAAAGAATTATCCAATCAAGAATGCCCATGATATCACAGACGAGAAGCCTTGATCTAGGATGGGGCTCTGAGCGTCAGCATTTTTCAAAATGTTTCCAATTATTTGAATATTATAATAATAATTTATCATTATTATAGTAATAATAGCTAACCTTTACTACCGAGTACTATGTGCCAGTCACTGTTCTAAATTAACTAACTTGTTTAGTCTTTGGAATAGCTTGTAAGTACTATTATTGTTCCCATTCTATAGATGAGGAAATTGAGGTACAATATATTAAGAAATGTGTTCTAAGATTCAATCCCAGAGAGTTGGGCTCCAAAGTCTGAGCTATTAACTGCTATTATATACCTGAACATCCTTGACTGACTCACTTCATCCATAGAGATCTCTAGAAGGGAAGGAGAGCCCCAGGTGGTTCCTATAACCACAATCCTCTGCTCCCATCACTTATGAAAATAAAATGCAAAAAGGACTCAAAGTAGGTATAGCTGAGATGGGGGAAGATGTATAGAACCATTCTGAACTGTGTGCCAGAGGGGCCTGGGTATTTGTCCCAGTTCCCGATATGTCTATGACTAGTTCAATTTGCTGGATGCAATTTCTTAAAATGAAAGTTTTATCCAGAAATGACAGACCCATATTGGGGTACAAATTCCTTTAAAAAAAAGTGCCTTGCCCATTAGATGGTAAATAGGTAATAGTAATTGTTGCTACTATCACCATCTCTGGAGCAGTAATGGGTTGTGTGGCAAATGTCCCTTTTACAGATGGCTGCCTTTAATTGAAAGCCATGCCAAACAGCTGTCAGAAGTGCTGACTACCAGACTGGGAAAAGTACCGCCAAATGGGAGGAAAGCAGACAAGTTCGGTGGCAAAATGGGAGAAATATATAACCTGAGATGACTCTCTCTTTAGTCACTCTTAGAAAATGCTGAAGTGGAAAGTACCAGCACTTTGGGACTTCTTGGTTCAATTTCAGAAAACCAAGATGAAGAAGACAGTTTCTGCCTTTAGCACAGCAGATGTGGTGGGGATAAGACAAAGGCGCAAGAACTTCTACAATAAAATAGGCCATGGAAAGAGGCACAATAAAGGGCTCTTCCAAGCTTGGAAGAGAGCCCCAAGCCCCATGTGAGAAGCACAGCTGTGGCCAATTCCTTGATAACCAGCCTGGGGAGACGCTGAGCAGAGAACCTAGTAGCTGTGCCATGCTTGGACTTCTGACTTACAGAAACTGGGAGATAATAAATTTGTGTTGTTTTGAGCTGTTTGTAATAATTTTTACACAATAGAAAATGAATAGGATGAATTACATTGGTTGATTTTCAAAAGCTTGACCAAGTTTACATTCCTGGGATAAACCCTATTTGGTCACCACACACTATCCTTTATACACTGTTAGATTTGATTTGCTAAAATTTTGGTCAGAATTATTTGTATATATTCATGAGAGATATGGCTTGACGCGAAAGTGAGAAGAAATTTGAAGGAGAAAGACACAGAGGTAAGATGAGAAAGGAAAACATTACAGATGAGAGAACAACATAGTAAAAGTGAGCAAGTGTCAGACAAGGGCTGAATGATAACCACACATGGGAAGTCAAGTGGTGGGGAAGGGCTAGAAAACTGGGGAGTAGAATGAATCCTTAGTTTAGGAGGATAATTAAAGATCCACTGAAATTTGTTGAGATGAGCAAGCCAGAATCAGAGTGTGGTTTGAAATGTACTAAGCAGAACCTGAGGGACAGTAGGGAAGTCCTTGCAATTGTCTGGTTTGAGGTCAGGAGAGCCTGAACCTTGCAGGGTAAGGGAGAGGAGAAGAAGCAAGCACTAGAAGAGATCTAGCCCCTTAGCACTCAGTCTAGATGTTAGACAGCTCTACTCTCTCTTTGGACACCTGAAGAACATCATCTGGTGATTGGAACCAACCACTGAAGGCAAATCTGAGAACTATTGACCAGCTGCAGGTCCAGCTCCCTGTGTTCCTGGTGGATCCAGGCCTGGCTGGTTGGTCCCAGAAAGTACACAGTTATTAATGGTGGCTCTAGAGGCCCAACCCAGAAGGACTCCAAGAAACTGGTTTGAGTCTGCGGTCCACTCTGGGATGGGAGGTAGTTCAGTTTAATTGATGAAATAGGGGAGAAAGGAACAAGGGAGCTTGGGGAGCAGAAGTGTGCTCTCTCAGTAAGGGCTTGAAGCATCTCTCTTGGGTTTGTGGTCCTAATGCAGGATCGGAAGCAGAGGCTGATGGGAAGGACTTCTCTGGAGGGTACCACCACCAGCCCTGGAGTTTATCCTACGTCAGAGGTTGGAAGGGAACGGAGCAGTCTTGGGGGAATGTAGCATGTTGGACATTTATTCTTGAGTCTTTGCTGCATGCAAGCTCCCTGTAAGAGACTCTATATTTGTGACCACATTGGGCAGTTATCCCACAATGTCCTCTAGGGAGCTGCCTCTAAATTCATTCTTTCTCCAGAAGGATAGCTTTTACTTTCACAGCAAAGTCAGGTTCCTCTAATAAAATGCTGGCATTACCTGGGGGGTGGCAGAAGAGGGGTGCTTAATACATCGGCTTATCTGACCATCTCCTCAGGGGCACAGTTATCCATAGGGAGAGGTAACATACGGAATGGGCTGAGGTGGACTGATGAGGAGAGGTGAGAACACACCTGAGAAGCTGAGTCAAAGAAGTGGGGATGGGGATTGTCTGGCCACTGGGGTGACACTGGCAAGAGGAGACTCCGATTTACAATTTTGCTCCAGGTTCATCCTATAGCCTTATGTAGCACTCCCTCCCACTCCCTTCTGTGGTGGTTTGAATTATGTCCACTAGTCCTTTGATCTGCCACCCCTCAACAGGTGAAGAGAGCTTGACCTTCCTTCCTTTGATTAGGAGCCAGAGTTAGTGACTCCTGCTAATGGAAAGAATATGGCAGAAGTAACTGTGTTACTTCTGGGATGAAGTCATGTGGCTTTCATTTGGCCACTCTCTCTTGGATCGCTGGCTCTGGGGGAAGCCAGCTGCCAAGTCATGAGGAGAGGTCCCTGTGGCACGGGACCAAGACATCCTGCCAACAGCTGTGTGAGTTCAGCCATCTTAGAAGCGGATCCTCCAACCCCAGTCAAGCCTTAAGATGGCTGCCGCCCCGTCAACATCCTGACTCCTACCTCATGGGAGCCCCTGAGCAGAACTATTCACCGTTAAGCTGCTCTCAAATTCCTGACCTAAAGAAACTGAAATGATACATATTTGTTGTTTGAAGCCACTACATTGTGTAGTCATTTGTTATGCAGCAATAGGTAACTATTATACATTCCAATGGGTCTCAATCAGCTGTTTCAGGTCAATATAATTCAGTGGCTCTTAGCATGGAAGGACCCAACAAATGAAGATTATTAAAACTAATCTTGGGGACTTCCCTGGTGGCGCAGTGGTTAAGAATCCACCTGCCAATGCAGGGGACATGGGTTCGAGCCCTGGTCCAGGAAGATCCCACATGCCGCAGAGCAACTAAGCTCATGCGCCACAACTACTGAGCCTGTGCTCTAGAGCCCATGAGCCACAACCACTGAGCCTGTGCTCTAGAGCCCACGAGCCGCAATTACTGAGTCCACGAGCCTAGAGCCTGTACTCCACAACAAGAGAAGCCACCGCAATGAGAATCCCATGTGCAATGAAGAGTAGCTCCCGCTCACCACAACTAGAGAGAAACCCGTGCGCAGCAACGAAGACCGAACGCAGCCAAAAATAAATAAAATAAGTAAATTTTTAAAAAAGAATCCTTAAGAAAAAGACCAATCTCTGTACTTTGCAGGTAAGGAAATGAGCCCTCATCTGGAATAGGGCTAAAGTGCTTTGCTTTGTTTAATTTTGCCTACTTGAATAAATGCTTTTGAACCTCAGCATAGAAAGTTGTATGTTGGAATATACAAATTCATGCAAAGCACTGGGAGGGAAACAGTACACTTTCTCCATCTGCTCTGATCGCAGAAAGCTGGCTCTTAGGTTCACTGGTCTTGACATCCAAGCTTGAACAAGGAATGAACAACCTGGCTTGAACAACTACAAGATTTTGAAAATGTAGGGCACTGTCTTAGCAAAGTGCCGTCTAGACTAAGAATCCTGGGATGACTTTGGGCTGGTTTGTTTATGGACCAAACAGGGATTGCTCAGTCAGGGAAGCCAGCCAATGGGGCCTGCCATTTTAGTAAACAAAGGATGTTGCGCCCATAAAGCCATCAGCCACTGTAGCCGCCCCTGACGGTGTGCCCTGAGGGGATTGAAGATGGAGAAAAACAGGATACTGCGCTAAAATACTTAAGGTGCATAGCAAAGGAATGATTTCAATGAGCCCAAACTCTTGCATCTTCCCATACATAGAAAAACACTAAAATCATTAACTTGAGATGTCTGTTTTTGTGATTAGCAGTAATCTTTTGATGTTGGACTACATGTTTTGTTTGTTTCTTTGTTTTTCAACAAAAACTCCTATATACCCTGGCTCCTCCCTTACCTCTTTGGAACAGTCCCTCAGAGCCATCTGAGTGTCTGACTCCTGGACTTAGGTCCTCAGTAAGTCCATGGAGTAAAATATAATTCTCAACTTTTAGGTTGTGCATTTTTTTTCAGTTATCTGCTTAACTAACCTTGCTTAGCTCATGATAATTTTGGCTAAGTTCTTGTCAGTGGCAGTGCTTGTAGCCTAACTGGGGCTGTATTTTTGCTGTAACGTGTCCCAGTTAATGTGCACAGCAAGAGGTTGTGAGGTTTTGGACCCAGGTCCCCTGGTGGACTGGCATTTTACACGGCTTCTGCTCTGCTCGATTAACCTTGTGCTCCTCCGTGTTATAGCTGCCCTTCCTAAACCCCTGGGGAAGCCAGCAGACGCTTGTTTGAACTGGATTATAGATTATACAGATCCCTTAGGTTAAGGTTCTTAGTCGGACTGGTAGTTAACATTTATTTTTGTATCCCCAAGATTTAGCACAGGGTCTGGCTCAAAAATGTTTGAATGAATGAATGAATGGACAAAAGGATGACTACCACTCCCTGGGATGGTGAAATCCCAAAGACGGGTCAGTCTGGCAAGTTTGATGCCTTTCCTGTTCCTTGCAGACAAGAAGCACCAGCCAGAGATCCTTAATTCTTCACTCAGAGCACAAGGACCTTTACAGATTTTCTTTCCTGTGCTTTACCCTTTTTAAATGCAAACTGCGACACCGGGTTTCACAGAGGCAGAGGATTCTTACTCTGAATCACTCTATTATATTTGAGCCTTACCTTGGCACTACTTCCTGGCCACACTGGACTCTCCCATTCCCAGATGGGCCCTGGGGTTTAGTTCCCATCAAAGACCTCCCAGGAAAGTCTGATATCTTCATCCTCAGTCTGGGCACTCTTAGCCAGGCTTAGCTGACAAAGCCACCTCAGTTCTCCCTTTCCTAACCAAAGTTTCTGGTTGACAATCCCCACTCCTCACCTCAGCCCCAGGGGAAATCATTCTGTACTGAGTTATGCTAATATATTAATCAAATAAGACTCCTGTTTTGTATATCCAGGAGCCTTTCATTTTTTGATTTTTAAAGAGGCTTTGCATATCCCTGCTCTGATTTATTGATTTTAATGTTATTTCTCCTCACGGTTTGCCTCACTGTCTACTCGATGGGGCCCCCAAAACAGTATGTGAGGGTGACCTTCCTTTTGAGTGCTCAGTACTATTGACTGTTCATGGGCACAGCCTAGGCTACAAGGTCAGCACCCTTAGTGAGTCACCTCTTTTTTAAAACTTGCATTTTTTCCCCAGCTTTATTGAGATGTAATTGACATACAACATTGTGTAAGTTTAAAGTGTACAATGTGATAATTTAATACACGTACATATTGTGAAATGATTACAATAAGATTAATTAGTACCTCCATCAACTCACATAATTACCGTTTTGTGGTGGTGGTGTTTGTGGTAAGAACAGTTAAGATGTAGTCTCTTAGCACCTTTCGAGTATATAATACAGTATTGTTAACTATAGTTCCTTGCTGTACATTAGATCCCCAGAACTTATTCATCTTCTAACTGGACGTTTGCACCCTTCGACCAACATCTCCACCTCCAAGCCCCTGGCAACTACCACTCTACTCTGTTTCTATGAGTTCAGCTTTTTAGATTCCACATATAAGTGAGAACACACAGTATTTGCCTCTCTCTGACTTATTTCACTAAGCATAATACCCTCTAAGTGCATCCATGTTGTTGCAAATTTCAAAATTTCATCTTTTTATGGGAAAATTGTTTTTTTTAAATTTTACATTGGAGTAGAGTTGATTTACAATATTGTGTTAATTTCAGGTGTACAGCAAAGTGATTCGATTATACATATATCTATTATTTTTCAGATTCTTTTCCCAAAAGGTTATTTCAGAATATCAAATAGCATCCCCTGTGCTATACAGTAGGTCCTTGTTGACTATTTTATATACAGTAGTGTGTATATGTTGATCCCAAACTCCTAATTTCTCCCTCCCCCACCCCCTTTCCCCTTTGGTACCCATAAGTTTGTTTTCTATGTCTGTGAGTCTGTTTCTGTTTTGTAAATGATTTGTATCATTTTTTTAGATTCCACATATAGGTGATATCATATGATATTTGTCTTTTTCTGTCTGATTTACTTCATTTAGTATGATCATCTCTAGGTCCACCCATGTTGCTGCAAATGGCATTATTTCATTCTTCTTATGGCTGAGTAGTATTCCATTGTATATATGTACCGCATCTTCTTTTTCTGTTTGCTGATGGGCAATTAGGTTGCTTCCATATCTTGCCTGTTGTAAATAATACTACTATGAACATTGGGGTGCATGTATCTTTTTAATTAGTGTTTTCATTTTCTTCTGATATATACCCAGGGGTGGAATTGTTAGATCATATGGTAGTTCTATTTTTAGTTTTTTAAGGAACCTCCATACTGTTTTCCTCAGTGGCTGCACCAATTTACATTCCCACCAACTGTTTATAAGAGTTCTCTTCTCTCCACACCCTCTCCAACGTTTGTTATTTGTGGTCTTTTTGATGATAGCCGTTCTGACAAGTGTGATATGTTATCTCACTGTGGTTTCGATTTCTATTTCTCGAATGATTGGTGACAATGAGTATCTTTCCATGTGCCTGCTGGCCATCTAAATATCTTCTGCCCATTTTTTAATTGGGTTGTTTGGCTTTTTGATATTGAGTTGTATAAGCTGTTTACATATTTTGGATGTTAACCCCTTATTGGTCATATCATTTGCAAATATTATCTCCCGTTCAAGTAGGTTTTCTTTGTTTTGTCAGTGGATTCCTTTGTTGTGCAAAAGCTTTTAAGTTTAATTAGGTTCCATTTGTTTATTTTTGCTTTTGTTTCCTTTGCCTTAGGGTACTGATCCAAAAAAAAATGTTACTACAATTTATGTTAAAGAGTATTCTGCCTATGTTTTCCTTTAGGAGTTTTCTAGTATCCAGTCTTACATTTAGGTCTTTAATCCATTTTGAGTTTATTTTTGTATATGGTGTGAGAAAATGTTCTAATTTATTCTTTTACATGTAGCTGTCCAGTTTCCCAGCACAACTTATTGAAAAGACTGTCTTTTCTCCATTGTATATTCTTGCTTCCTTTGTCATAGATGAATTAACCATAAATATGTGGGTTTATTTCTGAGCTCTCTATTCTGTTTCATTTATCTATGTGTCTGTTTTTGTGCCAGTACCATACAGTTTTGATTACTGTAGCTTTGTAGGATAGTCTGAGGTCAGGGAGCTTGTTACCTCCAGCTCTGTTCTTTCTCAAGATTGTTTTGGCTACTCAGGGTTTTTTGTGTTTCCACACAATTTTTTAAATTATTTGTTCTAGTTCTGCGAAAAATGCCGTTGGTATTTTGATAGGGATTGCATTGAATCTGTAGATTGACTTGAGTAGTATGGTCATTTTAACAATATTAATTCTTCCAGTCCATGAACACAGTATATTTTTGCATCTGTTTGTGTTGCCTCCAATTTCTTTCATCAGTTTCTTATAGTTTTCTGAGTACAGGCTTTTTACCTCCTTAGGTTAGCTCATTTAATTCTTAAAATAATTCTGTGAGGAGGTAGTAAAATTAGTCCCCTGGGCTCTGTTGCTCCCTGTATTCGTTTGCTAGGTGTTTTGGAGGCTGGAAGTCTGAGATCAAAGTATTGGCAGGGTTGGCTCCTTCTAAGGGCTGTGAGGAAAACATCTGTTCCAAGCCTCTCTCGTTGCCTTGGCTTTTCCCTGTGTCTCTTCACACTGTCTTCCCTCTATCTGAATCTGTCTCTGTGTCCAAATTTCCCTTTGGATAATGGCTCCAGTCATACTGGATATGGGCCCACCCTATTGACCTCATTTTAACTTGATTACCTCTTTAAAGACCCTATCTCCAAATAAGTTCACATTTTGAGGTACTGAGGGTTATGGCTTCATCACAAGTACTGGAGGATGGGGCATGGAGGGACACAGCTCAACCCATAACAATTCCCAAATTACTGAACTGTAGGTTTCCTAACAAAGATACATGGAAGCTGGTGCTGGCCACCTCAGTGAGGTAGAGGCAGGAGACAGCCTATGCTATGCATGAGTCGCTCACAGTTCATAAACCCACTCACTAGGGTCGCTCTCCAGGAGTGAAGCGTTCTACCTGATTCACTTGCTAAAAACAAAACAACAGGGCCCAAATGGAGTCACTTGTGCTGAACCCACGTCACCAAAATAAAACTTAGTACCTACCTAATTGCAATTTCAGCCTCTCCCAGGAATGTAATTTTAAACCAGTCAATCTGGAATTTCCTGGTCAGCAGTAGTGTGGTAATTCCCTCAATAGACCCCTCCCACCCCCCAAAGAAGGATGTGGTAATCACTCTTTCTTTTGCCTGCCCCCCTCTGTCTATAAAAACGTTCTATTTTGTATGATTCTCAGAGCTCCTTTCTAATCCCTGGATGTGATGCTGCCCCATTCCTGAATCGCTGGATAAAACCAATTGGGTCCTTAAATTTACTCAGTGAATTTGTTTTTCAACACACCAAAAAGTCAAATATTTTGATTTTTTGAAGAGGTACCAAAAGATCTAGATTGAATTAGACTTTGATTCCAGGATCAGCCACCTCTTTAACGCTGAGTGACCCTAGAAATTCCTGTAGGTTCATTTCAAGAATAAGCAAGGCCTGGGCCAGCCACTAAAGCAACCGCTGAGAAATGGAACAGAAAGAACAAGAGAGAAAGGATATATTAGGAGGGCTGTGAACCCAAGGAGAAGGAAGTGGAGTGTTGAGGGAAGAGGAAAGAAAAAGGAGGTCAGAGAACTGCAAACTGCCTCCAGTCACCTGAGATTTAAATTGCACTTCCTGGCTGGAGATCAAAGTAACATATGTAAATATGTTTTCAAAGGTTAAAAGTTTTATGCAATTGTAAAGTGTTATTTTCTAAGGCAGAAATACCACGACATTGTACCCTTTGGAAACTGGTACTCTAGGTTTTCTGACAGACTGCTACCTCATCTTTCCTTCACTTAATTTTTTAGCCACAAATAAAACATTGTAACTCTTCTGTAAGTCACCAGCATCCATCTTCATTGCTTTGAGGAGATTTGTGTTATAATCAGCAAATATGAAAAACTTCCAAGGCACATTAACCTCCGTGCTAACCTAACTGGGAGTGTCAGGTTAAAACACTCCCCTTCCTCCTGAGGTCCCAGCAAACTCTTATTGTAGAAGGCAAGAGAGTTGGAATAAATGTCCCTGACTCTCAAGTTTCATATTTTGCCCCTGGTTTCGCCTAAGACCCTGTGAATAGAAATTCAGCTGAGTTCCAGAGCCTTCCAACCACTGATTCTCAAAACTACCCAAGGCCAACCTGACGGGCCTCAAACAGACCCAAGAAAGCGACTCTTCCCTCTAGTCCTTACGGACAAACTACTTACAAATCCATACACTCCATTTTTTATGTACATCTAGGAGCTACTCTCTAGTAGCTTGATAAGTGAATTATTAAAAGATAATCTAATTTGGAATTCATAAACCAAAATCAATGAGATACTAGTTCTTATTGAGGATTTCTAATTTCTAATTTAGTATCCCACCAAGAAGTCTGGCTTCCAGGGAAAGCTCTGATGGAGCCTCGCCCACACCTGACTGTCTCTAGACCAGTGCTTTGTCATTAGTCTACAGTCAGTATTGCCATATTTGGGTCAAGGTCTTCAATTGCTGCCATTCTTGCTTTAATTATAATTTACTGTTAACTTAGCTTCATCATTATCAAGTTAGTTGCGATTTGGTTAGCCTTAAAGCAACTAGTGTTGCATATTTGCTTCAACTGTATTTTTTGGCCTTTAATTTTCCAGTAATTATACCTAAAGACAATTATGCATTGCAATTTGAATATGAATCATGTATGCCCTAGTTGCTAAAGCACATTGACACTTAATCCCCCCCCAAATATACTTTACAATGGCCCCTCAACAGTATCCCTGAGTTATTTTTCCATTGGGACGTGAGAAAGGATGGGGTTGATTGGCTGTGGGCTATTTTGCCCAGCTTAAAGTGGGCTCAAGGAGGAAAAGAAAAGGTTGAAAACCACTGTCTTACACTTGAGGAATAAACAACTGAATATACAGCACATCTTGCAAATAGCTTATAAGTGGCATGTGCAAACTCGTTCCCCTTGATAGATACCTGGGAAATGAACGTCCACACTTACCTTCTTCCACCCCCTACTCAGCTGCAGGCTTGCTGTGCTTGTAGCAGGAAGCAATGGAGTCTGACGGATCAGGGAGCAGAGCAGCGGTAATGAATGGGAGGGGGTGGGGCTGTTCCGAACAAAGGTTTCAGAGCAACTGTAAATATGAGAGGCAGGGGCACAAACAACACTGAGCTCTGCAAACAGTGGCCGAAGCTCGCAGCCAGAGGTTTCTGTTCAGGGCTGTGATAAGTGCTGGTTGTACATTAGTAAATGGCAGTGACCATGAAAGCCCAAAGAGACTTTGGAAGACTGGGCATTCACACATTCAGGAATCCCTCTAAGCTGGGTCTGGGCTGACCTCAGGCACAACCGTGGTCTCACACGCTCCCTTTCCTGTGGATCCCACTGAATTTCATTTGTGTCTCTTTTGTAACATTGTGTTCTGTCTTGCTTTATAGTGGTTTATGAAGGTCTAATTCCCTTGCAGACTTCATTTCTTTGGGGGTAGGATCAGGTTTCACCTGTCTTCAGGGGACAGCTTGACAGAATGCCAGCAGTGGAGTTGGGGGATCAGCCTTCTGTTAGAATTGTCTCTATCCTAAGTACTGAAAACCCAACTCATCCTTTCACCCAAAACAAACAACAAACAAACAAACAAAACCCCAAACAAAGAAAAGTATTGATACACAGAGGTATTAATAGTTCACATTATGATTTAATCCAGAGACTCTAAGACTTTCAGATCTCTCTCTCTCATAAACAGATGGAAGGATGGATGGAGAGCTAGACATGGAGAGATAGAGATATATCTCTCAATGTCTCTCTTTTTTCACACACACACTCAATTCTGCTTCTTTCTGTATTGCCCTCATCTTCTCCTACAAATGAGCTTCCTCCATACAAGTGGTGGCAGTGCTTGTAAATAGTTTATCTCATTTCTGCTTAGCAACCCAGAGCGGGGAAGGACTTCTCTTTCTCCGATCAGCATATACAAGTCCAAGGAAGTCTCTGATTGGCCAGATCTGAGTTGCAAGCTTACCCCAGGGAGGGGAGAAGGGTTTTGTGATGGACAGTCCCACCAGAATCTTCTGGTAAAGTGGAGCGAGAAAATTCCCCAGAGGAAAGGGTATTTGTAAATGCTGTTACCAAAAATAAGGATTTGGGGGTTGTGGGTGGGAAGGAAGCGGAAGTTGGGCCCACAAAATAGGAACCGTCCATTTCAATGGATGGGATCCCGTAGGTAAGGGGACAGGGCCTTGTACTGAAATAGACATTAAACTGAGCCATCCATTTCCTCCTTCTTTGGGCAGTTCCCAGTCCCTCTGTTCTTGGAGCCTCCTACTTCCTTCCTTAAATACCCTTGTCCCAGCCGCACCTAAAGTCACTTCTGAGACTGTTGGGGAATGGCAGCCAAAGGAAGCTGAAAGGACCCTCCCCTGCTTGACTCTCTCCAGGAGCAGGAGAGAAAATGCTTTTGATCTGGAACAGAAGGAAGGTTCACAGGGAGATCAGAAAGCTGTAGTAGAAAAGAAAGGAAAGCTAGCACCGTGAGGCCATAAGGCCTATTCTCTCGAGTGCCTGAGGAGTTAGGAGCTGGGTCACAGCAAGTCCCATTAGAATTAGTGGCAGGGTTCAGAGATGTGCCATTCAACTGACGTGCAGGGCTGCTGTTCTCTTTCCCCTCCTCTCTTCCCTCCTGCTTTTTCTCTTCGCTGTTTCCACGTTATCAGAGACCTCCAGGCAATGTTCCTTCCCTTGACAGAGGCTCAGCAGGGGGAATGGTGCAGTCCAGAGCTGAGGTGTTGAAGCAGGAAGCAGAGAGTGATTTAACTCGGGCTCTGATGGGCCTGGATGTGTAGGCATAGCTGGTTTCAGTCCAGTAACCTGCTCCATGAGGCTTTTCTTGGAGTCAGTGGTCCAGAAGACATCTGCGGAGGAGGATGGTTGACAAACCAGGCTCCTGAGCCCGTAGCAAGTGTGGTCCTGGCAGTGGATTCAGTGCCAGTGGGAACCAGGATCAGGGGGGTGAGGACAACCACACCTGCACAAGGATTTGCGCTGAGTCCTTGTTTGTTTTTTGGTTTTGCCATTGAAATCATATTCCAGTAAGACTGGAGGTGCAGAGAGAAGGAAGTAATATGTGGTTTCCGTAGTTCTTTGGCCATAGCTGGGAGGCCAATTGGCACAAGAGTTTGGGTACAGGAGAAATTCAGTGACGGGAGTTTAAGAACCACCCGCAGGGCAGTTGTGATGCATAGGAAAGAGAATGGGACGTGGCGTCAGCAGATCTGAAGTTAAAGCCTGACTCAACTGCTCATTCACTATGTGATCTTGGACAGGTTACTCTGCTCCTCTGTGCCTCAGTTTCCTCAACAGAAAGAGTCAAGACAATAATACTTCACAGGGTCATTGTCAGCATGAAAAGAGCAAATACTGTAACATGGCATTCCATTTTTGGGGGTCTATTACCCTCCTCAGGAAGCTGTAGGGTATAATTGTTAAGAGCTCAGACTCTGGAATTTGACAGAACTGAGTTCAAATCCCCGTTTAAAATTACAAATAGCTATTTATGTATGAAACAATGAGATGTCTGGGATTTGCTTCAAAATAGTGCAGGAAGGGGAGAGTCAGTGGGGATGTTGTGGAATGAGACTGGCCATGAGTTAACAATGGCTGAAACTGGGTGATGGATATATGGGGTTTATTAGACCAATCTGCGTACGTTGTATATACGGGCAGTCCTCACTTTGCATGGTTCTGATATGCATGGATTGCAGTTACCATGGTTTAGTTAAATAGCACCAGTCTCCCCGCAACACAGCTCAAATTTCACTGACCACACGATATTAACTGTGAATAATTGCATAAAGTACACACTTTAGTGCACAAACTACTGCATAAAAAGCAGGTGCCCATTATCATCAGCCATCTGTCACAACACTTCTTTCAAAGTCTGTCTTTGGCTATTGGTCACTGCCCATCTGTTGTTAAGTTTACACACAGACACAAAGCATGTGCTGAGTTGCCTCTTTGTCTCCTAGTGATAAACCTGTGACATTTTACAAAAATGGATAATCAAAAAGAGAGATTTGGCCAACAGAAATGAAAATGCACCAAAGAAATGAACAGTGATGACGCTGAAAATGAAATTAGAGCTTATCTACAGGTGAACTTGTAGATAAATAGCCGACTGTGGGGAGATCGACATTGACGCCATTCAAGGCTATGGACACAGCCAGAGGAGTCAGTGAAGGCAAACTCAGGGAAAACAGTGGTTGTGACGAAAAGATGATATTCCAGAGAAAGTGACACCTGGAAAAACCTTCACATTGAAGGTACTCTTGGAGGTGCTTCACAACACGGAAAGCTCAAAGGACAAAGTGTTGGAAGGTGATCTACACTTAGAAAGAGCATGACAATTCACCAAGGCATAGAAAATATGCTTAGTCGTTGTGTGACGTGAAGGCAAGCACTGTTCAAACTACTCTTGATACATTTCTTACAAAGAAATAAACACCTTCCTTTTCAAAGTGTCTAATGTTTTAAATTACAGTGTACTAAATAAATATTAGCTTTACTCTTTTTTTCATCTCCCTATGTATTTACAACTGACAGTAAGGGAAATTTTAATGTTCTGACAAAAATGTTTGAAGGTCACACATGAACTGTAATTTTTTCATTGTTTATTAAGATTGCTTTGCGTGCTTTCAGCTTACACAACCATTTTCACAATCCTGCGCTACTGTGTAAAGTTTCCATTTTGACATTTTCAATACTGAAGTTTTTTTTTCTAATCCCCATTCAACCACTTTCTTATGAAAATTATTTAATCTTCCCGTGTCTCAATTTCCTCACCTGTCAAATGGGGATAACAGTAGCATTCATTTTGCTAATCGTTGTGAAGATTTAACAAGTCAATGCCTGTCGAGTACTCAGCAGAGTGACATAAATAAAAGATTCAGTGAACAGTGGCTGCTATTATATTTACAGATCTGGACCAGAGGGAGATAGAAGACACTGAAAGGTCACAGAGTATCACTGTGTTATAATAATCATCGTCTACCATTAGATGCCTCACAGCAATTCTTGTTTGCATACTTCCTTAAAATGCTGCCTTCTGCTACGTGGAGGTATTTCAGCACAACTTTTTCTCAAGGAGCCTCCAAATCTGGATAAAGACACAGTGATGTAGCTCAGTGTTTCTCCACTTCTTTTTTTTTTTTCACTATTACCATCCCCCTCCTGCCCCACGGGAGCCTTTTTAGACATCTTTCCCCTAATCTACATCCCGTGAAATATTAATAGCATAGCTATACTGTATATTCATGTGTTCATGTACTATAAGTATATTTGTGCTTTACAAAGAAAAGGAATAAAGTCCTACCCCAACCAATATTTTACCCTCTTGGGAGGATATCATTGCTATTGAGAATAATAGCATGATAGCATGATGTAGATGAAAATGTAACAGACATGTTGATTGCCTATTCAATGTCCTTATTGCCATCTTCATCTTCCTACGACTTCCTACGACTACCCCACCCATCCATCCCCAACCCACTGCTTTCCCCTTTCCAAGGGAACCCTGATATTTTATTTATGTCTGTATGTATGTATGTCAATCCACTGTCATGCATGTGGTCATGTACTTCACTAAGCCAATTAGGTAATCCCATTCTCTTTGCTAGTGATTTCACTAGTGATTGGTTAGGAATGGGTGTGTGATACAACTCTGGGCAACGAGATGTGAGGGCAAGTCTGCCAGGTGGCTTTGGGGAAAGGTTCCTTCATGATGAAAAATGGACACACCAGAAGAGATGGTCTAACATTTTCCCTTGGAAGTTGGCAGGTTTAGATGAGTTACTTAAACTCTGACAGCTAGCTACGTTTTGCCCATCTGATGAATTAGCTTAAGAACCCAACTGACATGCTGAAGATACAGAATGAATGGAAATAACCAAGGTTCTTGATGACATGGAGTTGCTGAAGTAATCAATCCTGGAGCTGCCCTACCTTGAGACTTCTTGTTATAGGAGATAATACTTTTTCTTTTTTCTTTGGCTTGCTGAGTCACTGTTTTTAGATACTTGTAGCCAAAAAGATCCCAGTGATGTTGGGGGGAAAAAAGAGCTATGACAACAAAATAATTTTGAACAAATGTATTACTAAAAAGTCAAGGTAGGGCTTCCCTGGTGGCGCAGTGGTTGAGAGTCCGCCTGTCGATGCAGGGGACGTGGGTTCGTGTCCCGGTCCGGGAGGATCCCACATGCCGCGAAGCGGCTGGGCCCATGAGCCACGGCCGCTGAGCCTGCGCGTCCGGAGCCTGTACTCCGCAACGGGAGAGGCCACAACAGTGAGAGGCCCGCGTACCGCAAAAAAAAAAAAAGTCAAGGTATCCACATAAATTGCATTTGGAGACAAGATAGGAAACACATTCCTGAATAACCTTATCCACGTTCATAGCTCCAGCACCCAGACCCCTGAAGTATCTGCGTTTGAACCCTATTCACCCATTAATCACGTGGATGGCCTTGGTAGATTACTCTTTTGAGTGTCAGTTTCCTTCTTAGTAAAACTGAGACAAGAATACGTGTACTGGATTGTGAGAATCAAAAGAAATAATACCAACGAAGTGTTTAGAACAGGTATGGCATATATATTTAATATAAAATAATATATAATAAAATTTACATGTAATATATATATTTAATAAAATGTAACTCTTATTATCATCATTTCCTTTACGCTGATGGCTTCCAACACAACCTCTCCATCTCTGTCTGTTCCCAAATTTTCTCTGGATATTCTCACTTGGATATCTCAATGTTACTATAAATCTAACTAATTTCCTGCCTCCTTCCTCTAAACCACACTTCCCTTCCTGTGCTCTGGATCCAACACTCTTAGCCCAGAATGCATTTCTACTTCAGCATCCTTAAAAAAATGTATCTGTGTGGACCCAGCTCCTTGATCCCTCAGGCGTTATAAACGGTCTTCTCTAGTCTCCCAAAGCACTTTGTGTCTGTCATGTCATTTTTCATTATAAGTAGATTATAAACCTGTCTTCCCCAACTCTAAGCTTCTTGCAGACTGAGGCTATAATAGGGAGATGGCACAGCATCCTTTCTGCCATTCCCTGCCAGTACCCTGATTTCTACTCAAGTATTTACTCTCTGGTCTATTAGATTTGGGGAAAGATAACCCCTACCCTCCAGCTAAAGAGGTAGGTTTTTATTGCCTAGATGTAATCCCATCCTGCCTGTCAAGGCAATTAGCTTAGGCCTGGGTTTCTGAATCAGTCAATGCCTGACATTTCTTTCCACATGGGGATTGGTTTTGAAAGGAATATGTGACCTAGTCTGACCAGTGGAAAACGAGGTGAACTTTGCTAGGTAATTCTGGGAAAGCAGGGTCTATGCTTTTAACAGTGAAACTTCATAAAAGCTTTCCTCTCTTTTGTAAATCCTGGTATCTAGAAGAGCCATTTATCACAATGTGGGAAGCCAACCCGAAGAGGAGGCCCATGCACAGAGGGGAGATGAGCTGGGAGCCACCCAGTTAATTCATCCCTGAAGCCTGCCCTACCTCTCAACTTCCATTTACATGAGCCAAAAAAATTATTTATTAAATTGAAGTAACTTGTAGTAGGAAGAGTCCTAACGGATACAGAGACTCTATCTTCAACTGTGTATCCACTTTATATCTGTCACATGGCAGGCATTCAATAAATGCTTGTGGGTTGGATGAGCCCATGATTCTAACATGGTTCCCTGCTGGCTCTCTGGATCTTGCCTGCAGAGCAATTTTCTCCACACAAAGCTCCGTCAGCTCCCCTCCTCATCTGAACTTTTGGGAGGAGTGGGTTGTTTTCTAAAACTGAAACAAAGCATCCTGAAGTGACAGGAAGGTTCATGTCTATCCAGTCCAGCTCTCTTTTGGAAATTCCTGGATGAACACAGGCAAATCTAAACTCACTGACCCTCCTTTTTCTAGACTTTGGACTTCGACCTTTAGATGGCAATTGTGGTTATCATTTCAACATACTTTCATGAAGTTTTAAGCTTATTACTTCCTGGGGATAACATTGGAATCACATAACTTAATCAATAAGCGATCTACAAGTCACATTTTAGGGTGGATTATTGTTATTAAGTATTCAATCACCAAATATTTGAGATGCAAAATCCCATGGAATGATATAATTTCTAAGAAGTTTTCTGTTGTTTATTTTCTTCATTTCTGGATGTAGATTATTAAGAGCTGTATTGTCAGTTAGTATTTCTTTCTTTTTTTTTTTTTTTTTTTTTGCTGTACGCGGGCCTCTCACTGTTGTGGCCTCTCCCGTTGCGGAGCACAGGCTCCGGAAGCGCAGCCTCAGTGGTCATGGCTCACGAGCCCAGCTGCTCTGCGGCATGTGGGATCTTCCTGGACCAGGGCATGAACCCGTGTCCCCTGCATCGGCAGGCAGACTCTCAACCACTGCGCCACCAGGGAAGCCCAGTATTTCTTGATTTGAATATCTTATCCTGTGTCTAATTTCCTCCTGCCCCCATCATTTATTGCTTTAAATGGTACTCCCCTATCTTAGGGACAGCAGATGGGCCAGAGATTGGCAGTGATCCTAAAGCAGACATCCGTAAGCTGCCCCGGACCTAGGAGATGGTCTTACATGAGAGTATCATCCAACCACATTGCTTTATATTGTGCTTGGCTAACTAGGTAAATCATCTCTCAGAGATTCTGAACATGAACCACAGATAGAGAGGGATACATAAAGAGGAATGAAAAAATTAAGCTCAACCACATTAAAATTAAGTACTTCTGTTCATCAAAAGACCAGATAGACAGTGAAAAGATAAGCCATAAAGTGGGAGAAAATATTTGCAACATTAGGTAAGTGATTGTTACATAAAAGAATTCCTAAAACTTAACATGAAAGAGATACACAACCCAAGAGCTCTATCCAAAAATTTTGAATAGGCACCAAAGGGCAAGTCCCAATGGCCAATAAACAATATGAAAAGGTATTTAGCCTCATTAGTCATTGGGAAATGTGAATGAAGCCCCAACAAGACACCATTATATATCCACCAGATTGGCAAAATTAATATCTGAAAATAACATAGACAAGGTTATGAAACAAGGGCAACACAAATACACTGCAGGAGGGAGTATAATTGCTACAACTACTCTGAGAGAGTTTGGCATTACTGAGTACCTTATGACTCATCAACTGCACTCCTAAGAACGTACCCCAGAGAAATCTGTCCATAGTGCACCAGGAAACATGTAAAAGAATGTTCAGAACATAATAGGAAAAAAAGCAGAAACAACCTAAATAGTTATACATGATAGAATGGATAGATAAATTATGGTGTATTCTTACAATGAAAGACTATTGGGCAATGAAAATGAATGAGCAAGAGCAATATGCAACAACACGTTTGAGCCAAGCTGGCAGTAAAAGCGTATGGAAGAGATATGGCCATTGTCCTTCATGGCGGATGGCTTTGCCTTCTGGGAGCTCCTTCTTTATCTGTTTCCTCTCTCACAGCATCTGAAGTGAGCTTTGGATTAAGCCTTCTTTGGAGCTATGCAGATTTCACAGCCGGCTTCCTACTGGTGCAAATGTTGGGGTCCAAGGGTTGCTTTCTGCTTTAAACACCTGGAGACTTTTTTTTTTTTTAAGGCTTGTAGTTTGAGAATGTAATTGCCTTGAAACTTGAGAAGGCTTCCGTCAGTTCCATAAGCCAGTCACCACTCCCAAGTTCTTCTCCGAACATAGGTCTTTAAGTTGCTTTACTTCTTTGCTTTCTTGATCAACCAGTGATTTTCTCTCTCATTTGAATGATGGCTGCCTTGAGTCCATCTGAAATGACACTTAGTCCCTTTTTTTAAACAAATTAATTAATTTATTATTTTTGGCTGTGTTGGGTTTTTGTCGCTGTGTGCGGGCTTTCTCTAGGTGCGGCGAGCAGGGGCTACTCTTCGTTGCGGTGTGAGGGTTTCTCATTGCAGTGGCTTCTCTTGCTGCGGAGCACAGGCTCTAGACGTGCGGGCTTCAGTAGCTGTGGCACGCGGGCTCAGTAGTTGTGGCTTGGGGACTCCAGAGTGCAGGCTCAGTAGTTGTGGCGCATGGGCTTAGTTGCTCCGCGGCATGTGGGATCTTCCCAGGCCAGGCCTCGAACCCGTGTCCCCTGCATTGGCAGGCGGATTCTTAACCACTGCACCACTAGGGAAGTCCCAGATCCTTAGTCCCTTAGTCTCATCTTTGGCACAGGCCTGGCTCTTGGTTTGGCTGAGAAGTTTTAATGACCCTTTGAAAAATGCTTTGAACAACCACAATTTTAGCTCTTCTCGTTTGGGGTAAAGAAGAAATTGACGTGTCTGACTCTGTAAAGATCCACGATTCTGGACGTACTCCGCAATCTGGTCACTTCTTGCCTGCGCTTGTTGTAATATCTTACTAAAAAGCAGGAAGGAGCAGCTAGTACACACTGACAATGGAGTTTTATGCAATTACTTCCTTTAGAATTAGGGGTTTAGTAGGCAAGTGGTCTGTCCTTCAAATTATCACAGATGATGAGCTTGTCAAATGTTTTTGCCTCAGCATAACAAGACACTGGCTTTCCAGTAAAAAACATCAATTTCTTATCTCTCCAGTAAAAAACAGTGATACATATTTTGAGTTTTTGTAACGGCAATACCATACTTTTGGAAACAATTTCTATATTAGTTCGGGTAAGGTTACAGATGGGTAACAGAGACCCATCAATAATCCCACACCTTTAAGAAGACAGACGTTTCTTTCTTTCTCAGGTAACAGTCCAGGGTGGCTCTGTTCTGCCTGATCGCTCAGGGATCCAACTTCTATCCAACTTCCTTCGCTCAGGGTTCCAATCCCATATTGTTAAGCCACTTCTCCAACCCCTAGGCCTTGATGTTATCTGCGTAATCAAGGTTCAGTCAGTGCCTTGCCAGGGTCCCAGTGTGTGGGAAGGGGGAAGAGACTGGGGAGGAGACACACCCAGGTGTTAAGTGTAGGCCTGGAAGTGGACCCACTCACATTCCTTTGGAGGAAATTTATTTAGCCTGTTGGCCATATCTAACTTCAAGGAAGGCTGGGAGATGTGACAAGGATAAAAGAAAGAACAGATTTGGGTGGTCCATTCGAGTTATATTACCCCCAAATCTTCAATCTCAAGTCTTCAGTTTACTTGGCAGCTCTGGAAATAAATTAAGACTCAGGTTCTTGGCTATAAAGTCGGAGCTACGTAGAAGACCAAAAATACCAGAAGTTCCCCTTTCATGTATATTATCTATGAAAAAGCCACATAATTTCACAAGCATCTGGCTGAAACAGTGGAACATTGTGATCTTAACAATTTCTAGCAGGCCAGACATAGTAAAAGGAAATTAATTGTGCAGGTCTCATTATAAATTTCACATCTATAAAAATTCACAGCTATGTTCTTCAATAAAAAAGAAGATGAAGAAGAAGAGAAAGAAAGAAAGAAAGGAAGGAAGGAAGGAAGGAAGGAAGGAAGGAAGGAAGGAAGGAAGAAGAAAGGAAGAAAGGAAAAGAGAGAGAAAGAAAAAGAAAGGAAGGAAGGAAGAAAGAAAGAAAGAAAGAAAAACCCAGCACCCTGCCTGGCATAAAGTAGGCACTTAAATGTCAGTTCCTATGCCTTGCGAGTTCCCTTTCAGAGTATTAATTTGTCTCCAGGGGCTGTCCTGGCTTACCTAAGAAAAGACGATGCGATCCAGGATAGTGGAGGGAGTTGATGCAGCCCAGAGAGCCCAGAGACTCAGAGAACAAAGGCAGCAGCACCAAAGTAGCACCTGGGGTTGCCCCCTGGGGAGCGGTACCCTGAACACCGTGAGGCAGTGGCGGCCAATAGAACACACGAACAGCCACTTCTCACTCATCAAGACCTCTCCTGGCTGGCAAGCCTCTTCTCACCTCTCTCCTCTCTAGCCTCATTGACTATCTGCTCAATGAGAGTGTTAAGCCACTCTCTCTGCTTGTAGTGGAAAGGCAACACAGCCTGTCAGGATTGCAGTAGCTGGGGGCAAAGGCAGGGTGTACGTCGTTCAGGGGGAGTTCACCCACTGCACTGTGTGCACCTGCTGCCTGACTAGCGGGAACAGTGTGATCTCCCAGTGGCCACTCGGGTTCTTGTTTGCTCCGTTTAGGCCAAGTTGGAAAGTGCAGGAATGTGATGTCATAGATTTTCCTAAGTTTCAGCAGGATAATTAAACAGATGCTTCTACATCTAGATATTTGAGTAAAGTCCTGCCTGGGTTGCCTCGGCCAAAGTTCACTCATGTTGACTCTAAAGCCCTGTGTTGGACTATGTCCACTGTCAGGAGGTGCCTGGCCACACAGAAAGGAGGGAAAAGGACAGAACAGTAAAGACATTGCTATCGCAGTGGTTAAGAATCCGCCTGCCAATGCAGGGGACATGGGTTCGAGCCCTGGTCCAGGAAGATTCCACATGCCGCAGAGCAACTAAGCCTGTGTGCCACAACTACTGAGCCTGCGCTCTAGAGCCCATGAGCCACAACTACTGAGCCCGCGTGCTGCAACTACTGAAGCCCACGTGCCTAGAGCCCGTGCTCCACAATGAGAGAACCCACTGCAGTGAGAAGCCCACACACCACAACAAAAGTATAGCCCCCGCTCGCCGCAACTAGAGAAAGCCCACGAGCAGCAACAAAGACCCAACACAGCCCAAAATTAATTAATTAATTATTTTAAAAAAAGACATCGCCATCTAAGAAATTCCCGTGAGAGAATAAGCACTACGATTATTATTCTGAGCTCTGTAAAACAAATACAACACACACACACACACACACACACACACACACACACCATGAATTGACACATCAGCTATTTGCAAACCCTTGTGCTAGTTATGAGAAAGAAAGTGGGAGGAAGGCCTTTGCTTTACAGTCCTTCAGGTGGACAAGGAAAAAATGGGGAAGACAGAATCGTCCTAAAAGAAACATTATTCCTGAAATAAAACATAGCATAGTCAGTATGTCAGAATAAAGAGACAGTGAAAGAAATGTGTTTGTTTAATGATTCACTTATTCAAACATTTACTCAATACCAACTCTGTGCCATCCATTGCAATAGGCACTAGAGACACAGAAACAAATAGGACACAGAGACGCTGCCCACACAGCTAGAAGCAGGAGGCAGGAAGTCAAGTAAATGAAAGCACAGATATGTATGTCATCAGAGCTTTTGTAGACACGGGTACAAGGGTCAGCTTGATTCTAACCATCTGTGGAGTCTGTGGGCAGAGGTCAAGAGGAGGCTTTCGAGAAGGGGTGGCCAGGGTGACAGCCGTGACAAGTGAGGATGCAGCAGCACGTAGAGAGCAGGCTCAGGGGCTGTGGTGCCAGAGCAGCTGCTATAATCTGAGAAAGCCAAGCTCCCAAAGCAACTTTTTGTTTGGCCATTGACACCTGGGATGCAACAACGATATCAGAAAGGTGCATGTTCCAGGGGAGAATGTGATGTTGGGGAACTAGTGAACCTTATGAATGAGCTGGACTCCTGCTGGGAGCCCCCTGCCCTCATCAGGGCAGCTGGTTATCATACTGCTGACACCTAGCTGGCACAGGAGCCACCCTGATGAAGCAAAGAGCCAGCTGTCCCACTAAGCCTCCTTTCAGGAAATGTTACGCTAAAATTCCCACTCTGGAGCAAACACAAAGGAGCTGGAGGTCCCCACGGTTGAGACTCTGGAGGTAGACAAAAGTAAGCTGGAAGCCTGGCTCCTTTTTTTTTTTTTTTTTTTTTTTTGGCCACACCACCTCGTGGCTTGTGGGACCTTAGGTCCCCGACCAGAGATCGAACCCATGCCCCCTACAGTGGAAGCACGGAGCCCTAACCACTGGACCACCAGGGAATTCCTGGAAGCCTGGCTCCTTATTTAGCAGATGGACAAAACACTTGTATTAGTAAGAACTTATTAGCTGTAATAGACACTCAAGCTAGGATAAGTGAAAAAGGTCAATTTAACATAAAGATATAGGGCTGTCTCTTAACACCAGAGGGCAGGAAGGCATCCAGGTCCCAGGGAAGACCAGAACTGGTGGGTGGCTGCCCACCAGGAACCATTCTCCCTGTCTCTGCTTCTCTCTAGGCAACTGTTTCTCTGTCTGTCTGTCTGTCTCTCGCCCTCTCTGTCTCAGCATAGCTGAATATGGCCACCCACAGTGTCCTTGCTTCCATCTTACAGGTCCTACCCCAGGGAAATCCCGTGCTTCTCTTTGGACACAGTTCCAGATGCCTGGGGGAGAGCTCTGACTCAGCTGAGGCCAGGAGTGCAGGGTTCATGCTGAACAGACATCTGCCGGGAGCTAGTTCTGTGGGCAAGGGGCAAGGGTTCTTGTGAGTTGGGCAGGCACCCCGAAGGAGGTCAACCATAGTTTTTCAGGGACTCTAGACCCTGAAGATAATAGTCACGCCTTACCTGGTCATCAAACAGATTTGATGAGTTAATATATGTAAAGCAATTACCATACAGCATGTCCTTAGTAAATGGAGGTGATTATAATGATTATGAGTCAATAAAGAGAGAATGTGATCTATTTTTAGGAAAACCCACTCCAGGAGGCTGGCATGCAGCCTTCTTTCCTCCACCAAAGACGTTCACATTAACATAAAGATGCAGGGCAAGGTCCCTCTTTCTTTGCCTCAGCCCCATCCCTCTCATCTCTCATCTCACAGTTACAACCTAAAGCTCCCATTCCCACTTGCCCCCAAGCTTTCTTTGCTATTACGAACCAATCATTTACTCTTGGGGCCCTTGCCACCCCCGCAGGTAATGGCTGTTCTTAGGAGTGTTAAGTTTATATGGTGATTATTTGTCTTTCTTCTTTATTAAACTTTAGACCTGTGCGCTGAGAGACCACATCCGAGTACCCAGGACGTTGCCATGCATCTAGTGTTCACTTGATAATATTTGTTGATTCATCGTGTTTTCACGTCAAGGGCAATATCCATTTATAGACCCATAAAATGAATCTCAAGAACTCATTTAATTCAGGCCACTGCCTTTAGGCAGGGTAAGGTTTAAATGTCGTGTGTTTTATTTCCACTTTCCTGTAGGCCTACAGGCACAGAACCTGGGATTTGGAAGGGGCCTGGTAGGTCTAGGTCAGGCACCTATGCAAGGTAGGATTCCTGCCCTGAGACATGGGCATCTGGTCTCCACTTGTTACCATCCTAGAAACCTCACTCCAGCTTTATCTTTTACAGTTTAGGGAGTTCTTCTTTGTAGGAAGAATCTCAAATCTACCTCTGTGTCAATTCCATTAAATGTTCCTAATTCTGTAGGACCAGAACTAATGCCTCTGAGACAGGCCTGGGACCTGGGACCCTTTGCTACAGTGCTGCAGTGTTTGCACCTGGACAAAAGTCTCCTTGAGCTACAAAATACAAAGAAACTATAAGGGACTAAAAATAACTGCCGTGCATGCACAGTTGGGGCAAATTCTGGCCAAAAGATACAAAACAACCCAAAAGACCAACTGCCACTTCTGGAGAGCCAGGAGCAAAAACAGGGGGTCGGGAGCAAAAGCAGGGTACTGCTCATGCCCCCTGCACATAACACCACAAAGGGGTGGGAAAACCTAAGCCGTCCCTCCGGCCCGACCCCTGGACACACCCCTACCCTCACCCCCATGTAAGGAACCAGCTTGTCCCACCTTGGGGAGCAAGCTAGGAAGGGAACCTGTTACTTGTTCTCACTCACCCCTGCTGCAGAAGGGACCCCAGTAAAACCTTGCCTGAATTTCTTGTTTGGCCTCTGATCAAATTTCTATTAAGGAGGCCAAGCACCCTGGGCAGTAACACTTCTTCCCCACGGCAGACTTCCTCGCACACAGAAGGAGGGCCCGGTTCACTCTCTCGTGTCCCCTCTGAGCCTCTTCTCTTCCACCCAAGTGTCCTTAAGTCTTTCTCCACAAGAAATGGTTTACAGACACTTTGTCAACCCTTTGGCACCTTGATATGTTGTGTTTCTCTTTGTTTTCCTTTCTTAGGGTTCAGAAGCCAGCCCATAACACTCAGTGTGGTCTGACTGCTGAGGGGAGTGGGATTGGGACCTTTGTTCTCTATCGAGCGACTGTGATTTTTTTAATACTGTGTAATTTTGAGCTAGCTTTTCTTTCAGTTGGAGAACCATCATAATTCTGGCTCATATTAGTGTTAAAATCGTCATACCTTTTTTCAAAAAATGGTAATTACTTTAAAAAAAATAAATGTAATATACATCATCATGGAAAATTCAGGGAAACAAAAAAACAAAACATGAAGGGACTAACCACTATATTGTAACCCTTCCCTTTAAAGATAACTATCGTTTACATTTTGGTATATACTCTTCTAGACATCATTTTCTATGTATAACACATACACACAGTTTTACAAAAGTGGGATTAAACTTCTGTGGCAGATTAAAGACGGCTGCTAATTCTTTGCTACTCTTCTCATTGAAAGATGGCATCTATTTCCTCTCCCCTGCTTCTGGGCTGGACCTGTGACTGTTTTTTTTTTTTTTTTGGCCGCACACGGGCCTCCCATTGTTGTGGCCTCTCCCGTTGCGGAGCACAGGCTCCGGACACGCAGGCCCAGCGGCCATGGTTCATGGGCCCAGCCGCTCCACGGCATGTGGGATCTTCCCGGACCGGGGCACGAACCCGTGTCCCCTGCATCGGCAGGGGGACTCTCAACCGCTGCACCACCAGGGAAGCCCCTGTGACTGGTTTTAATAGTATTAAATAGTATTTAATACTACTTCCAATAGTATGTGGTGGAAGTAACACAGGGTAACTTCCAAGGCTGGGCCTAAGGAGATCTTGGCTTCTGCCTTCATCTCTTGGAAGACTCTTTTTGGAGGCCAACCATCATATGAGGAAGCATAATAGCCCCCTGGAGAACTGAAGCCGGTGTCTGAGAACACACGGAGCTCCCTCCCAGCTGGTAGCCGGTATCAATGATCAACTGTGCAAATGAGGTCCTTTTGGACCTTCCAGTTATCCCAGAGTCCCAGTCAGGACCAAGTGATACAAAATCCACAGGATCATAAAAAGTCATAAATTGTCATTTGAAACCACTAAGTTTTGGAGTAGTTTGTTACAACAGCAATAGATAGCTGAAAAAATGACACATAATCACAGCAAATGGTAATACAGTGTTTTCTGTGCGCCGGGCATAGTTATAAATTCTTCATACATATTAACTTACAGATCCTCACAATAACCTTATGAAGTAAGTACTATGAGTATATATTATTGTCCCCATTTCACAGATGAGGAAACTGAGTCACAGGGGAATAAGAAACTTGCTCAGGGCCACACAGTGAGTGATGGTTCTGGGATTTGAATCCATACAGTCCCTCAGGTTCCAGAGTCTGTGCTCTAAACCACCATATCCCACTGCCTCTCTGCTGCTTCCTCTCGTTTAAGATACATGAACAACTTTCAAGGTCAATAAATATCAATCTACAAAGTCATAATTAAGGGCACGGAGTCAAGTATCCAAAGTATTCGCAATCTATTCTAGTTTTGAAATTCTCTTCATTGGATATATAGCGTGTTAAAGTCGTCAAGCTGTTGATAAAATTTGTTGAATAGAACAGAGTTCAGGAGTGAACCCCCTTGAACCCACCTGAGATGTCCATCCAGAGGGCCATCATTTAGCAATACTCTTTAAGTACAGATTGTTCAACAAACTGGAATCTGCCCAGGGTTCTATTATCTTAGCCACTGGTTCCCGAGCACGGGCTGGGAGATAGGCCACATAGAAATTGTATAGGCACTTGTTAAAATACAGATTCTTAGGCTTTGCCCCAGACCCTCCAGGAACAGAATCTCTGAAAATGGGGCCCAGGAATCTGCATTCTAATGCCCTCTATATCATTCTGATAACAGCTAGGTTTGGGAACCATTGATTTAATCTCCATTTCTCCTCATCCATATTGATAGCTCTGTCAAATCCCATACCAAATTTCATGTACACTAAGTCTGTGGGAATTTTCTGGTAGTCCTTTGAGAGATGTCCTAGCTCTGCTGTTAACCAGATACATGATTTCATCTCTGGACTGTTTTTATCTATAAAATGAGGAGATTGGGTTAATTTTCACAGTGGATGCTGTGGTGTGCCCACACATACCTTCTTCAAGACTGAGTCACTCATTCCCTCAACTGTTGGGATGGATGACAGTTCACAGGTGACCCAAGACCATATCTCCCCCAGAAGCATAGCCTGTCCAGGGACTAGTTGATGAGGAAGTATGAAGACGCAGCCCCCTAGCCTCAAGGTGAGCCAGTCCTGAAGAACCCTCCCATAGGGTTGACCTGAGACCTTTGTTACATCTGCACCACAGTTCAATTCATCCCTCTGCCATTTCTACTCCCTTCGGTCACCCATAGGCATGGCTGCCAAGGGCACTCAGTAAACTTCCTGCCCACAATCTCCATCTCGGTCAGCTTCCTAAGGAACTGATTACCACAGTGACCTTCCGCTCCCGATTTGGATTGAAGTGACAGCACAGACTCGCAAGACCTTTTCAAACATCCTGGGCTCTCCGTTCAGATCAAGAAAAGCATTCTCCTTGTCATCCGCCTCCCATTCATTCTTCATTCACGGAACAAACTTTTACTGTACCCCTACTACGTGCCAGGCCCTGAGCTTAGCCTGGGTATTCAGAGACTTTCCTGGATCTCCAATAGTGGAAGAAGAGAAAGCACTTAGGAGCTGAATGGCTCTGCTGTCTCTTTGTCAATACTGTGCTATTTCCCATGCTATAGGACTAGCCCATCTTCTTGCTCTGAACATGACCCAATAGGCCTTTTTTTTGGCCCTGATCGTGGTTGGCAAGGCCCTTCTTTGTAGGGGATTTAACCCTCCTGACGTCATTCTCATGAGTTTGTGTCTCTCTTTGAATTCCCCTCTTAGCTTCTGAGTTTCTCCTCCCAGCTCTAGTAGCCAGGCTGGGCAAGGACCAACATAAATGTTTCATTCGTTCAGGACACTAATGTCTATTTTATGTTTACTGGGCTCGCAGTGGAAAATGTAGGGGAAACAATCTTAAGCCCTTCCAGAAGGGCTGAGGCAGAAGTAAGGGATTAGATTTCAAATGTTCATCCAAGAATCCATCAAGGACTGACATTCTTCAGGCAAAAGTGGAATAAATCAGCTACCTTTGCTGCTGCCACCCCTCTCTTGTCAACTCCAGCCCCTGAGGGCACTCTTCAGCTCCATCCCCACTCCTCTTCATGGATTTGCAGCCTCCCTGCCTACTGGTTCTGCATACTTCCTACTCCCTTTGCTGTCAAACATTTTCATTTTTTACTTGCCTGCGACTGAGTCATAAGACATATTCTCCAGGGATCACCATATTTTATGCTTTTTCTTGTATCATATTGCAACATAAAAAGTTTTGTCCAATGGACATTAAGAAAACAGAGAGCTCTTTTCAGCTCTGCAATCACATCATGCCCAAGGGCTCTTCACTGAAGAGATATAATAATCTAGCACAGGAGCAGAAAGGACCCAAGCCCAACACTCTCATTGTATAGATGAGGAAACCAAGAAAACAGTGAAGTCAAGCAGCTTTCCAAAGGTCACACAGCAGTAATTGCCAGAACAGGAAAAATGGCACCTTCATTCAGTGAGGAAGGAGTCCATGAACGGTACATTTTAGGAAGGGCTCTGCCTGTCAGAGGTGCTAATTTCTGCATACTACCTAGGAGTACTACTCTGATCGATTGTTTATAGAAGTAGACATATCCTTATTAGTCAGGCCTCTTTTACCCGCTACTACTCCACCAGGGGTCAAGACCAAGCCCTCGTTGCCCTTTTTAACTAGATCACGAACAGCATAATCCAGGTTCCAGTCCACTTGGTTCCAGAACTTACAAGTTGTCTGACCTTAAAAACACCATTTAACTGCTGTATCCGTGGTTCTCCAGCCTGGCCTTGCTCCCACACCTGTGGGGCAAGGAAAAGCACACAGGATCTCTGAGGGAGAGAGAGCCCTTTGTACCATGAGTTGTTCTCCCTCCTTCCTGTGCACTGGGATCCTCTATGGAGCTTGAAATTGGAGGAGGGGGTATGGTGGTGGAGCAGGGATGGGGGGGATGAGGGTGGGACCTGGTGACTGGGAAGCTTTTATTTTTTTTTTTTGGAGTAAAATTGCTTTACAATGTTGTATTCGTTTCTGCTGTACAGTGAAGTGAATCAGCTGTATGTCTACCTATATCCCCTCCCTCTTGGACCTCCCTCCCATCCCCCTCCATCCCACCCATCTAGGTCGTCACAGAGCACGGAGCTCAGCTCCCTGTGCTATACAGCAGGTTCCCACCCTCTGTTTTACTCACGGTAGTGTATTCATGTCAAACCTAATCTCCCAATTCGTCCCACCCTCCCCTTCCCCCCCGTGTCCACAGGTCCATTCTCTACGTCTATGTCTCTATTCCTGCCCTACAAGTAGGTTCACCTGTACCATTTTTCTAGATTCCACATATATGAATTAATATACGATATTTGGTTTTCTCTTTCTGGCTTACTTCACTCTGTATGACAGACTCTAGGTCCATCCACATCTCTACAAATGACCCAATTTCATTCCTTTTTATGACTAATATTCCATTGTATATATGTACAACATCTTCTTTATCCATTCACTTATCGTTGGGCATTTAGGTTGTTTCCATCTCCGGGCTATTGTAAATAGTGCTGCAGTGAACATTGGAGTACATGTGCCCTTTTGAATTATGGTTTTCTCAGGGTATATGCCCAGTAGTGGGATTGCTGGGCCATATGGTAGCTCTATTTTTAGTTTTTTAAGGAACCTCCATACTGTTCTCCACAGTGGCTGTATTAATTTACATTCCCACCAACAGTGCAAAAGGGTTCCCTTTTCTCCACACCCTCTCCGGCACTTACTGTTTGTAGATTTTTTGATGATGGTCACTCTGACCAGTGTGAGGTGATACCTCACTGTAGTTTTGATTTGCATTTCTCTAATAATTAGTGATGTTGAGCATGTTTTCATGTGCCCCTTGGCCATCTGTACGTCTTCTTTTTATTTAAGCTCCATAAGTGATTTTGATGCACAGTCAAGTGAGGAAACCACTGACAAAGTATAAAAGACAAATAGGAGAGGAGAAATAAATTACACTGTTAGCTAAAAAGAAGTCTTAGAATTATCTGCACATTTTAAACTCTGTTTAGAGTTGATAACTAATTGTCTGTCTTTTTCAGGGCACTCAAAACGCTAATCTCAGGTTCTTTTCCTTCTAGAAAAGATGTATATGACTTCAGTGACATTTCTCTTACCTTGCAGTCTACACACACACCATGAATCATCTCCACCTGCCTCTGTGCTGAAGTCAGATTCTAAGTCAGGTCTTTTATCCTTTGACCACTGAGTAATCACTCTGGCCCCAGTCTGTTCTTTCAGGTCCAGGAAAACAATCTGATTAGGCTCTGGAAAATGGATTCACAGTGGCCCAAATCTCCACAGGTGCTCTATAAACCCGACTGCTAATGTTCTGCTTGGGAATAGCTGTCAGAGTCCTAGCTCTCCTTTTTAAATAACTGAGTGGCCTTGAGCAAATTGCTCAATCTCTAGGTCTCCGAGATGATTATTATTACCTGCTCATCACGCTTTACAAGGTAGTATTTCCTTCCTTATAGCAGTTCTCTTCGGAGTACCAGTGCAGTGTAATCAGAAACTTGCTGCAGTGGCCTTAACATTAAAGAAAATGGGTAGGAATGAGAAGCATAAATTTGAAGAGCATTTCATTGAGCCCCTAAGACACCAAGGTAGACCCTGTTACTTCTGTCTGCCCAGCACCTCCTTCCCCTCTTCTGGGGACAGAGCCTCCTTCCTTGGGGGAACCGCTTCTTTCTCCCTCCATACGGTTCCGGGCCGCTGATCCAAGCGCCCTGGACTGTTCCTCTGGGGCCACAGGGGTGGACATGTGACCCCAGCTTAACCGTAACAACAGCCCACTCATCCGGCCACAGCAGTTGGTCTGAGGATTCATCTAAGGACCAACTCCCTCCCTCCCCCCTTAAAAAATCAGGGATTTTTCTAAATGAAGCTGGTGGGGAAACTCTTGTTTCTGGTCAAATTGCTATATAACTGTGACACCAGAGCTGCCACATAAGAAGGATGGGAGGATGAGGCCACCATCCAGAGGTGAGGCTGTGAGAGACAGACATGGAAACGAGGAAAGAGAGTATGTTTTATGGTGTTAAGTTCCCTCCGATTAACTCTTTTTTAAAAAATAAATTTATTTATTTATTTATTTTTGGCTGCGTTGGGTCTTCGTTGCTGCACGCGGGCTTTCTCTAGTTGCTGCGAGCGGGAGCTACTCTTCGTTGCGGTGTGTGGCCTTCTCACTGCGGTGGCTTCTCTTGTTGTGGAGCACGGGCTCTAGGCGTACGGGCTTCAGTAGTTGTGGCACACGGGCTCAGTAGTTGTGGCTCACGGGCTCAGTAGTTGTGACTCACGGGCTCTAGAGTGCAGGCTTGGTAGCTGTGGCGCATGGGCTTAGTTGCTCCACGGCATGTGGGATCTTTCCGGACCAGGGCTCGAACCCGTGACCCCTGCATTGGCAGGCGGATTCTTAGCCACCGCGCCAGCAGGGAAGTCCCCCTCTGATTAATTCTAAATCCAAAGAATTCTTTGGATTCTTTGAGCTACCCCAATATTTCCACCCCCCAAAGCCTCTTTTTCACTTAAGCCAGTTTTAGAATTTCTGTCACTTGCAACCCAGAGTCTTGATGAACAGAAATACTCTGACAGCTTTCCTCTCTACCACACACTTTTTGAGACTTCAAAAATGTGAGGCTCTGTGTATCGGTGAGCTGAGTGTGCTGTTGTCTTTCCTAGATCAGCGTTGGAAGGTTCTGGTGTAATATTTCCCAGCACCCCCTTCTCTGTGAGAAGTTGGCCAAGAGGGAAGTTGCATGTGGGTGGTGGCGGTGAAACAGCAGCCATCACGCTCTGAAAGCCACTGTTGGCTGGAGCTGGTGAGGGACACACCGAGAGGCAGCCAGGCTCGTGTGTGTCCCTGCTCTTCCCCGCTCCTCTGTGACTGCCGGCCCTGCTGACCAACAGTGATGCCCCCATATACCATGAGATGCTTTGCTGCAAACTCACAGAGGCAGTAGCTACAAAGAGCCACGTCCTTCCAAAGATTGCACCCCAGCCCCTTGGGGGCCCCAGTCCAGCAGCCAGCCCTGCCTTGCTCTTCCTTGTAAGTTCTGCTTTGTTCACCCGCACAATGGCTGGTGAATGACTTTTCGGTGATCCTTCACCGAACTTTCAGAAGAAAGAAAGAACTTTCAGTTCTTTACTTGCCCAGCTCCTCCCACAATTGTGTATGATCTAATTCTTATAGTATTAATAAATTCCTTATTCCATAAGACTCATAGTGGTTCTGCTTCCATAACTTAACCCTAAGACAAATGTCATTGGGTGAACCCTAAGGAGCTCCCCGCTTCCTTTCTTTGCTTCAAGCCCACACCTAGTCCTCCTGTCTCCGTGGTGCTGCTCCCCTCTGGTTGCTCATCTTTCCACACCTCCATGTGTTCATGGGAAGATCTGATCCTGTTCCTGCTCATCTTACCATTGTGTTATTTGCTGTCTCAAGCTACTCTTGCCTGTGGCCTCTGCCTGCTTCACTTTTACACTATTTCCTACTCTCCAGTTCAATCACAAGACTGTCTGGCAGGTGGCCTGGAGATTTAACACAGACTGGCATCCAGCTAAGGCGAAAGCCAGGACGGCCTGCCCAGAGCCTCCCCCTACTGATTTCCAGTTAGGAAATGTCATCAGAGAAGGAAATAAATACCTTCAATGAGAACTTAATGGACACTCTGTGTTGCCCACAGATGCCAAAAAAAATATTTTAAAAAATGAATTAACATAGCAGGAACTATTTGATGTGAAAATTATCAGGGAATATTTAAAAAATCAACATGGTATGCTGTTGGCCCATCGAATGCTCCATGAACAGCCCTGAAATTTCCACTGGGATGGGTTCAAGGTCTCTGCCAGTTCTGTGATAATGGCTCAAAGACCAGAGCTATTAACCCCAGCCTGGCCATTGCTCAATATGCGACCCTGGTTGAGTCAGCTGGTCTACATGGATTAATGAAGTAGACAGAGAAAGATTTAAGAATCATGGTATCTCAGGCTTGGAAGCAACATGAGGAGTTATCCCTAATTCAGGCAGCTGACCCTTGCTTATCTCCAGCCAACCCCTCTGGCTTTGCTCGACTCCTCCCTCAACTGGGGCCCTGTGGCCATGTACCACTGTCCCATCACTGCAGGCAAAGGCTGGGGATGGTGACTTAGGCCTCTGTTGGGACTCTGTCCAAGAGTTGGGACAACTGTCTAACAGTGGAATTTTCTCCATACTTATTTAGGCACCTTAAATTTTTAAAAGAACACTCCTGCCCAGTTTGACGTGAGACATGGACAGCAGGAGAGGACTGAGAGAACTGGGAACGTGCAAGAGGAAGAAGAATGTATTACAAACAAGAATCAAGCAAGTAGCTGCTGGTACTGGGCATCTAATACTTCCTACATACTTTATATCTGTGTTGACATTTAATCCTCACAACAACTCTATGAGGTAGTGGTGTTTTCTCCAATTTACAAATGAAAGAATTGAGACCCAGTGATCTCCAGCAATGTGCCTTGAATTGCACAACTGGTAAGTGGCAGATTTGGGATGCCAGACACTTTGGGGTGACCCCGACCTCTGTTCTTTTTCCATGTATAATCCTATCCCTCTCTACCCATCTCTCAGTCATGCTTGATTAAGGGGCTTTTCCAGGTTTCTGGTCAAAAGGAAATTGGAAGCCAACACATCATATCATTATATCATCTATCATCCCATATCATATGTCATGTCATGTCCTATCATATCACATCCATGGTTGGCTGGGTAAATTTATGATTAAACAATGCAGTTTTCTTTCAGCCACACAGATTTAGTGTTTCTCACCTCTTCCTTTTGTCGTCTACATACATTCCCCAGGTGTATAACTCCTCTGGGTATTTGGACAGGGTGGATTCTGCCAGGCCAATGAAATCAAGGTCAGGTGACCTGACCAGGTAAACCAGGTGAGCAGTGGCCTTTACTTGACGTTGGTTTGACAAGGTTTATTTGGTTGCCCTACACATCACACCTGTCCTACATCTGTCCTCAGAACCTCCTGGAGAGCCATGGGCAGCCAGCAGAGCCCTCACTACAGCCTACATTAGAAAATAACTTGCCCTAGTCAGTTTGTGGCAAAGCTGGTCCCAAAGGCCAAGTTCCCTGACTCTCGTTGCATGTTTAAATGCTTCTTTCATGTATATATAGGATGAATCTTTACCCATGCCTAATGCTGATTTCCAGAGCAGGGTCGAGGGCTTTAGCCACCCCCTCTTCACCTCCACCAGCACCCCATGCCCACACACACGCACCTCCTTCTTTCTTATGAATAGCTGATGTTTTCCCAGGTCAGATAAAGTCCTACGCAAACATGGCAAGCAGGTTCTCAAGCCCACTTTCAACCATGAAGGTTCCTGGGTAGAAACTCTGGAGCCACTAGCACATGTGCCTGTCTCTTCCAGGAGCCACCATTATTTTGCTTTGTAGATTCTGCCCTTCTTCCTGTCAGAGCCATGTTTAAACATCGTTTTCCACTCCAGGATGACCAGGTTGTTATGGTGACTTTGTTTTTCATAGACACAGTGCATCTGGCTGGTTTTCCCAAGTTTCTGACCAGAGGTAGCAACGGCGGGTCAAGGTGTGGCCCAGATGACTTTTCGGCTATATAGATTTTAGAAGCAAAAGTGGCCATGAAATTTCCATTATCTAGAGACCTGTCTTCATCCTACAGAGAATGAAAAGAACTGAGATTTGCTAAGGCCAGTTCTTTGCTTCTTTTATGCAGAAGGGAAGCGGAAGTAATGGCCACTTCGCCCGAGAACCCAGCAAATGGGCTGGGCTCACTCCAGCAGGGAAATTTCACCGAAGTGAGAACACCTGAGGGAAAACACCGGCCCACCCACCACGACCAAATGAACTCTCCAGCGGTAGGCTGGCATGGGCTCCCCTCTCCCAGGGGTTGTTGATTGCTCAGGTTTTACAATCCTCAAGCCCTGTGCCAAGGAGCTTTTGTGGTTTAAACCAATGTGCTTCTGGAAATAAGTGCCCTTATTATTCCTAGTTCATATTATTTGCCATGCTCTTATACCACGGTGACATAATACCCTTTGTGCAGCTGTGCAATAAGAGTCCTTTCAGGATCCTCTAAGAGCTTTCTAATTAGGACCACAACCACACGACAGAGAAACTGAAGAACAGAGACAGGGATGACAAAGCTTCGCCTTGGTCACAAAGGAGTCCAGCCCAATTCTGACTCCTACTCGGAGGCTGTACGGTCAGGGCTAGGCCACTAGTTTAGGAAGGGCACCTCTGCAACATTGGCTGCAGAATTATTAGGCTGCCTGAGTGCTGGGTCCTTTGTAGTAGGGTCACCTAAGTAGTTGAGTTATTGAGTTGAGGACCAGAAATATCCAGCATTAGTTATGCAATAGTTCTTGAGTTTACAGTTAGTTCTCAGTGGCTAGGCTCCTAGGACCAGTTAACTCTATTAAGGCTAGGTCATTAGAAACTGAATTCTGCATTAAGTAATTCAACTCAAATGACTGCCTACTATGTTCCAGGCACCATGCTGGACAGCAGGCATGCAAAGATGAACTCCCAATCCTCCCGTTGGATGTTCACAGTTTAGATAGAAGGCGAGATAGCTACGTACACAGGGAGATACACATAAGCAGAGAGTAGACCAGAAAGCTAGGGTAGCACCCAACTCTGTGGGGGCTTTCAGGTAAAGTTTCTTGGAGAGGAGGACTTTCAACCTGGGTAAACCTACAGAGATGGACTGAGCTTGCTAAGCAGAACCATGGGGGAGAAGAAGCATCGCACACTGAATGCCAAGTGCCACAGGGGTGCAGAGGTGTGAGATGCACTGGGGTTCAGGAAACAATGAGAATGTCAACACGTCTAAAGCGGCAGCCATGGTTATCTCACTGTTCTTTCTCTTCTGTTTTTATAGCCAAAACGCTATCCCTTTTTACTCTCAATGTCTTATTTTGGATGTTAAAAAGACTGAACATTGGGTTGTTTTGTCTTTGCGTATTGCTTTAACCCTCCACTTCTCCTTAGGGCATTGTGGATGTCTCTGACTAGGGAAAGATCACAAATTGGGGAATGTCCAAAAGAAAAGCAGAAAGATGAATATTTCACTGCATTATAAGGACGTAAGGGCAGCTCAGGGAACCTTGGACAGGAACTCAGCTAGGCTGTCCTTTTTTACTGTTTGTATGTATAGCAAAAAACATGGTCTTGGATGACTCCCAAGGTTACCTGTCACAGGTCCAGCCATCCAAAGGGAGTCTGTGGTCCAAAGCTCGCAGGGTAGAAGTATAAAGGAAAGCAGATGGGGGGTGGGAGGTGAGGGGAAAACATGAGCTGGCCGGCAATCTAATAGGTGACCCGCAGAGGAGTGAAAGCATCAGCGTGGAGCTCTCCGAGTCTGATTTGCGCCTGGCTCTGGATTGGAGTGGTGAGAATCCAAGGCCACCTCTGCCTTCCTCTCCTTGCCTTTGTCTTCCTTGGCATCTTACGTTGCCCACTCCACCTCCCACAGGGTCTTTCAGGCAGCTCTTTATACACGAGCTCAGTCTATGAGAAGGACAATGGAGTGGACTGTTCAAGTCTCACCTGAGTGCGACTGGCACCCCAGCACCTTGGCACTGTGGACAAACATGGATCAAGCTTACACACATGACAACCACCAACCAAAGCTTCCAGAGAGCAGGGACTCTACCTGCTGCAGTGTTGGCATATAACAGGTGCTCAATCAGTCCTTGAAAAAGAAAGGCAGGGAGAGAGAAAGGGAAGGAGGGAGGAAGGTGCCCCCAAAAAAGCTGGCTGGCAACAGTGAAACCCAAATCACCCAGAGCAACAACATAGTCCACATTCTGATCAAGAGAAGGCTGGTGCAGGAGGAATGTGAAGGTGACTCTAAAGAAAAAGACAGATGATGGGAATTCCCTGGCAGTCCAGTGGTTAGGATTCTGGGCTTTCACTGCCGGGGTCCTGGGTTCCATCCCTGGGAAACTAAGATCCTCTAAGCTGCGCGGCTGGAAAAAACATAACAAAACAAAAAACGGATGAACAGGCCTTTTTTAAAAATTTTTACTTTCTTGCAAGTCTAGGCTCTGGTTCCCTCCCTACTGCCTCAGACCTCAGATCAGAACCTGAGCTGCACTCCAGGCCCCCCACAATGGCAGTGGTGTGTGCTCCTGCCTTGACACTGCTTGCAGCTCAGAAATAGTAGGTGAACACTGAGTCAGTAGGCAGACCAGCTGGAACTGCTCCACACAGGGATGTGAACCAGGGCTGGGGGCTGGAGAATAGTCACGAGGGGTGGGACGGCGGAGGGAGCCGTTTTTTCTCATCAGCGGGACATGGTCACATTAGCCACTACATGTCCACCTTTATGCTGACTCCGAGGGCCAGGCAGGCTAACTGCTCCACACAAGATTGAACATGATACAGGTCATGGAGGAACCCTGGGCTTGGCTGGAGAATCAGAACACGGAGGGATCGACAAGGGTTTCAGTGATGGAAAAGAGTTTTCAGGTGGTGGGAAAATATGAACAAAGTCACGATGGTGAGAGTGTGCAAACCAAGCTCGTGGGATGCCCAGGAAGCTAGTTTTATTACAGGCTGGGATACACACAGAGATGGGGTGAGAGGTGAGGCCTGGCTGCCACGCTGGAGTCTCACTGTGGAGGGGTTTAAATGATATACTGAAGAATTCACGCTGTATAGGGAACCCAATGGGAATTAAGATTTTGGACCAGATGAGTGAACTGGGAAGCAGTGGGAATAAGGATTACTCAGAGGAGGCAGACACTAGCAGCAGGAAAAACAGGAAGTGAAAGTGATATTCCAGGAAGATATAATGAGGCTGTGAACTAGGGTGACGGTAGTGGCAACAGGAGGGAGGCAACACTGTGAAGGACAGTCCCCCATCCTCCAAAGTAGGCCAGCTCTTCTCCCTGCCTAGACACATATCTCATACACACACAGAGACACACTTAGGAGGCGAGAGAAAACATAGCCTCTTCACCACCCCCCTCCTCTCAGCTGTCAATTTTTGTCCCTTGAAGTCCTCAAACCTGGGACATCATCTTTAAGGCAGAGATGATCTGAAACATTACTGTTTTAGGAAGCTGACGTTTCTTTCCCCGGGGTTCTCTGGGCCACCAGGCCACGCTGGCCACTCCACCACTGACACGGAAGGCAAGCAACGTTTGGTGGGCCCGCCAGTAGCCGGCTTTGTGCATGTATTATTACCTTTAATCCTCACAACTCTTCAACAGGCAGGTATTAGCCCCATTTCACAGACGAAGAAGCCAAGGCTCACAGAGATGTTATGAGAGTAAATAGAGACTCGGAGAGCAGCCAGGGGGCTGACGTGGGGTGTGGGACAGTGGACAGAGGTGTTTGTTCTCATTAACAGGACATGGTAATTTTAGCCACCATTTGTCCACATTCATGCCAACCCCAAGAGTCAGGCAGCAGAACATACACGAGACTGGATTTGATACTGGTCTCAGAGGGAGATGGAGCACCACGTCTGGTTGGAGGAATCAGGGCCAGGGTTTCTGCTGGGTCTGGAGGGGCAGATGGGTTTTTCAATGTGGTGTAGCTGGGGTCAGGGGAGGCTGCATTCTGCTTAAAGCTATTTCCCTATGACCAAGGCTTTGGGGAGCTTTCTATACTCTCAAACACAGAATTGAAGCAGGAGGTTAAGACTGCCGTGAGGGGTTTAGCTGGGATGTGAGGAAAGGGTTAGTGAACTGGGAAGGTGGTTAGATACCAAAGGAGCAGACTTTCAGGCTGAGAGAGCTTTTCCAAAGGCCACACAGGAAACAGCAGCGACTCTGATCTGGATGGTCCCGTCTAAACACATTCCTCTCCACTTTCACTGGAGAAAATGATCAGCTACCAAGGAAGCTAAGGCCGCCCTGGCATAATCAAGGCCAGGGTGGGTTTCCCACAGCCTGTGCAAAAACAAGCAGTGGCATGGCCGTGAACCCAGGGGACTTGTCTATGACTGTATTCCCAGTTCCTGGTACCCTGTACGTGTTCAATCAACATTTGGTGAAGAATAAAAGATCACCTGTTTCCAACATTGTTTGTGTCCTTGTTGGCTGTGCCTTTTGCACAGATCTGAGAAATCTGAGCTCACAAACGCCTGCTCAGACGAATGGACAAATGCTGACTGAGCTACAGTGCCCTGTGATGTCAGCTGAGTTACCTTGGTGCTTAGGATGAAGGAAAAGTGCTTTCCATCAGCTAACCTGGTCAGCATGCAGGGGAGAGAGGCAGGGGGAGGCGGTGCTTGGGGGAGACGCGTGGGCCCCCTCCTGCACCAAGGGCCCTCAAGGAGATTCCAGACGTGCTTACTCCCTGAGAGAGACAACTCCAGGCAGGGCTAATACTCTCTTGAGCATCCCGGGGGACACTGTAACCACTAAGTAGGACAGATATGATCTTGCTTAAGTGATTCTGTGATTACAGTCATTTCTCCCTAATGCCCTGATACCTTGAAACGTGACATTGAGGGGTTCGTGTCCTCCAACGGCCTGGCCAGAAGCAGTAGTTTCTGCAACAGGAGACAATATTTAATTCTGAGTGTAAGCTCCTATCTCCTCAAGGCTAAATACTGACTTCACACTTTAGGAGTGTACCTTTTTTCCAAATGCTCTTTTGTTCCTCTCTGGCTTCCAAGTAGTAGCTACCCAACTGTCTCTGCTTATGTCAAAAAGAGGCTCTCTGAGGAGGAAAGGACACTGCATTTGAAGTGCTGGAAAAGGAGAAAATGCCACATGACGGCCAGTTTTCTAATTACCTAAGAGCCTGTCCTGTTACATATAAGGGGGGTGCTACTAGAATTTCAGAAATGGCATCTTTTGTGCTCTGTCAACAGCTTTTATAAAGCCCTCTCCACATTCTCTAAAAATAGGTCTTTTCTGTCAAATGAGACGGCAAGTTGCTTGAGGGGTCTCCCTGTCAGTTTCCTTTTGCATTTCTCACCCCAGTTCAGGGCCCGGCATTGTCAGGAAAGCCCCTCTCCCCAACTTGCACTTCTACAGTAGCCTTTTCATCTGCTTCTCCTGTCAAGTGGGAGAAGGGGCTGGGGGGATTTCAGAACTAACCCTCCTAATCACAGGACCGGCTGCCTTTGCTAGGTGGGAGGGGAAAGCAAGGATGGGGGACACAAGTGTTAACAAGTCGCCATCACTTTGCTCATCTCCTAAGTGTGAGATGACACATAAACAGAAAGCATCTTTAGCCTCACTGCTTCCAATGGGGGAGCTGGGGGTGGGAGTGGTAGAAATTGAGGCAGCCCGGCCTACTTTCACTTTCCATGATCTTAGGAAACAGGAAAAGCAAACATTGGTATCTTCTCATAATTCCTCAGTCTAACTCAGTTCTATTTTACTTGTCACAGTCTTCTATTTTAAATTTCTTTCTTTAAAATACAAATAAGCCACAAATACGCTTCATCAAAATCCACAAACGAAATCTCCCGAGAAAACCAAAAGGTAGAGAGTATTTCTTCTCTGCTTATGATCTGAATTTTGAGGGTACTGGGTAGATGTTCATCTTCCTGATTGTTCTGATTCATTTGGTATTATCTCACATTTATAATTTTATTAAGAAAAAATGATCTGGAAACAACAATAAAAAGATTTTTAGTCTCAGTTTGCCAGCTAAGTATCACTAGACAAAAGCTAGACCCGTACTCATGATCTATGAAGAAGACAATCCCCAAACTCATTTCACCAAGTCTCAATCTTTAACTAGACCTAAATAATAAGCAAAGAACGCAATTATTGCACAACAAACTGGACTGTGCAGGAGAGAACTGCTCTGGGAGAGATTAGCAAGTAAGCAGGAGGATGAGGGAAAAGATATAGACTGAAAAAATGTTTTGTAACTGTAGTAGATTTGAAATAAGTAAATCTACATTTCGCATTCTTCATTATCTGTGAAAATCAATGACTCCAGATCTTGGTATGTTATTTAAGAAAAAAAACATGACTTACCCTCTGTTTAAATCTGTTACAATTAAACATCAAATTGCTCATAGAATGAGTAGACTGGGAGGCACCACAGGATAGTGGACTAATGCCAGTTAAGCCAATAAAATACACAGCCCATGGAAAGGTCTTTGTGTTCCTGGGCAAGAAATGGAAAGGAAGACCACAGCCTCCTGGAGTGCTGTTGGCAGGAAATCTAAGCCAATTCACCAGACTTTGGGACTTCTCAGTACTCCCATCATACTTTCACTGTTGGTGACTGATAAAACCTAAATCCAAGGGCACATTATAGAGAGAACAGGGCTAGGTGGTTGAGCAACACAGTACTGTATTATCTGAAGCAAAGCAAACACACGAACCCCCGATGCCTTCCTTGTCATCCACACTCTTCCACGTGAAAGCTTTGGTGCATCAAATAACTCCAGTGTAGACACCTTATCTAGAAACCTACTTAAGGACTATCTAGGTCCTAAGGTAGTAGTGAATCTCATTTCTTCACTTATTACTCTTGCACTGTCCAGTTCTACAGGCAGTAGCCACATGAGGCTATTTAAGTTTAACTGAATTAAAAGTAATAAACGATTCAGTTACTCTAGGCTTACTTTAGATACTCAACAGCTCTATGTGGCTAGTGGCTATATTGGATAGTACAGACTTAGAACATTTCCATCATCTCAGAAAGTTCTGTCAGACAGCTCTGCATATACTCTGTATACCAGATGGCAGGGTCATCTTATTCTCAGTATACTGCTGGCATGTATTGGCACAAAAAGATCAAGTGACCTATCCAAGGATCCATGGCAAGTGAGTCGTATAAATAGAACTTAAACTGACATCTCTGGGACCCTAGACTGAAGATCTTGTTTGGCTGTTTTGTTCTTCTCTGAATCATATTTCAATGTGAAAAGTGACTGACAGCCTTCAGTTGCAAATTACCTGCTACCTTGGTGGGTTTGAGCTGGAAAGCCGCATCACAAGATCTCTTAGTTTAAGTTGGACTACAATAGTACTTTAGTTTCTAAATAGTCAATATACTATGGCCGTTACCACTGAAGGTAATCAGTACTTTTGGAAAGTATTTTCATCATTTTCTTTGTACGTTTTTCTTTAAATATTTTAATTAAATAGGATTTCAGCACTGCAGTAGACAGAAATTCCATTTTGTTTAGGTCAACAGTAAGCTATTTTGTTCTTAATCAATGTACCCAAAATGAATATGAGGGGAGATAGCTTAAATGTGTGTTGACTAGCAGAGAAAAGGTAACTTTTATTTTGAATAAATAAAATGCTAAGGTTAAGAACTGATCTATGGACTTCCCTGGTCATGCAATGGTTAAGAATCCGCCTGCCAATGCAGGGGACATGGGTTCGATCCCTGGTCTGGGAAGATCCCAAATGCCGCGGAGCAACCAAGCCCGTGCGCCACAACTACTGAGCCTGCGCTCTAGAGCATGTGAGCTGCAACTACTGAGCCCACATGCTGCCACTACTGAAGCCCACATGCTCTAGGGCCCATGCTCTGCAACAAGAGAAGCCACTGCAATGAGAAGCCCACACACCACAACGAAGAGCAGCCCCCGCTCGCTGCAACTAGAGAAAGCCTGCACACAGCAACAAAGACCCAACACAGCCAAAAAAATAAAATAAATAAAATAAAATAACTTATTAAAAAAAAGAATTGATCTAACACTGTGAAAAATAATACTAGGGAGGATAATAATAGCGGTAATAATAACAGCAAACACTCATGTGTATCTGCTTACTATGTGTGAGGCACATTCTAACTGCTTTATATATATCAATTCTGTATTAACTTGCTTAATCCTCACACCTAACCCATGAAGCACTATTATGCTTCCTGATCTGGGGAATAAGGAAACTGAGGCATAGAGAGATTAAGTAGCTCATCCAAGGCCACAAAGTTAGGTAGAGTTAGGGTTTGGAACTGGACAGAGTGGCTCCAAAGGTTGGGCTTTTAGCCACCAGGTTATACTGCAAAGTCACTAAATACTGGGAAAAATCAGTCCTGTCTTCTTAAATCAATCGGCCAGTGCCCTTATTACTCATATTTCTAAAATCAGGGAACATGTTCACTTCATAATCAGTATGTTTATCTTTCTTTTCTGCATCTTTCCTTGAGTATTCTTTTCCTTTTCATTCATGAGTGTACTGTTGAAATTATAAACAGTTTCCCCCCACCTCAAATAACTGTTTAACAGTTGATGCCAAAAATGCAGTAGATATTATACCAAAAATAAAATCGGTGTCCTAATTCCAGATCTAATGGACATCCTAAAATAAAATAGCCTTTTTTGCTTCACAGAGTTACTTTTCACTCCAAACTGTTTGGATTTGTTTTTATTTTAATAATTCCTTTCCAATTTGTGCCAGGGGCTCTATAATATACCAAATCAATCAGTTTATAACTACAGCTATCAAAAGCCTATCTTTTAAGAATATAAAATACGGGAAGGTCTCAAAGTGAACTGGGGGAATTGGTGGTTTACAAAATTTGCTTCTTTTCAGACAATTCTGCCTTGAAACAGCACCAGAAACCTAAAATTAACATTGTAAAATTTCATTCTGAAAATAGCCACTTTAAAAGAAAAGAAAAGAAAAAGATTTTTTCAATTTAAGAAAGAACTTTTTTTTTTTTTTTGTCTTTAGTCTTTCAGATAACAAAACTCTAGACTGGAGTCAAGAGGTCCTGTCTAATCCAGTCATTTTACAGACAAAGAAACTTCCGTCTACAGAGATGATGACACTTGCCCAGGTCACAGGGCTAACTCTTTGGAGCCTACAGTGGAACCCAGGCTTTCTGGTCAGCTCTTTCCATACCTGGTAGAAGGGCAAGAGGTCCTGCACACGTCCCCCACTACTCTCTAGCAATTCTTCCTAAGGCTTATGTTCCCAGATGTTGTCATGCCTGTGCACATCATGTACTGCGTACATCTGGGCATCAACCACAGTGGACACTGTAGATCTACACCGTTTTATGACAATGCCCTGGCCACTGGCAGAAGTGCTGTGCTGGGACAATAGCTCATGAAGCCAAGAGATCTTAGAGGGACACGAGTTGCCTGCCAATCACTTTCAGCCCTGGAGGCCACATTACACACACACAAAAATCCCCCAAACTCATTTTTTTCCCTTTAAACTCTATCCCTCCTTTGAGTCAATGTCGACTTTAAAGAGAAAACGGCAAAATGAGCAAAGCAATTGAGAGATTTATTTTAAAAGAAAACTTCCAGGGAATGTGCTCTGCGCTTCACCTTGGGAGCTACTTCCAGCCCAAGTGCCCATATCATCAGTGTCTGCAATCCTGTGATCCCTGATGTCTAGAAATCATGACCCTGAAGCACTGAACAATCCCAAATCAAGAAAGAACAGTTAAATTACATGTAGTATACTGTGTTAAGAAAGTGTATTATTATTATATTTTATAATGGTTTTCCACCAGTATTGACATAGAAAAAAAGGGGGTTTTCTGGCTAACGAGAAAACTTCTATTCCCTGAGCATTCCAACTAACTGAGGGTGTATTATAGAGAGACTGCTGTTTCTAGACAATCAAGTTTAGCACTACCTAACTTGCCAAGAAGAATCTAAACCAATCAAAGGAAAAGATCTGCCCTCCTAACATTAAATGTGATTTTTTTCATTCTTAGAAACAATAAAAAAAGTCTGTATTACATAAAATTGCACATATATTAGAAAAAACAAATTATTAATTTCCAATCTTTCTATGTAATTTTAGCTGCTCTTTGGGTCAATTAAACACTAAAACAATAAATTACGATTGCTTTAGCAGAGAATAGATAGGTAAACAGGTGAAATAATACGGCAGGATGTTTCCTTTCTGCTAGACTGCAGGCTCTCATAATCCACAACACTGGATGTTTCAGGGGACACTTCCAAGTCCAACTACGGGAGTACTCAGTTTCTACTACCCTGGGTAAACCCGGCACATACTGGTCAGAACTTCCAAAGGCCCAGCTCAGAATTAGAGGTCTATGTCAGGCAGCAAGTGATATATTTTGGTAGGAAAGCAGTCAAATTTACTAATTCAATGATCCCAATATGTGACTTTTCCTGAAAGAAAAAGAGAAGGCTCAGCAAAAATAAAAGTAATAATAGCAAAACAATGAAAGTGCTGAATAGGAGATGAAGGACTTGGTTTAAGAAGAAATAAGGGGAAAAAAATCTTTCTGGTTAGGAACCCAATGATTTCTCCAAGTAAATTTTTAAGAAAAGAAATGTTTTTTTCAGAATGTTCTATCACAGAAACCAATGAATAAACGGACTCCATATTCTAACTTTTGTACCTTTATCCATATGAAAAAGCAAACTATTTTCGCTAATTTGCTCAGTTCCTGGAAAGTCTGTAGTGCCTCTGTTGCACGGCTAAAACCGCGTGTAGGCATTTCGCTGCTGCTGCTGTTGTAACGGCTGCTGGACTTGCTGCTGCTGCAGGCGAATCTGCTGTGAATAAGGGTCTTCCAGGGATTTTACAAATATGGTGGTTCTGGGACCAGTCTTCCATACGATGCCGTTGGCGTCTTTCACGGAAGATTCCACTGTAATGTTGTGTGTGCCAAGGATAGCAAAGTTCAACAGGAATTGAGTACTGAAGTAATCATTATGAGGCTCAACCCTCTGCTCCATCTCATTGGTCATATTGTCAATGGGTATCTGGAATGAAAAAAATCGTTAAATAACAATAGCTAACGTTTCCTGAGTGCATGCTGTGAGCCAGGACCTGTTTTAAGTGGTATTTAAATCTTTGCAAACAACCAAAAGGTAGGTACTAATATTATCCTTGTTTCACGAACGAGGAAGCTGAGGTGGGGAGGTTAAGTAACTTCTCCAAGGTCATACAGCTAATGAGTGATGACGTTGGCATCTGATAACAAAACTCTAGACTGGAGTCAAGAGTCTGGCTAACTCCAGAGCCTGTACTCTTAATATCAGGTAACACTGCCTCCTCACTAGAAGGAGCCTGAGTAAAAGGAGCTTTCTCAGCCCCTCTGATGAGGTCTTTCTGCCTTGGGAAGCAGTTCAGAACATGCCACCCCAAATACGCTGCTGTGGCATAGCGATTATTTTGAGCTAAAGGCACTTGAAAAACAACAGGTACAGAAAGGGCTCTCTGACCTGCCCCTTTTTACCTAAAACATAAATCAGATTTTCCATGAGAAAGGTAAACCTCCCTGCACCAAAAAAGAGAAGACTATCACCAGAGACTGGGAATCGATGTTGAGATGGATCTGTACGAACCAACCTAAGAAAATAACCCGTATCTTCCACTAGTCTCCCCCAATGCCCCAACAGATCTCCTAGTCATTTTACTTACTGTCCCTAGCCCCAAACCCTCTGTCTTGCCATTTTGTCAGGAATTTATCATCTGTGTGACTAAAAGGTATCTAAGCTTTCTGTTCTGGTCACTTTTTCGGGTCGTCATCCTCCTGTGAAGACTCCCATATATATGTAAAATTCTAATAAAACTGGCATGCTTTTCTCCTGTTAATCTGCCTTAAGGTCAGTTCAATCTTAGGCCTAGCTGGAGACCCTAAGAGGGTAAAAGAGAAATTTCTCCTCCCCTCTCCTTGTTCACCCAACCCCAACTCCAATTCCCATCTTTCTTTAACCTGTGAAGAGATATTCTAAAGAAACTGGATGCAACCACCTGTTTCAGTGAGTTTAGAATCTGAAAGACTAAAAAAGAACATAACGCTATGCAAATATATGGTTTTTCCCCTCCTAGCTAGTCTGATTTTATATTACTTAAGTAATGTAGTGATTCTTCCCTCCTTTAACAAATTAACTTTAGAACTTGCATGTTGCTTACTTAAAAATCAGTGTTTTGTTCAGATGGGCAGTACAACATATTATGAAACACAGATTTATGAATTCATTTATGTATTTAGCTAGATACTCATACCTTTGTCCTTCAAAGAACAGAGTAACACCTGCAGGTGTATCTCTTCTTGTACCCAAGATGAAGTATGTCAAGAGAGACACTTATTCTAAGAATGCATATACAGGTAATCAGAATGAATATTTGATTAGATTGCTCTATGTTTATGTGTGTATTTCTGTTGTGTAATTAATTATATAAATGTGCCCTGAAGCTTCGTGTCTCAATAAGCAGTTATCATGAGGTCAGTTTTCCAGAGACACTGATCTGTAACATTAATGAAATGAAGTCACCACAAATTCAAGATCTTAAAATTATTTATAAGTCCTTTTTTGTTTTTTGTTTGCACATTCAACTTCTGTAGGATTTTTATTTCTGTAAAGAATATGCACACCAAACAAGAACTTCCTTAAAAGGACCAGAAATAGGCCTAGTAGGCAACCTGATCACTCTGAACGCATGATGCATTTTAAGTTGCAAACTCACTGCAAGTAACATTACAAAGCAATCATGTACTACCTGGCTTATTATGTCAGCTTCTTGACTTTAACCAGTGCCTCCTGAGAGGTAAGTCAACAATGAGAAGACCAGTAGTACTTCTCGACTTGAATGGTTTTTTTAAAAACAGTAAAAATCACTATATACAAGGACAAAGAGAATCATGGTTACTGTTCTTTCAAACTCAAAATGAGCAGAGAGCTGCAGACAGGGATAAGCTGACTATGTAAGTTCTCCTTATGATCTTCTGTGACAAGAGAGATCACTGAAACATAAGAGAGTTGTACTAAATACAGTAAATGATTTTTTTCATTATTCACCAAATATCTACTGAGTGGCTACATAAGGTGCCATGCTTTGTGCCCTCGAAGTCAAAAGAGAGGGAGAGAATGAAGGCTGAGCCTTCTCAGAGTGGGTACAGAGCCCCGGAGAGAGACAGAAAGTTACCAAAGTAAGGAAAGTAGTAATGGCTTAAACCAGACCTTCCCTTGGCCTTTTAGCCTAAAACCACCAAAGAGAATAAAATGCTCTCATTTTATATCTTTACTGATACCCCTTTCCTTGCTCTGGACCTCAGTTCAAGGGTGCCCACAAATAAACCCAGACATAACCAATTTGGACATTTAAACAACTCTGTTCATACAACTGTGCACTTGTTCACTTGTTCCATTTACTGTGAATAAACTACCAAGGGACTAGAAAGAAATGTCTAAAGAAAGGAACATTCTACATTTGGAACATTGGTGTTTCACAGGCACAGATTCAGAATCTTAGCTTTGGCTAACAAAGCAAGCGTGATTTTGGTTAACCTACCTCATGATTTCTCAAAGTAGCAAATTTCTAGGGTTAAACCCTTAACGAAAGATTTTACTTCATCTGATCACTGTATGTCAATATAGTATACTTTTTTTTTTTTTTTCCGCGGTACGCGGGCCTCTCACTGTCGTGGCCTCTCCCGTTGCGGAGCACAGGCTCTGGACGCGCAGGCTCCACGGCCATGGCTCACGGGCCCAGCCGCTCCGTGGCATGTGGGATCTTCCCGGACCGGGGCACGAACCCGTGTCCCCTGCATCGCCAGGCGGACTCTCAACCACTGCGCCACCAGGGAAGACCAATATAGTATACTTTTTTTGGAACATGCTAAAATTTACTTAAAACAAAGGAAAAATAAATAGATGTGTTCTTTTGGGGTCAGGGGGTTAGGGAGAAAGTTATTCCCCACTCCTGATGCTTCCCTCCATGTGGAGGGACATTTCATTAGATGAACAGTACTGGTCTCTAGGGGAGAAGGTGCATCCTACTGATTGGTAAGTTGTGGGGTGGGGACTGGGCCTGGGGAGCTAAGCACCTTCTCTCTCCCTTCTTTGGGCTTCAGGGTACTGCTCCTCCCAGTTTTATAGGGGCAGGCTCTCTGTATACTGGCAGAGGCTGGTGGGAAAACTCAATTCAGAGCCACAAGGCTAGGCAGTCCTTGCTGCCAGGCACCTGAGCTAGGTTTCTCCCCAGCTCTAACAGTAGTGACACTCATATTTTGATCTCTGCCTGCCTGGATGCTTTGTCTATCAACTGGTTCGGGCAGGGAAAAGAGAAGTGTTGTTTATCAGCCCCCTTACACCCTAATACGTACTTTTAACTTATGTCCATCTGATCCCTTGGGAGGTATAACTGCAATCTGCTTAACCATGAAAAAAGACTGGAAAACTTCCATCAATGAGTTGATAAAACCTGCATCACAACTCTGCCTCTTTTCTAAATTACCTTGTAGTCTTGTCCAGATTTACTCTGCAGTGTGGAAGAAACATTCAGACAGACAGACTGAATTTTGCGGAAGAGTCCTGGTTTAGATCCATGCTGGACCACTCCCTCTACCTTCAGTGCCAGTTGCTGGTTATTCTGGACAGCAATGGGTTCAGCAGGGTTCCGGGGGGATGGTGACAGGGCAAGCTGGAAAGCCAACATTAAAATAAATGCTAACAACCAAAAGCAAGCTTCCTTACAACAAACATGTCTGTGCTAATTGTTGATTATACATTAAAACATTACTTGTACACACACAGGCACACATACATACACACAGATACATACACACAGAGACACACACACACACACACCCGCAATGACCTGACCGTGCTGGGACAACCAGACAGATGTACCTTTAAAGTCAAGGGTTCCTTATCCCTAATGCCTCCTTTTAAATACCACTGTTTTGTTTTGTTTTTTTAAACCCCCAGCCCCAGTTCTGTTTGAGGGAAACAGAGGATTAGAGAATAGCAAGGGCACTGTTCTCCCAATTTCTGAGGTGGGGCATTTCTTTGACAATGAACCAACTCTAGTATGGAAATGCACTATATAAATTTTCATGTCCAGCTGCTGTCTCTATGGTCTAAGGTCATTTTAAATAAACTAAATTCAAATGTAAATGAATCTAGAATTCTAGGATTACATACGCTATCAAGTCAGCATGGTATAAAAGTCAATTTTCACAAATAAACCAAATGACATTTTTAACCTCTCAGTTTTTCTTTAAAAACATATTAAGAATCCTAAATACCCTTTAATTAAAGAAAGCTCAAATCTTGCTTAAATAAAAATACGGAAGAAATTGGGTCTTTCTGATAATGTTGTTGAGCCACTGAACCCTGGAGACATCTTACCTTAGGACTTCTTATCTATATAATCAATTTTCCTTGTTATTCAGGTCATTTTCAAATGGAATGCTCTATTATTTGTAATCAAAAACATTCAAATGGATGCAAAAGTGCACTGAAAACATTTACTGATAGGGATAATCCAGGGAATCTCTTACAAATGACAATTTCCCCCCTTTCCCAACAATTTCATTCTTTGAATCAAAATAGCTTTTGAATTTTGAGTGGCTTAAATATTTTAAAATACTGACTCTACTCATTGCCCAGCTTCTCAAAATTTGTTATTTGTAGACAAAAGTGCTTTGGAGATAGGGCTGGTGATGTTTTACTGGACCTGATTCATTCTAAGTTGGGTTTAAATAGTTTGATCAGACATGGACTCAGCTCAAGATCCCTGTGGGCTACTATGATGAACAGCACCCAACTCATTCTTGAAGACAGGGACAGAGCTCAAGGTACCCAAATGCCTGTCCCACTGCATTTGGCACTATGAGGAAAGAAAGGAGAGGAGAGGGTTTAACTCCCAAATCACTTGTTGAAGGGAGGAAAGGCTTACAACTGAAGAGTATAAGTTCTGTCTAAACCAAAGGTAAGATCCTGAAGCAGAGCTATGCCCCCTACAATCTTCAGAAGAAGGTATTAAACTATATTAAACCTGATTGTTCTTCCTATATTACCTTGATGCTGGTAGACTGCAGTTTCTGGAAAAAATATCTCTGAAATGAAAGAGGAACTTTCAGCAAAGAAATGATGGCATTGCAGAGACATGCTGTATGCTGGGGAAAAAAAAGAAAAATCAAATGAAAACAAATTTCCAAATTTCATCAACAAATAGTTACTTTCAGGAAGAAGTGTAAAAACTACAAACGCTCATAAAATTACTACAAAAGTACACACCAATCAGGTTAAGAGACATAACACTCAGGAACTATATACATTTATCAAATCACTCATGTCAAGGAGGACAATTACAGACTTTTACTTTATTCTGAAATATATTCAATAAAAAATGACAGAGAAAACCCACACTCCTCAAGATCAAGCAATGTGCAAAGTTTGCATTTCTACAGAGCTTAGAGCTACTAGATATATAGTTATTTTAGATACTAAAATATAAAGTAACTATC